>NW_024582387.1:644854-787614 GCF_018398535.1 Haplochromis burtoni | reverse complement strand
ACTTTTGCAAGCCACTGTATAAATACAGAATATATCATATGGATATAGGGCGCTATGACCAAAATCTCATATCCCGATATAAGACATTTATTGTCCTGACAATGATATAAATCACAAAAATTTAACATTTTCTGTAAATTCTGTGAATCTCGGGCAGCTCGACTTGCGTGAAGTGTTTTCAGCTGGGCGTCATGTACCTGGAGTCCAGTGTTTTAACCGATGCATGAAATTGTACATTTTTAGAAATAGGTTGTAACGGCCGCTGTTTTCTTCGTGGGTATTTATAACATGGCGTGCTGCGGGAAAAAGGCTGTTCTAAAACAAACAACTAAAGAATGTAAAACATTCCCTCCAAAAAACTTGTAGATTCTAAACAAGCAAGTCAGTCCGTGCATGATTACATTGCTTCGCCCATCAAAAAGTACCTGAGTACCTATCATCATTTATTGGACTGACGAATGTCAGTTGGAAAACATTTACAAATCAAATGAGAACTTTTTCTCATTTGATTTGTAAATTTGTAAAGCAAAGATTGTAAAGTGCACATGTGTGTTAAACCAGATCAAACGGATACTGTGTAGAAAACTGTGTGATAGCCGATTTACATAAATAGTAGTGAAGAATCACACACTGACACAGGTTAGCTGACAGGTCAGACTGAGTGTGTTCGTGCATAGAGACACACACACACAGTGAGAGGGAGATTTACATTGAGAGCTGAAACAGGAGAAGCTGTACTGATTCCAGATCTGATTGGGATTCACAGGCTGAGTTCTGTGTGCACGGATACATTCCTGCAGGAGGAGAGGGGAGGTGTGGAGGTGAGTGGGAGTAAGAGGATGACTCCATTCGGTAAAAATCTTTCTGTATTTTTTTAAGAGAGTGGCGCTGCGCCTGTGGCTGAAACTCAGCCTTCCCCTTTATCAGCATCAGTGATGACATCAAAACTACATTTTGGGGGGTCTGGGTGGGGGGAGTAAGCTACCAATGAGCTACCGACTAGCTCACTGGTTGTGTTGCTCCTGTTTGTCGTTCAGAGAGGAACTTCTCCTATCGGTGATGTACTCAGCTCTTTTGGGCTGTAACGCTAGAGGGTACTCCCTCTTGGCAGCAGCTTTCACCTTAGTGAATTGCAAGGTGAGGCAGGTGGAAAATTTGTTTTAAGTGCTGCTTACGCCGAGTTCACCATGGCAGCAGAGCAAAACAAGAATTAGCACGACTCTGTTATCAGAGTGAGGGAGAGCAGCTGAATGCTTTCTTTTTTTCCAAGGTTTGAATGAACTAATAATAATTTTATAATATGTCACAGATGATCAGTTTCCAGATATTCCCCTGGTTTTATGATATTTTTTTTTATCTATATTTGGCTTTTTATGAATAAACAGAAATGCACTGCGATTTGTTTGCTTAAGGTTTTTCAAATGATCTGAATATAGATTGATACTGGGCCCCAGAGAGTGTGATTGCCAGTGGCTGATTTGTCAGTATCAGATTTTTATGTAATCTTTAATCAGTTCTGCAGTGGTTTTTAAGGTATTTAAACACTGCTGAGTTGCAATGCAAAGAATGCAAAAAAGAAAATACATGTTTCACATATTTAGTTTATTATTAATGATGCAATATTCACTGTGTCTCCAACAATAGATCTTGTATCTACCAATCAGAAAGCAACACCGGTCTCAGCCTTAATGGAGGAAAAGCTGAGTGGTGTCGTGACAGAACAAAGGAAAAAGTCCAGATGACAGCAGGTGACACATTCCCACTATGCTGACATAGCTGGTCAATTGACAGCTCAAGAACACGCCCTTCCTGCTGAACACCGATAGTGCAGCAATGATTGTTAGGAGGAAGGCTTGTGTTGCCTTGGTGATCGCTGCCATCCTCTTCCTCATGATTGCCAGCCAGAGCATTCAGAGGAGGTATTTCCTGTTGCAGCCTGCAGCTCCGCCCAGAGGCCACAGCACGTCCAGTGGCAGGATGACAGGTGAAGAGCGGGTGTGAGAAATGAATGTTTGTTTGTTTTTTGTTGTTGTTGTTGTTGTTTTTTAAGTATTGATCCACACGGCCTGAACTTTTTTCTGTTTCCAGCAGCTGAATTCACAGGCCCAATTTCAGGTCAGGCACCTCCTTACCTGAAACCTGAACAAATTCCCACCGAGGAAGAGATGGTTGAGGAAGAAATTGACGAGGAGGAGGAAGAGATGGTGATTCAGGAGCAGCTTATGAAAAACGCTAAGTATGACATGTAACACTTGTAACCCTGCATATCCACTAATACCCTGGTCTTACACCTGTGTTTTGTACTCTTTCAGGCTGTGTGGCTGCTCTGATGCCTGTATTTCAGACAACAATGGGTCGAAATGGTTCAGCCAGCGCTACGACGCTAAACAGCAGCCCATCATCAAAGAGACCGGCAATAATTTTGACTCTGATGCACTTCAATGGTGGCTGGTAAGGACAAAATGTAGTGATAGTTCAGATTTTATTAAAGGGGACCTATTGTCATTATTTCCAACTCTACATTTTTATTCTTGGACTAGATAGTTTTGCAAGATTCACTTTTAAAAAATGATCCTTATTTATCTAATACTCCACCTTAGTGTAGCCCCCAAAGGTCTGAAGGTCGGTCTGAAACAAGCTGTTTAAGCTCCTTTCCCTTTAAGTTTCCTTTCTTTTGAATGATTGTTCCTTTTTAACCAGGAAATGTGAAAAGCAGAACTGTGGCTTTTTAATGGCCAGCAGGGTCACTAACTCCAGTGGCAGTGACTGCTTTGTTTACTTAAACTCTAAATCCAAAACACTTTCTGTGAATAGTGAATAAAACAAGAGTTTTTTGCAAATGGTAATGTAATGTCCAAATTATAAACTTACCCTGAATTATCAATGTTTTTTTATTAAAATAGTACAGCAGTATTAGTAATGTCTACTTAAGCCACAGTACTGTCTTCAAAGTAATGCATCATTTGTTAATTCAACTTTTGTTTTTAAACTACATAAATAAATAAACAAGGCGATTTTTTTTGTTTTTTACAGTAAATGGCTTTTATTGCAAGTAAGTAAATAATTACCAAGTCATTTACAGTTTTTCCCTTTATTTCCTTTGCTTTAGTTTATGAACAAAGAAGATTCACAGGAAATCATTGCAGCCTTCAAAGTAGGGCTGCTCAATTAATCGAATTTTAATCACGATTACGATCTGGGCTTTCAACGATCATTAAAAATGACTGAGCCGATTATTAGCCCCTCCCTCATGCTTTACTCTCGCGCTGCTCCGTGTGGCAAATCGAGCGCACTGCTCTGCATTTCGAACACGCGATTAAGAGGACCTGAGGGAAGCTCGGAAAGCTAAGCAGAAGTTATTTGGAGAGGAGAGTGACTGCCATTGGTTGAAAAGAGAGGTAAAAAAAAAAAAACTTCAGTGGTGTGGAAACATTATGGGTTCGCGGAGTCAGACGTGGATCAAGTAGACACAGTGTGTAAACTTTGCTATGGTGTAGTAGCTGCACCACAGAGCAACACTGCAAAGTTCATATTGTTCATTTATTTCTTATATTGCAAACATTTTCACTGTTATCAGTATTTGCACACTATTTTATATTATTTTTTAAAGTCATTATTCAATACATTGTTATTGTTAACCCTTTAAAGCCGGTCAGAGCAGCACGCTCGTTTTGTGTAACTATTTTTAAATTCCTGTAGAACCTGAACCGCTAAGCTAGCACAATAAATTTTTTTCCATATGAAACCAGAGGAGTTGTACTTACATCTTATGCCATCAGCTTGTCCTCGGTCACGGTTTCCTTCCACATAAAGCTTTGCAAAAATTGCATAAAAAGCGCTTGCAGGAACAAAAACATAATATTCCAGAAACACGCTTTGCCGATCCGATCAGCTGTTCGTAACACTTCCCACATTGAAAAAGACGTCAACGCGAACTATCGCATTTCCTGCCCGAAACCGGAAGTGACGTCATTTTCGCGGAAAATGTAGTTTTTTACTTGTAGGCCTTAAAAGCCTATACTGGTGTTTTTATAAGTCATGTTTGACTTTTCTGAATAGTTTCTGGGATGCTTAGAACTCGAATTGCACTGCTGGAAATAGTTTATTTTGATGCACCTGCTGTTTTCTTTGCAAATTTGCATCATAGGATTGTTTTTTTGTTTTTCCTGCAGTATATAAAAATTGTGTATCTCCAAAATAAAACTATGAAGACACTCAAAATAAATTTCCTGTTGTTGTAAACTATTTTTTGCAACTTTTTTGTATTTAAAGTTTTGAGGGATAAACCTCTTAAATTTCTCCAAGTAGAAATATATGTAAAAAAACAAAACAAAAACGATTTTCAATTTTTTTGTAGTTTATTGCACTTTTTTGCAATTAATGTAGTTACTATGGACTTAATGCATACATATTATTAAAATATGGGCTATAACAGTTGTATTGATGTATAGCAACTTGAAATGCTCCCACAAATGGCACTACAGCATGTAAAAAAAATAATACAAGTATCGTCAAATAATCGTGATCTCAATTTCAGTGAAAATAATCGTGATTATCATTTTTGCCATAATCGAGCAGCCCTACTTCAAAGGGGAAATGACTCAACAGCAAATCAGCTTAATCTCTGGGCATTGTCTTAAATTGAAAGACCAACAGATATTTTGTAACATACTGGATGATGTTGCAGTAAATAGTCAAGAACAGTTATGAAGTTTTGTATTTTCAGAAGCCTGAATTTGTCCTTGTGGAGACTGGCTGCAGTTTGCATGAGAAGACAAATGTCTGAGTCTTTTTCCTGCATTTAGAGAGGTGAACTCCTGCTGCAGAAACCATTAGTAGATTAAAAAGAGGAGGCCAGTAATGCTGCTAACATAATTAGTCTGGGCCACAGAAGGCAGTAAACTCTGTGTGTGTGTGTATGTGTGTGTGTGTGTGTGTGTGTGTGTGTGTGTGTGTGTGTGTGTGTGTGTGTGTGTGTGTGTGTGTGTAGGGTGTCAGTACTCTTTTGCCTGCTTCTTTTTTAAAATTAAGAAATTATTTAACTAAAAATTATTTTACTGTCATGAAAAACAGAGATAAGCACCAATAACAAGCCTTTTGACACTGGAAGTTTAAGAATTTTTAACGTGACTCATTATGCAAATGTTTTACTTGAGTATAAGTGTGTTAAACAGAAAAAAAAATGTTTGTCTGCTCTTCCACAGAGTCTTCAACGGGCCGGTAACGATCAGTCCTTGGAGGAAGTGATCTCAAAGATGTTCCAGGTCATATCCCCACCCTCTATAGACTTGGAGCCCGTGCCCTCACGTTGCCGTAGTTGTGCAGTGGTTGGCAACTCTGGCAACTTACGGCATTCTGGACACGGTGCACTCATTGATTCTCATGGCTTCGTGTTCCGGTACATGCGCACACACACACACACACACACACACAATCGCGCGCACACAGCCCTCACCCTCCTTATGTTTTTTTTCTTCAGGATGAACAAGGCGGTGACTAAAGGGTTTGAGGAAGATGTCGGTCGTCGGACGACGCATCACTTCCTGTACCCAGAGAGTGCAGTGGACATCAGTAATGGTACCAGCCTCATCCTGCTGCCATTCAAACTGAGAGACCTGGAGTGGCTGACCAGTGCGCTGTCCACCGGAACAGTCAAAATGTACGATATGTAAAAAAAACAAGTATGCTCATTATCTCATGCATCCATCAAAAAGACATCAAAAAACATATCAGACAGGAGAGATTATTTGATGTAAGAGGGAAAAGTTTATTTTAAAATAAATCTAAAATTAAACTCCTGGAGTCTAGACCAGCAGTCCCCAACTTTTTTTTGCGCCACGGATTTAATGTCAGTATTTTCACAGACCGGCCTTTAAAGTGTCGCTGATATATACAACAAAATAAAATGACCAAGAAAAAACGGTGGCATTTGGTAAATATAATAATAAATGCAAATTCACTGTGTAATTGTGTAACTTTATTAGCAGCGTCCTTCTGAAATGCGCCAACAACATTGAGAGTAACATCCTTCTCTCTGCCCCTTAATGCTCTCTGGTTGCTATGGTAACGCATAAATATTTCTTTCAAAATAAGACACACAACTACAACATGGGGAAAAATACCCAGGGAAACAGAGTTAACAATAAAAACCCTGAAAACCATCAATTTCAAACCTGAGCCTCAACTTTCGTGGCCCGGTACCAAACAACTCACAGTCCGGTACCGGCCCGGGGGTTGGAGACCGCTCTAGATGGTTGTGGTGGTGGAGCAGAGTAAGCAGAGGGTTGATGGGGAGAGAGAGTTAAAAGAGTGATAGACTACAAAGAATTTCAAGAGAACAAGAACTAGGGGGCTGTTTGGCTATATATAAATATGAGCCCAGAGGGTTAGATAAAAACCTACTCAAAACAAAGGTGCAAAGGCAGGAGGGACAGTCTGCACAGTCTATTCAAATCAACAAGTCCCCCGTAGAACAGAATTAAAACCACATTCACTTTCAGCAGAAAAAGGTAAAACACTCGAGAGGATGACAGTCTGAGAACCTCCAGTGTCCCTAAAACACGCACAGGTTTTAAATCAGAGGGATTGTCGGTTAGCGATACTGAGCCATCAAAAATGAATGGTTCAAAACAGGGGTCCGGCACCTCATTACAGGCCCTCAGCTTTCACAAAACCCACCCCTTTGGGTTGCTGAGCATTTGATGTTTTGCGTTTTAAGGCTAAACAGTCAGCAATCACATGTCCAGTTTTATGACAGTAAAAACATTCGCGGGTTTCCCTGGACCCAGACACTTTAGCCGTGTGGGGCTGTTGCACAGCGCTAACCCGTGGCTTCTCACTGCCAGTAAACGAGGCTTTATGAGTGAGCACAAACTCATCAGCAAGGAGCACAAGAAGCAGCAGATGCGAGAGAAGTCACTTTCATTTAAATATAGCACAATGTGCTCAGGAAAATATTTCTTAAACTCCTCCAACAATAGTAACTCACGCAGAGCGTCATAGTCACCTACTTTTGAAGCAACGCACCACTTATCAAAGAGAATCCCCTTTTCTCTAGAAAACTCCACATAAGTTTGGGTCGGCATTTTCTTTGGCGAAACCTCTGCCTATAGGCTTCGGGGACTAACTCATATGCCTGCAAAACAGCTGTTTTAACACACGCGTAGTCTAAACTGTCCTTTAAAGAAAGCGCAGCCACCACCTCTTGGGCTTTGCCGGACAGTTTGCACTGCAACAAAAGAGGCCAAATATCACTAGGCCACTGCAATGCGCCAGCGATACTCTCAAATGCTGCAAAGTATGTATCAACCTCAGTTTCTCTAAAAGTGGGCACTAAAGAAATGCACTTGCTGATATCAAAAGCAGAAGCGGACGAGGAGGTGGAGCCGGAATTTTCAGCAGAGACAGATGAGGCTTGAGGCTGAGACTCCAGCTCAAGCTTTCGCAGCCTAATGGCTTTGTCTGCCTCTATCTCCAGCCTTCTTATTTCAAGCTCTAGCTGAGGCCGCCTGTTCTGGACCTTCTCCTCAGCCTCCAATTTGAGACGTGCCAGCCGCACCTTCAGCCGAGCTCCTTCTCTGCCATCTGAACTCCCAGAGGAGAATGGATCATAGCGAGGAAGCGTGCGCGGCGTTTTTCCCCGCTCATCCCCCTCGCCATCCCCACAAGAACCATTCTTATGGCTCTCCTCAACTACGGCAGCTTGGCTTGGCACACCAGAGACCACAGGCAAAACAGGCGCTTGAATCACACCAGCTTCCACCAACTTGTCCACTACTAAAGCTTTCAAATCCCATCTTACGGAGATTTTTTGAGACCTGCATCTGAAAGTGATCCACAATTTGCAGCAAATCGTTTTTGTGACAGCTATTTAAAAGCTCAATAGATGGGGCATAAAGTGCTGTAAACAAAACGCAGCCGACATAGCTAAAGTGATAAAGCTACTTTAAAACAAACGCCCCTTTTTTTTCTCCCCCCCAGGGGACAAAGGACCCCCTATGGAGGGATCCCAGGATATATATCTCTTATATATAAGAGAGGGAGAGAGAGAGAGAAGTAAGAGTTGCATATGTTTATACACTAATATACATGAATGCAAAAAGATAAAAAGAAACATGACACACTGTAAACATATATGACCTGTATGTAAGTGTTTGTGTGTGTCTTTTTTTCAGGACCTACATGAGGGTGAAAGCAAGAGTGCACGCTGATAAAGACAAGGTAAATTATAATCTCGACTGATCTCAGTTTTCTCTACAGCGCTTTCTGTTGCTATTTTTACTTTCAGCTTCACCCTTTTTTCTTTCTTTTTTTTGCTGCTGCTCCTATTTTTAGTTCTTAGTTTTATCTACCGGTATTTACAAGATTTTTAAAATTGCATTTGCTAAAGAATAAGGGAACAAAGATGAGCAAATAAATCTTTGTAGTATTTTTATTTTTTAAGACGAGTGAGAGTGAAGGAAGTGTCTATACCAGAAACCACACATGACGAAATACACACTTCTGGTCTGATCTGGACACAGATGCCCCACTACATTTGATGTTCAAACATGACCTGTTATACATTTCCTTATTTTCTGTCATATCTACCCTGATAAACTCAGGGGTTGCAACAAGAGTCTTTTTGTAAGTACACGGGGCTTATTTTGGAACTGTGGGCAATGCAAACATACTCTTGTGTAAAACACGTCCATTTTAAACAAAGTGTGTGTGTGTTTGTGTGTGTGTGCGCGTGTGTGTGTAGGTTGTTGTGGTGAACCCAGTGTTCTTTAAGTATGTTCATGAACGTTGGAACGAGCATCATGGTCGCTACCCGTCCACCGGCATGCTGGCCATCGTCTTTGCTCTGCATGTCTGTGACCAGGTAAGAGGAAAGTAAAGACTGGGTGTAGAGAGAAAAACCACATTTGTTCTTTCTTTTCTTTTTCTTTTTTTTTGTATATTCACAAAATAATGTGTTACTAACCAAAAACAGACGAGTCCAAACAATATTGTAGCATGTCCAGACTAGCAAGTCATGGCAATACAACCAAGACTAGAAAAAGTTGCATTTCCTGCGAAAATGCAGTTTGAATGCCGTGTAGTGGAATCTGCTAAAAAACAGCTGAAGAAGCACAATTATCTGCTGAAAAGAGGGGTAGAAGCTGAACTGCTGAAGACAGTTGTATTTGAAAGGGTAGACTGAAGAATGTCAAGAAAGCAGAGTGCACGGCAAACGGGAGAAGATGTGCGGCAACCGCCACAGGTAGGATTCGAACCTTTGCTACCGGGTCTCACGGCGGCTGCTCATCCCACTGAGCCAAACCAGTTCCGGTCCCAAACAAAGATGTGATGAGAGAAAAAATGAGTACTGTGCAGAAGAAGCTGAATTGTGCTGAAAAAAGGTGAAGAAGCAGAAGTTTGTTGTGAAAAGAGGTGAAGAAGCTGAAAATTCTGCTGAAATGGGTGAAGAAGCTGAAGTTTGTGTTGAAAAGAGTTAAAAAAGTTGAACTGTTAACTGGATATAATGTTGCCATAAGTGGGATTCGAACCCGGGCCTTACAGCATTCACACAAAAATTAATATGTGAGGGTAGAAGTCACACATGAAATGAAGCGTATAAAAGCGGGATGTATTTAGTATCAGTATGACCTGTCAGCAGTGTGTCATGCATGGTTGATGAAATAGCTTCCTTCTCTCTGTCCAGGTGTCAGTGTTTGGTTATGGTGCAGACAAGCAAGGAAACTGGCATCATTACTGGGAGAAGAATCAGTTTGCCGGAGCCTTCAAGAAGACCGGCGTCCACAGCGCTGATTTTGAGAATCAGATCATCCAACACCTTGCCAACGAAGGCAAGATCACTCTACACCTCAACACAACCACATCCGTGCAGACAGAACTAGGCACCAACGACAGACTGGCACATAAACTCAATTGACCTCTACCTGGCTGATCGTCAAAACACCTGGCTGTCCTCTGGCACTCAAAAACCAAATCTGAGCCAGTTTTTAGACCATACATTTGTTGTTTTGGGTAGAAATTAGACTCCTGCACTTTTTCTGTCAGTCACCACAACTGCCTTGAGTCAGACATCCAGGAATGCTGGATTAATGAATGTTGTTAAGCTTTTTCAGACAGCTGAATTACCTGTGGACACATCTGTGAGGCTTATCTAATTTAGAGATCCCCTGCCTCTTCCAACGTTTGCTGGCTGAAAGAAGTTAAAGCTCAATTCAAAAAGATCAGTCTGTTTTTCTAGACCTAAAACCAACTTTCCTGACGTGTGCAACTGCTGGGATAGACCACAAAGACCTTTGCTGTGAGCTGGAAACAACCACAAACTTTATTTTATCCTATCTTTGTTTTTATTGGATTTTATAGGTACGCAGGGATAACCTTTTTTTTTTTTTTTTTTTTTTTTTTTTTTTTTAAATAAAAGCACTTTTTCCTTAAGAAGAAATGGTGGAAAGAGGCCAAGTGAAGGAAGTGTTCACTTGGCCACATAAGATTTCTTGCATTGTATATCATTTATAATCCCTCCATTTTATTTGATCCTAATTTTAACACAAACCGTCCTGACCTAGAAGATCATGACAAACTTTTTAAGCCTTGTTACTTCTGCATTTTCAGAATGTAAGCCAATGATACTTGGAACTTCCTGTCCTGTCTTGGTTCTCAGCCTGTGTGATTCAGCAGTCTGCTGCAGTCTCAAGGTTTGCAGTTGATTTCATCCAAAATAGGGAGATTTTAGTTTTCTAATCAACGCACATAACCCCCTGTTGTATCCAACCTTCATTGGAGTAGTAAAGTCAGGAGAACCAGTCCTTCTGTTGCACGTCAATACAAAAATACTCAAAATGTGGTGATACTTGAAACCTAAACTTAGTTATTGAAAATATGAGGGCTGATATTGGCACATCACAGGTAATATCAGTTCAGATGTGGATACTGTATTGTTCTTTCAATCCCAGTTTAAAACCACTCCTGACGTCCCTCAGTGTACACTGTAAACTCCAAACAGATACAAGTAGCTTTTCTGGTAAAAGGTCCTAGATTATTTTGTCAACCTTCGGTAACATCCTCTATAGAGTTAACCCGTTTCATCTTTAAACTTTAGGCCTGGTTTCTTCGCCCCCTTTAACAGGTAGTGCATATCTTTTATGTTCACATTTAACCTATGTCTTACGAGCTTTTAATCCCCTAAACACATTTTCTGGAACAATGGTTCTCTGTGCTTCTTTTTGGGGTTTGAGCACTGTGAACTTGAAGAGTTAACAGCAGGCAAAAGTCAGTGCAACTGACCTATAACACTGAAGGGTCAAGCAGCAGCATGTATGAATACCACTGATGGAGCTTTGAATCACAAACTTGACAAGTGACATGACTGTTTGAAGGCACTGGACGTGATATTTGCCATGCTGGGAGTTAACCTACAAGAAAAGACTGAAAGATTAACAGAGAAGAAGAAACAGCTGAGTTGGGCCTGTGTTTGCTGGAGATTTGAAGGCCACACAGGACACTGTGAGAAGAGGGACAGGGACCAGTGAGAGGTCAAGCCCGGACGAGTTTGAGTGAGAGAGTACAGGATATAATTGGATTGAAAATGGAGGCTGAACTCATGGAGGTTTAGGATTGTCCACCACAGAGAAAGATAAATACATGAACTAACAATTACGTGAATGAATAGAAAACACACATACACAAATTGTTACATGTGAAATTATTTTTGGAAAGAATCAGAAGTGAGACAGTTTGAATCCACAGCTCAGTGCAAGGATGCATGAATTAAACCTGACTATAAAAATACACATGCAATGAAGAAGCAGCTTGCACCTCTTTTCCCGAAAATCAAACTTGCAGCGTAACATCTCATAGTCCATGTCCACACTGGGGCCGCTGCCTGAGAAGAATTCATCTCTGAGCGGCAGCCGCTGATCTGGTCTCAATGTCAACTCTCCTGATGTTAAGAAGAAATTCAAATTGGGACACAAACGAACCGGGCGGAAACACCAAATATTAACCCCCCGATTCTTTTGTCCCCATGATAAAACAGAGCAAACCGACTCAGAGTGTGTTAAAACATTTATATTTCTTTTTATTAAATCATCTTCCGGGAGAGAGAGACCCCTGCACAGCCCAAAACGCCAGTTGCAGGATCATTAACATTAGAATCATAAACTTTGTCTCATATAGGTATTATTTTGGTACTTTACACGTCACAGTTTCAATACAACCATTGCTTATATGGCAAAGTTTCTCTTTTCTGTCTGGCTTCCTGCATTTATTAATACGCTGTACAGCTCTACACTTCCTGTTTTCAGTCTGGCTGAGCACTTAGTTTGAGTCAAAAGTGGCCTTTTCTCTACAAACCTTCATTATTAAAGTACATAAAACAATATAATAAGAAAATAAGGATACTAAGGATATATTAATTACATGACAGTTACCAGCTGATGTTTGCAAGCCTGGTTACTAACTAGACTTTAGATTCGTGTTAAGCAACAGACTGAGAAACAAAAACCAAATGCATGCAAACTTTTGCTCACCAAAATTGGACCACAGACGTTTTTGGTTGCCTGATAGTACAATCAGGCACATCAGGCCATGTTATTCAAATTTGGCACTTACAGCTGCCTACATGTGATTTTATTTCATTTCGAAGCTAGCCTCAAGTGGCCTTTAGAGAAAAGCATTTCTACTTTGGGTTTCCTTCTTGACATTAAGTAAGAAATTCTATATTAGTAGCAGTCATCACAGTAGGAGTAGTTTCTCCTTGAGAACATGTGGGTTTTGTAAAGATTGGGGGTGAAAGGAGCATGGCAGCTTTGAAGTATGTCGACAAAGGCAGATTCTTAACCAAGACAAAATGGTGACTAATGGATGCAGTGTGATGCACTGTCCAGAAACCAGTGGGTGATGTCACAGAAACTATTGTGTCTTTTATATAAAGTCTGACGAATCATAACTTTTGGGCTTCACACAGTTGGGTCACATGTGCCATCATCGACGTGGGCAGGAGGTAAATCTAATACTAAAACATTTTTATCTTGTTTATTTTTTTTTAGTGGACTTCTTAAGGTTGTCATGAAGAGTCTGTAATTTGTCTCTGATCTGCCCCCTACTGGATGTACTTTTTAAACCACAAGTTGATGAATGCAACTGTTTGCTTTGTAATTCTGTGCATATGTGTACTTTAAAAAATGGCTGTTATAAGAAACAAACAGCCTGCTGTAGTAATGAGGTTGGCGTGTTAACAGGTTGTTTTAATGCAACAAAAATGTGCATATTTGTGGTGACAATGTAGACATATATACAAATAAGCCAGTGTGAAACCACCCTGAGACTGATGGTCAGTGAAAAGATCAATCTGCTCCAAAGAAAAATGTTCATACAATGTTGTCCAACACTCCTCTTTACCAAGTATAACTGTACAAGGTTGGTAGGATATTTTTTTTAATTTATTTATTTTATTGTCTGAAAGGAAAACAAAAGTCAGATACCATTAATGGAGGAATAAAAAAAAAACAACCCTTTGAGAATCACAAGCAGGCTGAGGACTTCTCAAAAAATTCAAATGCTGAATTTTCATTTGGAGGATGTTGCTCTGTCATTGGTGTTAGCTTGAGTGAAGCGTTTACCCTTATCTGTCTGGAACAAGTCAGTGTCTTGTAAATCCAACTGCTGCATCGCCAGAAGCCTTAATGTTAATATGAAACATCTGCTGCTTGCTCTAAACTTTTTCCATTCACTGCTGAGATCTAAACCTTTGTTGCCTTGTCCAGGAAGGGAAGGAAACTTCCTGCCAAATTACCTGGGAAATTATCCAGTTTACACAGATGAGGAATGCTTTAATGTGCCAGAAAACGACAGAGCAGCAGCCCTTCTGAGTCCTGAGCTGGATTGTTGTAAACAAGTTTACTTCCTCACCTTTAACAAAGGAGTTTGTTGTGACTTTAAATCCAAAGTTGTGCTCAATGACTCTCTGCAGTCTTCAAATGTAGAGTTTTATTTCCATTGCTAGGTGCAGATAAATCCACTTAGTCAGCTGCTCGTAATTCCATTATAAACATCTGTACATGAGCTGTAGATTTAGTACAAAGTGACCAAACGTGTTCGGCCTGTGGTACCATAGCTTTAATTCGGCTCGTCATGCAAGTTTCATTTAACAAACCTGCTGATTATCAGTCCGTTTATAGAGGCCAAACTGACAGAAGCATTGAAACAACAGATAAAAATCCTGAATCCACCGCTGTCACTTTGAATGAAATAAAACATTTTTTTTAAAAAAACAGAATTCATGGGTTTTTGTTTTTCTATTTGAAAAATTGTCCGTACTCTGGAGGTAAGAGCTGAACTGATCGTCTGTGGAGTTTGTCTATAAAAGCTGATTCTTACGCCAATGAATTTCTGCCACTATGCCAAATTCTTTTTTTTCTTTTTCTTTAAATGAAGATGTTTTAACAAGAACTGTTTTCTTTCACGAAAATGTTTTAGAAAAAAGAATCAAGAAGTTTATACAGAGATGCTATAAGGAAAGGTCTTTTTACAACCCCTGGCAAAATTATTTTAGGGAAGAAAAAAACATTTTCTCCAACCTGCAAAGCTCATCTGTCAGCTGTTACACAAGAAAGCTGGAATCAGCTTGATGGAGAATGTTTCTTTTCATGGATGAAACCCAGTGTTGATGTTATGGGGGAGCTTTGGGGGTCTATTCACGAAGGTCAGCTGAATTCTACTGACGTTTTTCAACAGTGTTTAATTTGAATCATGCTTGACTTACTGCAGCTCAAGTTAATTATTTAGTTAACAGCGGCTCATTGATTCTGTAACAACTGCAGTAACTAGTTTGACATTTGGAGGAGCACATGTGCCTGTGTAGGTTGGACTTGTGGAAGTACTCTCCTTAGTGTTTCTTTGAAACTAAGGAGAGGTCATTCATCCAGAATTATGGATACGGTTGCTTGTTTTTCTTTAAAGTTTTGTGTACACACACACACTTTTTTTAGATGTTTCTTTTTAATAACATAGCAAAATGAGTTGAGCAAAATGCCTCCTTGTCAAAACTAGTTTCCCTTCCAGTACATGTGCTCAGGCCATTGCATAAGCCTGAGGGGAGGTACTTTGATGATCTTCTTTATCAAAAAAAGTATTACATTTGGTTGAGGCATGTTTCATAAAGCCAGAGCAATTAAACAATTTGTTCATTTGCTAGACAGGAGACTTTTTTTTTTACTCTTTTTAATAATTCCAAACTTTTTTCCAGGGGTTATTATAAGCTGATATGTTGTTGTAACCAGGAATGGAAGTAGTCAAGTTGAGTGGCCACAGGTCACTAAAGTACAAATAATGCCTTAAAAAGCAAAAAGCTGTTCTAAATTCAGTCTGAATGGGTGTTAGTTACATTATGCTAGGATGTCCAGTACACAATTCCCTTTTTGTTTTGTGTTTTTGCCTCATTAAATGTACCACATAACATGGTGCCTCAGTAGAACCTATTCTATATTTTACTAAAAGTTTTACACAAATCATACAAAATGTGCTATATGAAGTTCCGGTGCTTAGCTCACTATTACGGACCTAATAAAAGAATTACACAAACGATTAATGGGAAAATAAAACATGTAACATTAAAAATTCTTATCCAATTATTATTATTATTATTATTATTATTGAACATACATTAAGAAGATTTGTGTTTTCTCTTAAAGTCATATCCAACACATGCAGGTTATGCACAATGATTAAATTCTACTGTCTTAAAGTACCAAGTTTGTCTATTTTTGTGCTTTACTTTTGTGCTTGACGCCATTACTTGAGTATATATGTATATTACATAAGCTTCTTTTTTTTTTTAATTGTTGCTTAAGTTTAACTATGTCTAAAATAACTCAGTACTTTTACTGAGATTGAATTTTAGGTCTTATTTTTCTCAAATAGCCAAATAAAATAATTATAAAACTTTCCATCCCTGGTTATAATGTTAATACAACGGTTCTTCTTAAAACAGAATTATTTAATCACGACAGAAGTAACTCATTATAATGAGAAGTTTTGAGACTTGAGCACTGAGTAAATTCATTTTGCAAACGTGGCAGCAACACACTGCTGTGTTCACTGAGGCGATGTGATATCTTGGGACATCGAAGGCAACTGGAAGGAAATGCGAGTCTCCCATGAAGTCCACCTTTCATATCTCACTTTAGAGCTTTGGTCCTTGGCATCTCAGAGTGTTTTGTGCTATCCGGGTAAGCAGCTGTAACCAACAGATCTGATCAATAATATGGCCTGAGTCCGGGTCTATCGACACCTAAAATGTGGCAGCAGTAGCTTGTGTGTTTTGGCTAGCCACAAATTCAGAAAACATAAATAAATTATAATAAAATCAAAAGAAAATGAGGCCCAGATTACCTTCAGAATAAAAATCCAGGGGATTGCTGTTTCTTGTGATTTGCCCTTTGTGCTTAAATATTTTTTTGCTTTTTGAGTAAATAAATAAAGTCCGGGCTACAGCAGCCTCGAGTGCTGGCTGTTTGGTCTGTCCGAGGCTGTCTCATTGTTTTTTTCCTGACCTAACTGGAGCCACATAAAAATAATGTGTTGTCTTTACTGAAGGTCATCCATAATGTTTCCATGGTAACTGAAGGCATGAGGAACACCGGTTGCTGTGACAACCGTGTCAGGACCATGAACATTTGAAGCCTCTGAACATCTGACCTGGTCCATCTGCAGATCAGGTGTTCTGATGTGGTTTAGTTCTCCAGAGCTCTGTGGTGATCTGGATTTGTGCTGGTCTGAGGTCAGCCCAGTTCTGGTTTCACATCAGTCAGACAGCGGCTGGACGAATGAGGACGGAAACAACCCTCTCTGGTCTGGTTCTTCCTCTATGTAACCATGCTACACAGAGAGAGAGAGAGATATGTTTACCTTAATGTTCACTGGACATGTAGTCAAACAGAGGTTTGAAGAGTGAGAGCCACTTGAGTGGATCACTGCAAAATTTTGCCTTCGTATTATGTACTTTTTTTTTTTATTCTAAAGGAGGGGTAAAGATTTGATTTTGAGCCCTGGTAACTTTTTAAGCAAAGGTAATATCAACAGTAAAACGTATACTTTAAAAAAATCTATATTTCTTTTTAATGCTCATCATAGAAAGATGATCTATAAAAGCTACTGAGGTTCAAGAGCACTTTCACAAATGGTGATGCCATTTTTTCCAGAGAATTAGTTAATAGCAGTTTGATTTCATACATGCTGATGACTAATATAAGCTGCTCTGGCACAGGTTAGAGTATCCTAGCAAGAACTGAACCACCTTTGTTAGCAGTGAAAATCCAGCTAAACCCAAAGTTTATCCTATAAGCTTTAAATTCTCCTTACCAGAACAGGCCTCTGGGCATATGTTTCAGCTGAAGTACAGACTTAAGTTCAGAGGACAGATGAGGTCACACTGTGAGACTTTCTCCAACCCGCCGGCCGAGGCTCTAATGAGAGGTCGGGTTGGTGATACTGATACCTACCCACCAATCATTGTCCTCCTGTCCCAGGACCACCAGCACCTGGCCCTCAGAAAAGCTCAGCTCGTCATGGTGGTCGGCCTGGCAGTCATACAGCGCCTGAACCCGACGACTGGATGCTCCTCGAGGCTAATTGATACATACCAAATCAGGTGTAACATTATTGCTCATGTATCACAGTGTAGCAATTATAATTTCATTGTACTGCCAATTGGAATTTGTTCCTCTATTGTCCAAATATGATATCGATTCACTTCTTTCATTTCAATTTTGTGCTCATTCTTTGTACCTTTTGCTTGCATAACTACTGTACCTGCACACAAATTATTTGAATTATACCCCTTTACTATTAAGGATTTCTTGATCATTACTATGCAAATTGTCATGACCACTGATCAAAGACCATGAGTACTATTCACAGAGAGTTGGGCAATGGCTGTAATCACAGCATTGAAAGATGATGGCAAACGTGTTGCGGAAGCAACTGGATTGTGATTTTTTTTTCTTCCTAACATTAAAACACTGCAAGGTTGATGGGGCGTTAAATATTTTCAAAAATCTCACCAGTGATCTACGAGGAAGTGGTTGAGGGGCGGAGCCTCTGCTTTCACTTTCAAAGCTCTGAGAGCGCTGATTGGATGGAGAGCCATTTATTGGTGCCTTACTGTTGAGGATCTGGAAATGGGAGGAGCCACTTTCACTGTCCGCCCTCCGAAAACCTCAGACAGAAAGACTCAGGTTTTAAGTACATTCTCATTCATACAGGGACAATAATTACATTAAATATATATTTTACAATTTCATAATAGAGAAAAAATAATCATTAAAATGCATTATTAATAAGTCATAATTAAGTTTTAAATGACCTGAAATGACTAAATTAAATGATTTTTTTTTTTTTTTTTAAATAATGCGTTTTTGTGCATGTAAAGTAATACATGTTTGCATATATTAAATAATGTGAATATTAATCTCTAAATTCAATTCACTTCTTTGTCAGATAAAACAACCTTTTTTTTTGGAACAGTCAAAAGCAACACACGTGCTGTAAATAAGAAAAAGCAGCAAATCCTCAGATAAGATTTTGGAATTTTCACTAAAACTGCAGATAAATTTTGTTTTAATAAAAATAAATAAAATTAAAAAAAACATCATAGAAGTCAGTGTAAACTCATAGAAGCCAAAATGTATCCTCAGATTTTGTCTGCTCTTCTGCTCTCTGGTTAAAGACTGTAGGTGCACGCTGTCTGTAAACATTTATCACAGGTTGGCATAATGGATTTAACAGACTCTTGATACGTAAAACAGACTCAGGTCTCAGAAGACGTTTTGGGACAGGAAGTACCTCTGTCAGATCGTTCAGTCAGTGAGCTGAGAGGAGAAGCTGGACTGGAAAAACAGAGACAGACAGGGAAGAGAAGGAGTCCGTGTTATTGTCTGTGGTGTTTTGAAGCTCATCACACTGACCTGTATTTCACCTCCTATCCACCAGAGGTCAGTACAACCTCAATTCATCTAGGTAGAAACTGCTTCACTTTGTTTAAGAATAAAGTTCCAGCTTTAACCTTTTATGTCCTCTTTAATTCTTTTACAATCATGTATGAAATAATAAACCAACAATATTCATATCTGCTGTCTGACCCAATAAATTTACTCTGACAGATTTTGAACAAATTCAATTTTAGGATCTCTCCTAAAATTAATTTGTTTCTATTTTGCTTAAAACTTTGTTCTACGGGTTTGAATTCTGAACAACAACATGAGCAGAATAGCACCTCGGTCTGTGAGACATCCCTTCATCGCACATCCAATTATAAGCTTCATCAGCAAAGGTTAAATTTTAGCTTTTTTTTTTTTTAAAGCTAGGATACAAAAACACAAAATTCAGTGGACCATTTTAGAACACTGGACTGTACATACAAACTCCTGTAGTGCTCCTGGAGTTTGTATTCATACAAAAAACAAAAAAAAACAACAACACACTTTTACAAAATAATAAAGAGACACAACCGGTGTTGTGATCATCAATGCAGCAGCTATTGCACCAATGATGATCACAACACTGGTTATGAGCCAGATTCTTCCTGGATGTGCTCGATGCAGTGCTGTGGATACTCACACACACTTCCTGAAGGAGGAGTCTGGACCACTGTATATCCTGGGACTGGCTGGCAACCCATAATCTACACACACACACACACACACACACACACACACACACACACACACACTTAATAACACAGTATCCTTCTGACTGATTAATTACAGTGTGTTTCTCAGATATTACCGTGCTTACTGGACTCAGAGCAGCTCCGCTTGTGTCGGACGGCGATGGGAGAGGGAGGGGTAATCCTTCTATTTCCTGTCAGGGGAAAGAATACCTCACCCTCTCCCTCTTCTTCCTCCCCCATACCATCTCCTCCAGACGGAGGTGGAGGAGGAGGAACATTGGGAGCTGAAAGCCAAAAGAGAGCATTGAGGTTTTTCATTCAGGCAGCAGGTAAAGCCAGAGAAAGACGTTGAACCAGATAAAACATTTAAAAAATGTTTATATAAGCTGACCTTTGACCCTGGGAGGCAGCGGGGGCGCAGGAGAGGATGGAGGAGGAGGTGGTGGGCTGGGGACGGAGCCAGCGGGATGGCTGTGAAGCTCCATAGCCATGGCGAGTCTCCTCCCCACACTGAGAAGGCCTCCAGCTGGTCCTCCGGGTGTTCCAGAGGAGGACAACATGACACAGGAGGAGTTGGACTGACTGAAGCTGAAGGGACGGGAGGAGAAGGAGAAGGAGGGGGTGAAAGAAGAGGATGAGGAGGAAGTGGAGCGCTCCTTTTTCAACGGACCATTCTGAAACAGAGGGTGAAGCACATGAAGACGTTAGCAGAGAGAAAGCAGTGAACAATTTATAAAGATCGATAGCTTAAAACTCATTATGAGCATCATGACTAAACTGCAGATTTTATGCACAAAGACTTTTACTCTAACGAGGAAGGGAGCCAAACATGTTTATTTCAAACAGAGTACAAACCAATGGGCTGCACCATAACCCAATAAAATAAGGATTATTTCAAATTGTGAACTGTGCAAAACTCCGATAGCAGAGTAGAGTAAATCATAAATACAAGTAACAGATCCCCCTTATACTTATATATGAAAGCAGAACATGAAGAAAAGGCAGTGACATCATTTAAATTACTCTGAGGACATTTTTTTGTAAAAATCTCAACTCAGCAGCCTGTCAGTTGCCATGGTTACCTTGTCATCAAAGTCATCATCACTGTCGTACAGGTCGTCATGACGAATCCTCCACTCGTACTCCACATGGACGTGATGGTCAAACTGGTTGGACTGGGCTTTCTGCAACTGCACACACACAGTAAAATATTTGTAAATGAGGATCACCTTCAAAGACAAGGGACAAGGCTTTAGGAGCTACTGACCTATCAGGTTTGAGCAGTATTTGACTGCATGCTGCTTAATAATCTATGCTGAGAGTAAAAGACGGTCAGTTGAGGATAGCTCCAAAAACTAGGTGCCTCTCTATAGACAAATGCCAGATTTTACAACAGAAATTCACTTGTTTACAACCTGCTAAAATATTTAGTTTCAGCTCTGTATCTGTTTTGCTCTTTTATAAAAACTACACAGGTGTTCAATGTGAAACTTTATCATCGCCTTTTGGTTAACAGGTAAGCAAATAAGTACCGTTTCACAGGCAAACAGTCACAAACCACTGCAACAGAGTAAAGATATTAAGTGCTACAACAGCAAAACAAAATCAAGTTAAAACACCGACTAAAATTAACAGGTAGGTGACTTAAGCTCACTATAGACAAGATAGTCTGCTAGCTTTGACCTCCACTTACATGACTCACTAAACTGGGGCTTTCACCATGTTTGACGCCTTTTTAAAGATATAAGATGCATTGCTGTGCAGTTAATTATAGTAACAGACCATCATTTATCTTGCTAAATACATTTTTTAAAAATTAAAAAACTAGTAATTTAGTCCTCTGGCATCTTGGTCAAATATGGTGATAACACAGTATAACAGGTGGTTACTGATTTATCAGACAGTCTGATGTGAATCTGTAATCAGAGCGATGACCTCACCAGTGCCTCACAATGGGTGTGCTTCAACCTGCGGCTCACATCCAGAGCGGTTTCTCCTAACTCGTTCTCTGAAATAAACGGTTAAGATATTAATTAATAATGAAATAATTACCAAATATCATCATCAGTTTATCCAAGTCACCAAAAATATTCTACATGTAAAAACCTAAAAACTGTGCGTTTTACTTATTGTCTGACAGTCCTCCTGTGTTGTTGTTTTTTTATTGGGCCTCATCTATTGGCTGGAGTCGATGGGCATGGGCGCAGAAGGCAGGTGACTCTACATGGAGAGTGAGGCTGAAGACCTACAACTCTACAGACACTGATCTTCTGTTTCAGGTTATCTTTAGTTTGTCTTTGCGATCCTTACTGTGAACCTCTGGATGATGTGGTTGTTTGAAATAAAGAGTGTTTTATCTTTGGGACAGTAATCCTGGTGAACTCGGATTATTTTGGATGTGAAGAGTCTGACATTTTTCTCATATGCTTTATCAGAATGACATTAAATAACCTCTACACACAGTTGATGCTCAACTGATAAATGAGAGCTCTGACAGATACATTATACAAGTGTGTGTGTGTGTGTGTGTGTGTGTGTGTGTGTGTGTGTGTGTGTGTGTGTGTGTGTGTGTGTGTGTATTACTGATGTGTGTGTTGGCTCTGGCTCTCAGCAACAGCTTCACACAGTCGGTCTTGTTGTGTAGACAGCTGTAGTGCAACGCCGTGTTTCCCGCTGATGTCTGTGTATCAACATTAGAGCTGACAAAAAAGAAAAAGAAAAACATGCAGGTAAACACAAAGGTACACACACCACACACACACACACACACACACACACACACACTGAGGTGTAACAAAGGTTTCCATAGCAGACTGACCAGTTCTGAGCCAGGAAGTCCAGGATGTGCAGTGATGTCCTGTCAGCCAGTAGGACAGCTAAATGGAGCGCTGTCTCCCCTTTCTCCTGAAGGCAAGAAAACAATCTCTTGAGATTATGTTGTTCCCAGATTAATAATACCTTGCATCTTAATGTAGCTGTGCGCGTGTAGCTGATTATACCTGGTTTTTTTTTTATATCTGTATGTGTGTGCGTGCAATCTAACATGCACATCAGTGTGCCTGTATCAAGTGTGTTTAGCTACCTGTATGTGTGCGTGCAGTGGCTGGCTCAGCTCTGCCCTCTGAGCGTACAGCTGGATCAGAGTGTAGATATCGCAGCTCTTGGTTGCCTCCTGCAGACGAAGTCGCAGCGCCGAAGTAGAGCTATGACTCCGCCTCACAAAGTTAACATCTTGATACTTTGACAGGATGAAGTCTTTACGCTCCGGCCTGCACGTCAAAAATATACAACATCAGATTTGTTAGAGTGTGAAATATTTCCTTTGAGTGTGTGCACCTGTGTTCGTCTCTTACATGTGGCTGTGTTGAGAGGGCTTCAGTGACGGACTCAGCAGGTTGGCTTCCAGTATTTCGTTAAAACCAGAATTACCGACATTCCTGGCCAACTGGGAGATACAGAGAGAGAGAGAGAGCTCACAGTCAAGGGCAAACAACAGGGCCATGTAATACCCATTCAGTGGGTATTGTATCAAGAATAAGAATCATCATGATTTTTAACCTCAGAATAAGATAGATTGGATTAGTTGGGGGACTCTCTCCCAACTCTCTGTGAACGGTACTCATGGCTAGTTTCAGTCATGACTGAAGAAGTAATTTGGATGAGTGACGAAACGTTTCTCCCACTGAAAACGCTACGCCCAGATGAACAGAATCAACTTTTGGGGATTTACTTACCTGGATGATTGAGAATGCATCGAGATGTAACGTTACAATCTTTTTCAGTTTGTCAGAGGTCACTGCTGACTGAGAATTGGAGCTTATTATGTCTTGCATGGATATAAATCTCTTCTCTGACTTAACATTAAATAACCAAGTTTGACATTTAGTTAAATATTTTCTAACATTACATATGTCAGAATAAACCACACTGCACTGAAATAGTAAAGATCCAGCTGCAAAGCAATGGAAATGCACAGCAGGAAAAAAAAGACTAAACGTAGAAACTACCTGAGAGTTTATCTCTAGAAATGTCTTTGATAACTGTTCACAAAGCTAACTGAAACTATGACACATGCTAATGACAGTTCTCAGCTGAGCACATGTAAATGCCCTGCACAGTAGCATTTCAGACGTGAACCCAGTTACACCTGGAAAGCATGACTGATAAGCTCATTAGCTAACAGGTCTGACCTACCAGCAGGTCTGAGGTTCCCAGACTGTCCAGGCTCAGAGACTGGATCCTGGAGACGTGGACCCCCATTTCCCTGTGGATGCCTGAACACTCAATACAGGTCAGGATACCCAGGTTTGTAGACAGCCACCCAGGATCTACAGTAAGAGAGGTCAAGGTCAAAGGTCAAGGTCAAATTTATTTATATAGCACATTTCCAGATAGAAGATGCTGCACAAAGTGCTTAACAATATAAAAATGGCATTAAAAAGCAACAATGTAATACAATAATAACAATAATAGGACAATAAAATAATTAAAACAATAACTAAAACTATTAAAATAAGACCAAAATGCTTGGGCCATAGTGTGTTAAAAGCCAGGGCATAGAAACGTGTCTTTAGTAGTGATTTAAATCGATCAAGTGTTTGTGCAGATCTAATATTTAGGGGGAGACTATTCCAGAGTCTGGGACCTGCCACAGAGAAGGCTCTATCGCCATGAGATTTGAGATTAGTCCGTGGGATGGACAGCATTAATTTTGAGCTTGACCTCATGGTTTTTCATGGAGCATAAACAGAGAGGAGCTCAGACAGGTAAGAAGGGCATTAGGTGACTTAAAAACAAAAAGTAAAAGTTTCAATTGGATCCTGTAGGAGACAGGAAGCCAGTGTAGAGAAGCTAAAACTGGGGTTATATGCTCTCTCCGGTTGGTACCAGTTAGCAGGCGAGCAGCTGCATTTTTGACCATCTGAAGACGATGAATGGAGGCCTGGTCGAGGCCAAAAATACTATGAATTGCAGTAGTCCAATCTGCAAGCAAGGAAACGGTGAATGGCACGTTCAAAGACATTAGCCGGGAGGTATGGTGTTACCTTGGCTAGCTGTCTAAACTGAAAGAAGCAGGACTGGACTACTGCACTCACCTGCTTATTCAATTTAAAAGAACCATCAATGTAGACACCGAGGTTTTTTACATGTGTTTTACAGGAGGAGGAAAGGGGGCCCAGAGTGCCATCGATGTGATTATTGACAAAGCTGCCAAAAATGACAACTTCAGTTTTATTTTCATTTAGCGAGAGAGCTCATCCGAATACTTCCTGCAGATTTTTTCACATTAAAAGCCTGCCTTGGCACAAACCACCTGATTGTAGAAATACAGACTGCTAATAAGAAATTATATAACATTTAGCAGATAAATATTAAATACACGCTTGGAATTAAACTAAGCTATTCATTCAACTGTCTTATTTGCCACAAAATAATCTTTCAGTTATTTACTTGATTAAATATGACACAATTAAATCAGTAATCTCTTCGGCATAACATCTAGTGTACTTTGTTGGTTTGATTACCTGGTGCGCCGCAGTCACAGCAGCTGTTGTTTCCCGGCATCCGTTTGATGTCATCGGTGATGGCTCGGGTCAGATCCTCCACGCTGCTCTCACTCCCTCCTCCTCCTTTTCTCCCCCCGTCCAGAGCCATACTCAGAGCCTCCTGCTTGCTGTTAGTGAGCACCGACATCCAGCTGAAAACAAACAACACTTCTTAATAATGTGTTCTCATTTTTAGACCCAAGATGATGTGAGCACCACAAGAAAAGAGTAGTCCGACAATTTACCACCATTACTATATTAAAAAGACACACACGGCCGCTGACATCTCAGTCCAACCTCTCTCAGACAGCGTTTCAACAGACATGCATCTCACTTCTTTAGGTGCAAAGTTTGTGGAGCAGCAAAGGAAACTACTCTTCTGTCTAACTAAACATTTTCAGACTTGTAATGTTTAGTGTCTAGTGTCACATGTGCAATCATACTGCCCAAAACCTGCAGAAACATAACTCATACTGTACGTGTAAACTTAGCAGAGTGGCCCGTTAACAACCTGCCCGAAGAAAGTTTTACTCACGCCACACACTCAGCTTCATCTTCAGCCAGGAAGTGGTAGGTCCGATTATCTGCAGGAAAAGGTGTATCTTATGCTTACAGAGACGTATTTATACAGTACATAATACTGATTACATGCATTTAAATTTATATTTGGATGCATGCAGTTTTTATCTTGTGTTAAATTATGTACGACTTCAGTGTACATGTAGAATAGCATTTAGTGACACTTACGGGAGATAAGGTCAAAGCATTTCTTATCCTCCACGCTGGGTTTAACCTGACAGGTGAGCAGGTTGAGTCTGGTGGGAGGTTTGTTCGGCTGAAAAGCAGAAAGAACGCTGCTGATAAGATTCAGTTAAAACATAGACAGCAAAGAGAACTAAGCCAAACAGATTTTTCCTGCTGTTTTTATCTCTTTATACATTTATACACACGCACTCACAGTAGCATGCGCGATGGTCAGGTAACAGTTGTGAACTGAACATTTCCTCTTCTGCCACATTTTCCTCAACCTGTAACACAAACACAGTTTTAGTCCTTTTAGTGATCCTAATAGCGCATCTTCCCCCATCCAACATAAATATTTTGGAAAACATCGACCAGTCTGGAGGGAACAAATTACAAAGGAGACAATTCCTTGCCATTCCATAATCCACACACACAAATATAAGTACGAATCCAGCACATGTGCAATGTCGCTCCTTGTCAGTTCAATATCTATATCGCCAGTTCACAACAGCTGCCTCAAGGCACTTCATTTTGTAGGTTAAAGACGCCACAATATTAGAAAGAAAAGTGAGAATAAAAGAGTGCCTTAAGCTATGAGACACAAGCCTTTAAAAGGAGATGATGCAATGACCATGATTATATAACAACATTAAACCAACGGCTGCAGGCTGATGTTGGTTAAGTGGTCCAAGAACTATTCAAATTCAAACAGTCAGTAGCACCAAAAAGCTTAAGGACACTCCATTAAGAGCACAAGTCAGATACATTTTTCTAAATGCGTTATTAATGTCGAGGAACAAATGTCGGTCAAGGTGAAGATACTTTTAACTATTTAACATTGTTTATATGAGTTGCCCTATTTTATCAACGCTTTGGTACCGTTTGTTTTTAAAATTGAAATGATTTTTTTTTTAAAAACTGCAATTGAAAAAAATCAGTACTACCAATGCAGTTTGCACATTAAGAGTAATTGAGGCATTTAACTTAATTGCACTGCTTTGTGAATGTTTAAAAAGGCGTGCAGGTTATTTTATGTTGTGTGTTTACCCGTCACTCTTCTTGTAGAGGAATCCTGTTCTCTCCGTCCCGTACTGTTTGTCTCCCAGCAGCTGATGCATATTGTACACCTGCTTAGGCAAAGAGTCCTACACGCGCACACACACACACACACATGTGCAGACACACATTCATTATTTTGCATGTCCAAACAGCAAAATAGCCCACATATGTGTCTGTGTCTCTGACCTGCTCCGTGTGGACGACCGGCCTCAGCTGATCTCTGAGTGTGCACAGCTGTCTCTTCTCCTCATCCTGACGTTGCTTCACCTGCACACACAAACAGCTCACCTGCAGAGCTCAGCTAATCCAGCATCACATGCTGCTGCCGCGCTTACACCGTCCAAATCTCACTCAGCAAATTTCCATTTTTAGTTTTGGAGTAAATCATCACGAGTTTACTTCTCATGGTATATTACATATGTAGAGAGCTGGAGCTGATCAGTTACTGTATGAATGGATGAGTTTTGATCATGTGACTGCAGAGACAGGGCACAACCAAGCGGCAAAGTATAGTTCCTCAAGGCTGGCTCCAAAAGGAAAGTCAAAAAGAGAGTAAATCACTTAATTTCTTACTTCATGTAATGTCTCTATTCTGTATGTTGTATTCTTCATAATAATAATTTTTTAAAAGTAAATGACTTGATTTTAATCTCTGTGCAAATCATTAACAATCTGCCAGCCGCACTTAAAGGCTGCTGCTAGTGTTGCTGCTGTTAGCACTTCCTGTACCGTGGTCAGGACTCCGTTGAGCTCATCCATGTACTGCTTCAGCCTCTGAGTGGTGGAAACACACTCCTGCAGGAAACTGAACACAAACATAAAGATGTAGTAAATCGAACCATTCCAGTTTACTGTATGTAGCTTTGCCAAAGCTGTGTTTGTGTGAGCTCCTACTTGTTGTGGCTATGGTAGTGTTTGATGAGGTTCTGCAGAAGGTCGACTCCTCGCTTCGTCTTTATCTCATTGACCCTAATTAGATACTGAGGGAAAAAGACAAGAAGCGATTGAAGGAAAGCTGCACATTTAAAAAATAAAATAAATAAGAATGGAAATGAAGGGGAAGAGTCACTGACCTCACACATGCTCAGTTGGAAGGAGCGTCTCTCCTTCTCCAGCTCCTCCGCGATCTCTCCTCCGCTCACCTCACTCCTCACCATCCCATACTGCCGAGCTAACTCCCTCTTCTCCTTCTCCACCTGTTTACTGCACACACAGTTTCAAGACTTTAATTTAAAAATCTTCCTGCCCCTAATACAAACGTATTAAAGTTTCCAGTCTTAGATACTAGCAAATAAACATAAGTTAATTCAGTGTCACTCACAATCTGCTCTCATAATCCCTCCACGCTCTTTCAAAAGGCTTTTTCAGATCCTAGGAGACACAGAAGGAAACTGGAATTAGAATTATTTACCTTACTGAACACAAGCAGCAGCATCCTGAGGCTAAACAGTAAAAAAGACTACAAAGATTCATTTTTTTTGACTGAACTCTGGTGAAATGTTGACAGAAACACTGGTCAGAGGCTCGTGACTGTTATAGTTCATACGAGTTATTTAGGTGGTATGAATGCACTAAGCAAAGATGAATGTCCTCACCCCCTTCACCTCCCTCAGGTCTCCTTTAACCAGAGAGTCCAGGAAGAAGTTGATGTTGTGGAGCATGCTCTTTAGCTGAACACAGAGAAACATAAATTATCTAAAGGGAAAACACATACTGCTCAAAGCCATCATGGGTAACACTATGAACTGCTTAACATGAAAAACATTAAGACAGTTTAGGTGATTATGACTTTGACAGAGAGCACAAAACCATATGACACAAGGATTGTGTCACGAGCTCACTACGGTCTACTGCCGTCCAGATGTATAGTAATTGGACCTACAGTTTGGTCTTAAGTTAGGTCCTTAATCGGACAGTGACAGTAATGTTGCTTCTGTACACCAACACAGCGGATTTAAATAAAGCAATCAAATATGAGTACCTCATTTTCAAACCCCAGAATAACTGGACAATAAATGATAATAAAATGCACTCGCCATAACATAGAACCAAAAAGTCTGTATTTAATCATGTAGCTGATGCTGGTCAGTCAGTCATTTTGCAAATGAACTCATTATGCGCTCCTCGACATGGGGCTTTCTGTAAAGGAAGGAGGCAGATATTTTCAAACTAGAGCAAAGACTCATTTTAAGGGTTTTTTCAAACTGAAGTTACAGATTTTTAAGTAGAAACTCATCAGCTGGAGGTGTTTTGTTGCTATCACTCACCAGGTTTTTCATGGGAGAGAGGAGCTCTTTGGAAAAGTCTGCCAGGCGGCAGAAGGCGGAGCCAACCTCCGTCTCTCCGTTTGAGTGACAGTTGACCGACAGCTTCTCCATCGCGTTAATGTACTGCTCCAAATGAGACACGTGTTCTGACACAGAAATGCTGTTAGTAAAGGGAACAATACGGGGATGTGCATGTGTGTGTCTGTATATTTTGGGGTGTGTACCTTGACCTGATGTGTATTTGGCTTTTGCAGCTTTCTTCATCTTCTGTAGCACCAACCTGTCGCTGTCCAGAACCTGAAAAAAAAACAAAAAAAACAAACCATACACACATTAATAAAGAGTGTGTGGACCTGCAGTGTGTGCATGTGTGTGTACATGTGCATGAAGGGGAGGTGGTAGTAATTCACCTGCTGACTCAACATACACACAGAGGACAAACTCGATGACATCGCTTGATGGCAGCAACGTTCCTGTGTGAGAACCATCGTCTGATCACTAAAAATCTCCACATGAAACTCCACAGTGAAGCTCTTCTCCCCATTCTGAGAAGATTTTAATGTTTTACCTTCAGCAGTTATTAACAGGTTAATAGTTTGTATAACGATTTCTACATGATTATTTCTGAATGTGTCAGACCACATATCTAATGGAGGCTGCCAGTTTTCATGCGCTGCTGCTTCTTATTGATTATTAAGTACTTTTTTTTGACACTATAACTTGAGTGTGGAAATGATGATTGATGGTTGTTATTATTGCAGTTGGAAATGTTAGGGTTGAAAATACTGTGTTACGTCAATAAACCACCACAAATTTCAAATTTTATCATTTAATTACATTTAAACAGCTTCAGGGTTTGCTTGATTTTTTCACATTCAACTTTCAAAGGTGTCCTTATGACCTAGATGTTGACATAAATGCCATTAAAATTAAAGAAAAGTGATAATTATGCAAAAAAAATATGACAGGAACTAAACAAATGACCCTATCTGCAGCAGATTTTGGGGTATTCATAGCATTATTAATATGCTCTACTTTATTGTCAAACAGTGAAATAACATTTATCTATGCCTGTTGGGAATTTATCTTTGGACAAGCTTGGACTGTCTATATGTTGCTTATTATTCGTGGCTTTAAAACTTTGCACACATGAAATAAATGTCACTATAAACAGGTGGTATGCCACCATATGGGTGTTTATTCTTAAAAAAAAAAAATTATAAATAATTAGAAATTATAAAATTAAATCTGTAATTTACAGTTTTTCAGCCTCCTTTGAATGCAGCACCAGTGTGCAAGCTAGAACATCCTTTACGTAATTATCCCTCTGGCCCCTTCTCTTATCATCAAATAACCATAGCTGTGAATGATTAATCTGTTGCCATGGTAACATATGCCAACACTGTTGGGGGTACATGTTTGGGGCAGAAGGGCAGTGTTTTTGAGGCCAGGCTCAGGGTCAGTAGCTCCACTGTTGAGGGAATTGCGCTGCCTGCTGGCTTGAGGGGCATCCCCATTCAAGCTCTCAGACCTCACACAGTAGCAGAGCAAATTTACAAACTGTTTAAGACCTTTAGTAGATTATAAAATGTTCTAACTTTAGAGCTAATCACTTTAACATTAAGAAATTACTTCTGTATATGTAAATATTTAAAGGGCTTCAGTCCATTGAGTCTTCGGATGAAGGGTCCAAAATGTTTGCAAATTTGCATGCAAAGGGAGGTTTAGACAAAACTTTCATGATTTTGTTCCGCGTTTCCTTCTGAAATCCTGCAAGCACACTGCAAACTATAAGGGTGATATGAAAGTCGTGGCAGACAAATGGAAAAGAAACTGCTGTTACTGCAGAATGTTATTTTAGTCAAACTTCGTAGTGAGATACAGTCTGCTTTTTGTTTCAATTCAAGGATGTTCTGAAAGGTTGTAAACAACATGTCTGCAAATATAAGATGAGTAGTAGTTAAGGAACAGCTTTGTGCTAATTAGCCATGCTACCAATCTGCTGATTTAAAGAACCATTTGCACCCCTTGTGTTTTGACAAATTTTGCATAGCATGATTCTGTGTCTTCCTCCAAAAACTCAAAGTGACAGCAACACTTTGATTGTGAATGAAGTACAAAAGCTGGACTTCAGTGACTGAAGCATTTGTCTAACAGAAATGATCACATTTCTTCACCAATAAGCATGATAGCTCGAAGGGCGATTGACAGTAAATAAGAAGATTCATGTTTTTGATTAATAAGTAAAACATGGAAGATGTAGCTCTAGTATAGTCATTAAAAACAATGCACGAATTTAGCAAACAGTTGAGTGGATTGCTTTTTGATAAGGAATCTGATACTTTCCTCAAAGTACAGTAATACACGAATGCATTACTTTTTCTGTACGCAGTAACTAAGAATATATCTGAACTAGTAAAAATGATTGTCACCTGTCAAAACGCTGCCCAGTTTACACAGCTTTTGTCTACAGCGGCTTTGATCTCGATATAATGGCGACAAGCTCAAACACTGCTGTTAAAATAAAACAGCTGAAGGGGTTTGGGCAATTTGACCAAGATGCCTTCCTGGAGATTTGTGCATCTCATTTGGCTTGGGAATGCTTCAGTGTGATCCTTGAAAACAGCTGGAGGCAGTGGTGATGGTGAAGGAGGTGTGGGCATACAAACTGTATGAGGCCTGCCTTGTACTCCTATAGAATCAAGTGTTGAGCTGGTGGTCAATGTCATGAAACCCAGTCATGACAGTCAAAAGCTTCTTGCAATAGCATTAAATAGAGGTAACATTTTCTGCAACTTCTTTCATAAATGGCTCTGAAATTTAGTGAAAATAATGAAACATCTGCACAGCGGCGAGAGCTCTGGAGCCGCTCAATGGATAATATTTATAAACCATAATGTCGTCAGACCTGTGACTAAACAAATGTTAAAAGACATATCGAGGTAAAACAGTCCAACCATCAGAACTGTGTGTTATAATGTGGATTCGTCTGTTTAACAAGAGTGTGGTGAGTCTGTTTGTGTCAAAAGGTTGGGATAAGTAGCACAGACATTTAAATGAAATTGTGAATATCAAGCTGAAAAGCCAACAACGCTAAGCACCAGGGGTCATCGTTAGTTAATGGAAACCGTCAATGGCAATAAATTCATAGTGCATAACCTCATGAATCACAAAGAAATTGACCTGCACACTCCTGGTCGCACACTCTGTGTCGTAGTTCTTTGACCCAACTCTCTTCACAGCGATGATCGTCGATATAAAGGCTGTTACACTTTGACACACAAGTTGATACTTGCTCTCTTTGCAAGTTTGAGGTTTTAAAATGCATTAGTCAAAGCAGGACTAAAAGGGAACCATCTAAACACAGCAGAAAGGCTGTGCTGTGCTTCACAAGGAGACAAATTTAAATCGGTCACATTTTGTTTGTACCAAGAAGAATTTTAAAAGGAATAAACTGTTTCATGCTTGCAGGCATTTATCATCTACAGTAAGTATGTATAAACACTTAATGTGCAAAGGCCTTTGTGATTTGTTAATCACATGCAAATAATATAAAAATGTTGTCATTTGTAGGAGACAGGGTTAAAAGGAAAAACTGTACATTTCACACAAAGAGGGGTTGGTATGAAGGATTGATTGGGGGCCACAGCTGCTCATTTTCCCCGGGGACCCTTAGCACTTAGGTCCGGCCATGAATGTAGGCTAGAAGCCAAATAATCAATTTACCGTGTACGGATAATCTCATTCATCAGGTAGCCTACACCCGTCCTGTTGAATCTGCACGATAAGCATCTTCAGACTGCTACCACTACCTGCTACCCCTCCTCTGTCAGTACTGACCTCCTCCAGCAGGTAGACTGTGTTCCTGCAGCTGATCATCTTGGAGGTGAAAGAGGAGGTAGTGGGAGAGTTCCAGTCCTCCTGAACCTCCTGGACGAACTCTGATACCGACACACACTCCGGCATTGTGCTCCTGAGGCCGGTAAGGACCGGGAGAGAACCAGGACAGTCCGGAACTGAAAGACCAGTTCCACACAAAAGACCGAGGACACCAAGCGCAACGTAGAGTCACCAACAACACACAAAAATTAAAAAATACAGCTGAAACGAGCCCATCAGTGGTACGTCCAGACTCCCACAGTCCCGGTAAGAGAAACTAGCATCAACTGGCTGATTAAAAAAAAGAAATGGGTAATTAAAGACCTGCTGGGTGATTCCTCCTCCGTCAGTGTGAGTGAACCGCAGCATCAGCTTCTTTTCTCCAAACAAAGGTGGTTAAACCCAGCAGCAGATGAAAGCCCACCAGCCTCTCTGCACGAAACAACCAAAAGATTAAAACGCCGCCGGTTCACTGACGTCCTAAGATCGAGTCGGTCTCCGATAGAGCGTCTTCATTGAGAGAAAACCAGCAAACCCGCCCGTGTGTGGTCAGTGTGTGAACCCGCTGACAAAGAGCGGAGGAGAGGAGAGGAGAACCGGACCCGCCGGGCACCGGTTCCGGGCTCAGATGAGACAATAAAAGCGGCTTCTGCTGTCGGCTTCAGCCGCAGCTTCATGTCTTCTCGTCACAGATATTTCTTTTCCTGCTTTTGCTCCTTTATTTAAACCGCATGGAGAGGCGCGTTCACGGTGTACAGCGGCGGAGCCCTCTGTCGCGGCCGCGCGCACTGCTGACCGGGAGGAGTGTGAAACGCACGCTCCTCCAAATAAACCTCAGCTCGTTACACCTGCGTCCTCTCGTTGTTCGCTTAATTTACTCAACCGGAGTTACATTTCCACAAACGGCCATTTTAAAGTTAGTTTCAAAAGAAAAGGAACCATGAGAACAGGATTAGCTACTCAAAGACCCCACAATCTGAAAATCCCTGTTTGTGCTTTTTTCGACTCGTTTTCAGTAAAAAAAAAAACAAATAAATTAAATTGGTTTCAGCCGGCAGGCTTAATTAGGACAAGCATGTAAGCGGCTAATACCTATCCAAAGACTTCATGCATATATATATATATTAATTTAATTTTGGGTTGATAGTTTTATTTTTATTTTCTAATTTAGCAAACCAACCCAAAAATCTTTCTAAAAATAATTCGAAGAACTTCACGTTTTTTGAGCATTTAGCCAGTGAAAAACCGATGCGACACCACGGTTCAGTTGTTGTCTAATGACGTAAGTAAATGTCATCTTATTCGCTGATATAATGTTGTCAGACAGATGTTGGTATCTGCTGATATTGGATCTGTTGCACCGGTGGATCCATAGGGTATATACAGGCATGTTAAAAGCTAAGGTCCATTGGACTCGCTCCAGTTCTGTGAAAAACGAAGTACGATTCATAATTTAGCAGCAATAACTTGAAGTTTTCTGTTTGACTTTATCGGTCTTTCTTGTTGTGCAGGAACTTTGGTCCACTCTTTACACGGTCGCCTCAGTTCGCTGACGTGAACTACCAATTAGTCGTCTTCTGGCATAATTTCCTTTGTAGTGTCTGAGGCAAAAAGCCAAAGTTTGTCTTGGCATCAACCATCATTATCATAGTTTTAGGGGAAACAATCAGAGCAAACCGCTATAAACAAGCTACTTCCAACTTCCTGTTGTTCTGACAGAAGATAAGAATGAAGTCTGACAGCTGAGTGCAGCGTATTACTTAAATACCTCTAACAAACAAGGAAACATCCAAAGTACTTTGATGCCTGTTTTAGATATGAGATAATAAAATGTCCCACTGTTAAAGTTAGGTGTGATATTGAGCCTTTTCCCAAGAAAATATAATAGTCAAGCTAGAAAACAGTTCATCTTTTTAAAGGAAGATTTAGCAAAGTTCTCCTACACCAGACTAAATGTGTCGTTATGACAGAAATAATGTGTGCTCTATAACTTCAGTGCAAGAACTTCTACACAGAGGCAGCCTTATTTCTGTCCCTGCAGTTCAAATCCCAGCCAATTAATTTTGAATGAGTTAATCTAATTTCACAACTTATTTGCGAAGGGAAGAAACTGTGGTTTTAATTCTGCATAACCACAGTGAGTAGAGACGTGGCATCTCACTTCATAATTATGTTGTTTCTCACCTTTCTACAGAATTAAAAAACTTGAATTTTCTGCTGTGATAGCTGTTAACAGGCACAATGACAGAACATAGAGAAATTACTTAAGCAGAGATCAGAAATCAGCACTGACAAATCCTTACCACGTTGTCTTAGCTGTCTATGGAGTCAAATATTTTGGAAAAATATCTGGAGAACCACGTATTAAATTCCTGAACTGCAGATTCAGCTTTTATGTTTGTTTGTTTTATACCTTATTTGGGTGATCTGCCAGGAGCAAAAACAGGAAGTGGCAGATACACTTAAAAATTTATCAAAGTCAAAAGTTTACAGCGCAACCCAAATACACTAACATTCACGAAATTAACTTTCCTGTTGGTGATTTCCTTCAGCATTATTGCAGCTTTAAATCTCTTTCTTCTATTACGTTATGTAGAAGGCCTAATGTATGAGACCACTATTACATAGCATGCTGTATGTTCTGTGGATATAGGACTACATTGCATGTATTACTTGTATAGTAGATGCTGGATGCCGATGTAGCAGCAATTATACTCTGTGCCATTGTCTTTGACATAAACAGATTGCTTAATGCAGCACAGAAATAGAACCATCCGTTATGTAAGGAATCTGTTGTAGCTGACATTCAATTCAGATTGTTTTGGTGCAAATTGCTTTGTCTTTCAGTTACTGAGAAATCGTATAGCTCTCAGTGCTGGTGTGACGCTGATCCCACTACAATTAGCACACCAAATTTGTGCATAAAAGAAGCCAGAAAAACTGCCAAATTGAATAGAATTAAAAGCAAATTAAAGTTAATCTCCTTCACTGGGACTCTGCAGGTTTCGTTTGATCATTTGGTGGAACTTTCAGGTCTGACCTTAACCCTGTTAATTGTGACAGCAAGCAGGAGTTACATAGAAGTAAATGTAAAAGTAAAAGATCCTTGGTGTCATGAATGCGTGCTGTTATTAAATCCTTTCCTGATCAGTTTGTTGTCTCACTGAATGCATGTTCATTTTGTAAAAGAGGGTTCCTATCAGTGTCCAGCATGACAGTAATGCAGGGTATCTTTAAGGGCGGTACCACCATATGAATGACAGGTTGCTACATGCGGCTTTTATCGGTTTCTTAGTCAGGTCCATCTGCATTCATGATCAAAGCTAAAATGACAATGGAGAAAATACTCTGAGAACTTTGAAAATAGGAGTAACTTTCACTATATTTAGATTTAAGAACCCAGTGTCCAGGCGGATCTATTTGCAAAAATAACTTCTAGTATTCATAATTTATTTTAATTGGTATATAATCCCTGGAAAATAAGAACTTTTGCAGCTTTATTGGCTTCAAATATGCCCCACAGCAAGAATGGGAACTATTTCATGGAGTATGATCATTGCATCTGTCTGCAGTCTGTGACTTCACTGCTAAATGCCAGAAGGTTGTGTACTTATTTGACTTGCCTTCAAATTATAACACCAATATAAACCTAACTATGCATAATACACAATATTAGACGTATTACAATGAATAGAAAAGTGTTTTATTTTAACATACATACTTATTTGTTACATCAGGTTGCTGCAAGTTTTACAGTTCATAAAATACATGTACATAAGATCAGTGTGGTTTCAAACTGAGGAAAGAGATTTAATTTCCTCTGAGGATGGATTCATCCAAACGTAAAACATCTCTTTGATTATGTAGTGCAGTCAGGATAAATACATTAAATCACCTGTTATACAGATTAGGTACATAAAAGTGAGGAATATAAAGGACGCTGGGCCAGGTCAGGTCAACAACCAGCCATCCATTTCTTTACCCCTTGATGATGAGAGAGCTGATTTGCTGTGGCATTGTGTAGACAATGAGAACGATGAAAAGCGTGAGGATGGTGATGATAACCAGAGCAATGATATACTTCTTGTATTTCTTCCAGATGAGGAAGACGAAGGTCTTCATCGGGTTGACGAACCAGGCGAAGCTGGTGGTGGGACGACTGGAGAGACAACAGAAGACAGTTTATATGTGTTCACACCTGGGCTGTGGAAGCCTACAGGCTGGGTCACACCAAATTCAAAACATCAGTGTTTTACCACAAAATAAACTTTCCCTGCTAGTGACCAGAAACGACAGGATTACAAAATTAGTACATCAAAGAAACAGATCAGGCTGTGCGGTTTGGAGACAAAGGTAGAGAGACAAGACTGAGATGGTTTGGACATGTGCAAAGGAGGGAGAGTGGATATACTTCATAAAGCATGCTCGATATGGAGCTGCCAAGCAGGAGGAAAAGAAGAAGCCTATAGAGAAGGTTCTTGGAGTAGTAAAAGAGGACATGCAGAGGATTAGCTGGAAAGAGGAAGATGCTGGAGATAGCGGGGATGGAGGCAAATGAGCTGCTGTAGCAACCACTAAAGAGATCAATCAAAAAAAAAAAAGAAAATGGTTTTAGTTACATTAATCAGGGAAATTTAGAGATGAAAGAAAAGGAAGTTAAAGACATTTATAAGAGAGTATTCAAGTGTATAAATATATTAACTTGAAAAAAAGAAAAGAGTTGTAGTGTGCATGTGGTAGTGCACGCAGTACTTTGGTTTGTCCAGAGGCTCTGGCTCCTTGCGTGCCCGACCCACAGGGTTGGCCTCCGCCTGCTCCAATGTCACCAGCTGAAGCTCCGCCTCCACTTTTCCCTTCATAGAGACAAGTTTGTGTTAAATAAAATTCATTTTCTTCATTTGCCATTATAAACTCAAAGACCAGAAGGCCAAAAGTGGGGAAAAAAGCTTTTGCTGCTGCAAAACTGTTTAAATTTCTCTTCTTGTGCCAACAGACACAGATGTTCTATAATTTAATTGAATATGTAGTTACTGCTTCTTGAACTGAAGTGATTCAGATGGATTTTTTTACCATTAACAGGAAAGTGTTGCCCATGCTGTCAGTGTACTGGATGTCCTCCTCTCTCAACTGGCTCCTCTTGTCTTTGTTCTTCTTTTTCTTTTTGCGTCCCTTCTTTTTGGCTTCCTCCTTCTCCTTCTCCTCCCTCTCAAAGTCCTCGGCGGTCTTTGGACGAGTCAGGGGCCACCAGCCCTTCATCTTCTTGGCACGAAAGATTGAGAATCGAGGACTGGCCCGATCCTTCGCCATCGAAATCGTACACTTACCGGATGACTTTGCCGGTCGCACCATGTCGCTGAGGCGCAACTCTATTGCACCTAGCAGATGAAGCATAAAAGAGGAATGACTGGGTGGAAGAGTCGGAGGTGATGACTCTTTAATCTTGTGACACATTTTAAACAGTGGATGGAAAAATAACAGCTCAGCCGTGAGTTGAATAAAGCTGAAATAACTATTACAGAAACATAAAAACATTCATTTGTTAATTGCCAAGATTGTTACTTTAGGGCAGCTGTGGTATAAACCATACACTGGGTGGTGGTCTAATAATTCTTTTAAGGGATATTAAGCATTTCCTAATTGACTGTGTTGATAAGCCTGTGTGCCTCACCCAGGAAGTCATTGGCAGCGATGCGATCGTAGTCCCAGACCTGCAGAGCCAGAACAGCCGGCTGACGAAACTCTGACTCCTCCAGAGAGAAGATGGACTCCTTCTTCTTGTACACCACCTCTTTCTACAGAAGGAGAAGATGCATTTTTAACATTTTATAGACTTATTAGTTATCTGGTTGTAGCCCTGGAGACATAAGAGCAAAGGCTAATTGACATTAAAAGGTCCAGACATCACTAAAATATGTGTGTACCTCAGTAGGAAGGTAGTCAAAGCGGAAAACAAATCTCCAGTTAAAGTTTCCTTCTCCAGTCAGAGAGTTGAAGTGAACATCGGTTTCCTGCTTGTCTCCTTCCAGTCCTTTTATCCAGCTGCACAGGGAATACAACACAACAATGATCCCTAAAGGCTAAGCAGGAACACAGAGGTAAGCCCATCAAGATGTAGGCATGATGACTGTGCAGACCAAATTAGAGAGTGTGTGTGTGTGTGTGTGTGCGCGCGCGCGTCTAACCCTTTCACATAGATGTCAGAGGACGGGTCGCCTGTGAACGGGTTCACATCATCCAGAAACACATCATCAGTGTTCCAGATGATCACACGCAGCTCGTATTGTTCAGGTAGGCGGGGCTTTATGTCAATGGGGGGCGGAGCTGGGATGTCAGTGGGAAACATGTCCACCCACATATGAAGATAGCCCTGCAACACACACACACACACACAGCTGAATATACTTATTTGCACCTGTAGCAGTGTGTTGTCCTTACTGCTGTGGTATGGTTACCTGTGGCAGTCCAGGATTGTCCTGGTTCATCAGAGACCGGATTTCCACGTGCTCAGGTACCAGAGGAACAACTCCAGCAATGAATTCGTTCATTTCACCCCAGCGGTGCAGCACACTCAGGGCTGCATGCTCCTGTATCTCTGCCTCCTCCTCTGGAGACCGCTGGTTCTTCTTCAGCAGGTCTAATAACAATAACAGTGGCAGCAGCAGTGTTGTTAGAGCTGTTATTACCATTACTGTTATTAGTGTTATGAGAGCTGGAGGCTGCTGTATGAGACGAGCAGCAGAAATAAAGTATGAAAAATGATTATGGTGCAGTTTCAGAGCTGCTAGATGGAACAATATGATGTTGTACTGTATATTATGATTCATTTACAGATGTACAATTATGCACTGTTTACTTTGGCTTCAGAGTAAGCACTGCTTCACTTAGTACTAAAGTCTATTTAGATCTAGCTGAATCGCAGCCTACCTGTCTCTCCTTTTCTTTCTGTCTTACCTTCAGGTATCGCGTCTGGTGGTACTTTGAAGATCTTGTTGAGGACTTTGACTTCAGATGGCCTGTACTCAGGAGATGGGATGCCGTACTTCCTGCAGTGCTCATTTAAGATAGTTGACGGCTTCTTTGCATCCCGCCACATATTGTAACCATCACTGGAGTGAGAAACAGCAGAGAGACAAAGCATATATACTCACCAGCCACTTCAAGTAGACATTGCTTGTACCAGTTTTGACCCTACTGTCAGAATTATATTAACACTTTAAACCCTGAGCAAATAAAACATTGCAATAAAAAGATATATTTTTTGATTCATTAAACCCTTTGAAAAAAAATTATAATTAGTGAGATTGTTGCAAAGCACCAATCACATGCGTTCCAGGGTGAATACTTTATAGCAAAGATTCAACAAGTTACTGGAATTGTACTGGAATTGTTCCTAAGGGATTTTGGCCCATATTGATATGACAGTGTCACTCAGTTACTGCAGTTTTGTCAGCTGCTCATCCATGATGTGAATCGTCTGTTCCATCTTATGCCAAAGGTGCTCATTTGGACTGTGGAGGCCATTTGAGTACTGAAGCTATTGTTATGTTTAAATGACAATGAGTAAGATACAATAAGATATAGTTTATACACAGTGAGAAGCAAAATAATTTTTTACGTGTCCAAGTTGTAGAATTAAATTTAAAGTGTCATTGTCCAGAGCCTTGAATGACTTGCGGTACTAACGTGTCGTAGTAAAGAGCCAGACCGCAGGAGGCTCTGTGGCTGCTGTAGAACCGGTTCTCCAAGTCAATCCGTGTCTCTCCGATACGGTCATCGGCCCCCACAAGATCGTGGTCCATGACTGTGATAACCAGCTCCGTCTCCAGTGGGAAAGACACTGTGAGTTCAAATACCCTGAGATACAGAGTCAGACAGGCAGACAGACAGTGAGACATATAGGCAGGTAAACAAAGAATCAAATACAGCTAGACTGACACACATCAAACAACTAGAGTTGAATAAAAACAACTCGAAGTTGTGCAATTTTATTCTTTGTTAACTTAAAATTTCCAACACAACTTGTCTGAGGAGGCTTTGTTGCAAATGATTATGGGATGTCAGTTTCAGGCTTTTTTAAGATTCAAGAACTTCAGACAAGTTCAATTAGACAATGTTACATATTATCATAAAACGAATAACCAATACTAACACTAACAGTAATAAAACAAGCAGTTCCACAAAAAAGCAAAAATTAAAAAATAAAACCATAATAACTGTGGTACTGACTCTCCAAATATTGGATTGAGCTGTTTGGGGATGTATCGATCTTTGGTGTCCATATTCTGCTCTACAACTTGGATCACGAGGTAAGGGTCTGCTTTACCATTTGGGTCTGTGGGAGCCAGGCTGGTGGCCTGCAGGCACCAAACACACAGCAGGAAATAAACATCAATTGGGTCCAAACAGATATCAACCCAGTGCAATGCAGCTGCAGGCAAGAATGTGAATTTGGTTATCGAATGCACAAAGCTGTTTGTGTAAGCAAGAAGGACCTTGACTATGTAGACTCGAACTAAGACTTTAACTGGTGAGTTTCTGGGGATTCCTTTGATGATCTGACAGCTGGTGTCTTCGGTGTCTTCTGGTTCAATCGGATAAACCAGGAAGGAACCCTAGGGAGAGAGAGAAGTACATAATAAACACTATTTACCAGAATAATACACAGACAGCTCTGTATACATTACCTTGTATTTTCCCATCAGCCTCGCCTCTTCATCCTCCTCCTCATCTTCACCGCTTGCTCGACCTTTATACACAGGGAAAACCCGCAGCCAGTCCTGAAAGTGACTGAATTCTGACTCCAGATCGCCTCCATACAGCTGAACACACACACACAACACAGAGAGAAAGATGTCTGAAAGTCTACCGCAGCTCCAAACCTGCTCTGTTGTCACTCATTAGCATCAAGGCTGCGGAAAAAACTCGACTCAGAAAATAGTCGCACCCAAAACAACTGAAGCTACAGTGCACCTGAGAAAAATAGCCATCTACATCCTGTTTTGGTAGGGACGGCAGAAGGGGCCAAATTTAAAAAGCTGGAGTGCCAAGTTATCAGATGATTGTGGTAAGCTGCACCCATAAAATCTGCAGGTACAACAGACGGTATCTTCCAACTAGTGCTAGACTAAGAAAAGCAAAATTTATCTCACCAAAACTTGAGGTCAGTCTGCTTGGATGGACTGAATCACACAACAAGTCACATCACTTGTGAGGTAAATTCATTAAAAATTCTCTGTAAGGCAATCATCACCACCACAAACTTGATCCAGACCAGAGTTTAGTGGTCAGTGAAGAAGAGGTGAAGCCTTGCAGAATGATGCCAGCTACAGCTGCGCATGAATCACTCAAAGGGGCCTTTTCTGTAAAAATGCATTGCTTTAAGCATTAATATAATGCAATCCTTTTGTTGTATTTGCAGTTATTTTAAAGGGCCAGATTATTATACTTTTTTGTTTTTTTGTTTGACTGTATTTGTTACCCTCTATTTATACCTGTGTAATGACAATAAAGTTGAATCCTAATCCTTTTAAACTGCCTGTAAACATGTAATTTTTTATGCTAACAGTATTTTAACAATGACGTCTATGTGGATTGACTCACAACTTCTAGTACTTTCAACTGATTGAACATTTCTACCCAAATTTCACTTCAGGTGCAAACTTTGCATGTGACAAATAAAGGATTGATTGATTGATTGATTGGTTGATTGATTGATTGAAAAGGTTGGGAACTGGGGAACCCTAAAAGCTTTGCAAATGTTCCTGTGTTTTTATTTTTCTAGAAGCTTACAGTGAGTTCTCTGGATTTTGTATTTGTTGTGAGCGTTTAAATGCACAGATGTGTTTTTCTAAAACCCAATATAGCCAAAATATAATATGTGGGCTTGAGTTTAGACACCTTATTAACAGTTAAAGTAAAAAAGATGTTTATGACGAGTTTTTGATTTTATGAAATTGCCTGAATATGTGTTAGTCCTGCGACAGACTGGCGACATCCTGGACAGGTTGCCTTGCCCTAAGACAGCTCGGATAGGCTCCAGCCCGCTGCAACCCTGAACTAGATAAGTGGAAGAGAATGGATGGATGGATGGATCAATCCAAGTGAATGGAGGTCTCCAAGTTCACAACTTCACAGTTAACATATCAGTGTGGGACCAAAACAGTTTGTAATTGTTTTTCTGACAGAATCCTAAAGACTCCTTTTAGTAATGTGGCCATAAGATTATGATTATGGATCAGCTGCTTCAGGTCGGGGATCGATTGTGAAGTCACACCTTTAGTGTTGCAATCTTTTTGCGTTTGGGAGGCTCAGCCTCCACAAGCACGGCTTCCTCCTCTTCCTCTTCAATGTTCGCCATGGTTAGATTTACTCCCTCTGTGCAAAAAAGAACATTTTATTAAACACACACACACACACACACACACATGTGCTTTCTCTGTTATATATCTATCAACATTTTATATTTAGACATTTGGACTGTTGGGATTTTTTCTGGATTGGGACGCCTAATGCTGCAGAATAAAATCATGTTTTAGAAGATTTTATGTCAGAATGTGTTTTCTGTTAAACATACGATCCTTGTAAGTAATCAGATGATATGTTGTTGATATTTAATAATATAAAATAATACAGATTATTTGAACTAAATTTAGCCGTTTAACTGTACCGGTTTCGGCTTGTTCCTCCATCTCCAGAATCTCAGCAGCCTGCAGATGGGATCAGAACATTAGGACAACTGAAAAATGTCCTAATTAGTGAGATTATTTATTTCTCATAAGCTTAAGCACATATATTTGCACATGTTCGGTGGAAAGAAATTATTTAAACACAAGGTCTCTTGTTGAAAGTCTTAATTAAGCAGAATTTCATTGATTCTTAAGGTATTATATTATTGAAGCCTCACATGTATCCACGGCTCTGTTTGAAATTTATATCAACATTTAACCTTTTTGTCCATGAGGAAAATTAACAGGTACACAGGTAAATTAGTGTCTCACCTGCTTCTCGAGCTCCTCCAGTGAGGCGTAGTATTTCGACCACCAGTCTAACTCCTCCTTCTCAGGCACCTCCTCCTCTAGCTCCTCCTCCTTATTTCTAATTTTTTTCAGGGGTGCCTAAAGACATTAAAAATATTTTTAAAATGTGGATGGTTGAAATTTGATTTGAAATATGTCTGAACCTTTCTAGTTCCTAGTTTTTAACACCCAGCGCAAAGTGAGTGGGAGATTAACACACATACATTAACCAGCTTTAAGGGGTTGATGGGAATCTTGGACTGTTTGACTGAAAGGTTGCTGAGTCCCATACTCCTCACTGACATCAGAGGGTCCATCTTCATTGAACTCTTCTTCGCTGAAAAGACACACAAAAACTTTTGGAGGATGCTGAGAAAACTGTCTATTGAAACCTCGTGGAAACAAATGAGTAGTACGAGTTACTCGCTTGCATTCTCAGCAAACAGCTTCAGAGAGCAACATTAGACTAATTTTGCAGGTCTTACCTTTTGGCTTGGGCTCCTCTTCCTCCTCTGGCTCCCCAGCAACCTCACGCGGGCCGTAGTCCATGAGGTTCTGAACCACATGGGACCCGACCAGAGCAAGGTGGCCAAACGCTCGATGCTCTACCACAAACACTGTGAGAGGAGGATGCAGGTACAACTCCTCCGGCAGCTCCTAATCAGACCACAAGCAGGAAGAGGAAACAGGACAGGAAATGAAATTTTACATTTTTGCACCTGTTCTGAATTCGTACAATTCTGCTTTTCTTTATACCAGAATTGTTCTCTTTAGCATCCTTAACTAGTAACTCACCACATCCATGTAGTGGACCACCTCTTTGAAGTTTGGGTTAGTCTTGTAGCTTTCAATCTCCTCAGACTCCAGTTGTCGTCCTGCACACTCGATCTTCACCTGAGGGTGCTCCACCTCAAAGAGGTGCACTCGCTTCAGGTCCCGCAGACCCCAGAACAACACCTGAACGCACACAAACAAAGACACACATCTCGCCCTATAAGCCAAAAGTCCACATTATCCATCTGCGTCACATCAACAAACTTTGTGTGTCCATGTGTGACCTCTGACCTCAATCCTGAAAGTCTTCAGCACAGGTCGCACTCCTTCGGGGATCAGGTAAAAATTGTGCTCTTCATCGTAGTTCAGTTCCTGCGGGTCCACGTGGCTGGGGAGAGTGGGCTGCAGGGGGAAATGCTTTTGGTATTCACTATGTTTGATCAGTTCAGACACACCACCTGTGTCTCTATGTAAAAGGACATTTCTGATTTAAAAGCAAACTAAACTTAGTTGCTGCGACCATGTTTTCTTTTTTCCTCTTTAATTTTATTAACCAAATTCATTGAGATTTGTCATCAGATCTTCTATCAGATTAGAAACAAAAAGACTGTTACTCCAGATTCCTCGCTTTAAATATGAACTTTTTTTAAGATTGTGACTGGCTGACAGTCGTTACCTCTCCAAACCCAGAGTAGTCCAACTCGATGAGTTCAAAGGCAGCCAGCAGCTCTCCAGCGGAGACCCTCCCCATGTTAACATCAAAGAAACGGAGGCGGGGCTTTTCATACAACTGCTCCACGGTTTTAAACTCAGGCTCAGCAAAAGCTCGACCCAGAGGCTTCGGACCACCCTGCGCGCACACACACACACACACACACACACACACACACACAAAATAGCTATTATGACATCACTTAATAATAAATCGACGATGTGGCAAATACTAAAACATTTCATTAAAAAAAAATCTGCTCCCATAAGAGGTTGACATAGCAGAACATCTTCCTCGATCTCACCCTATCCGTAGCGTCTTCCTCTCTCTACCAGCCGGTGCTATCATTTCCAACATGATAGCACGGTTCTCTCTACCATCTTGTAAACCTTTCCTTTCACTCTTGCTGCTGTCCTTGTGTGACAAATCACCCCTGACGCTTACTCGACCCACTCCACCCTGCTTGCGCTCTCTTCATTGTTTTGGATCATTGATTCCTTTTAAAGCCATTCATCTTCACTACCTTTACTCATTCCATCTTCACCTTTCCACATATATTCTGTCTCGCTTCTACTGTCTTTCACGTTTCTTCTGCAGTGTATACCTCCACCCTAACAGGTCCTCTTCCACCTTCTTCCTCTGGATAAATCAAATGGTATTCACTGTGCAAAAATGACAGTGAGCCACTAAGAGTCTAAATAGGGAAAATCTGTTGATTCCATTCATTAAAAAAAACACTTATGAAAGCTGTTCAGTTCTGATTACAACTGCAGAAACACATTTAGCTCTCACCTACTAGATCGCTAAAGGATACCTGCTATGTCTGTCCTTATTTTAAATACTGACACAGTGTTGGATGGTCCAGTTACAGACAACCAAAGTGTTTAGAACTTAATCCCTGTGAGCTAAACTACTATAAGTGCCTAATGTCAAACAGTTTTGTCTACTCTTGGACAAAAGCTATCACTCTTCTGTTTATGAGACAAGCAGACAAGCAGTACAAAAGTGGCTTTAAGTGAGAGGGAAGATTTGTGTCAGACAGCAGATGAGCTGGGGGGCTCCAACAAGGTGAAATATAAGAGAAATAGCACTTATTTTGAACTGTTTATCATGCAAAGCTACTTTAGTACAGTCCAAGTATATATATATATATATATATATATATATATATATATGTGGAGCTGGAAATTAGTATATGAATCCGTTATAAACTTATAAACTAAAGTTCTCACTAAGTGTGAGATAATATTTTCTATTTTAAAAAAAATGAAGCGCATTATTTTATAATAACATTTTATAATAATATAACAACGAAAAACATAACATTACCACAGCATCATAGTCGTAGATGTTGATGATGATGAGGGGCGGATCCTGTTGGAGATCCTCTCTCGTTCCCTCTAGCAGAACTCTGTCGAACACCAAGCACTCACACCAGGCAGGAGAGAGTGTGTCTGGCAACATCTGTACATATCAAAAACAGTAGGTGCAAAGTTTACGAGCTCTGATAAAAGATCCCATGATAGTATGTTAAAAAAGAAACAGACCAACAGATGACTTTAGTGGCAGGTAAATATAAAGAGAGACCCAATAATGATTATCATTTTTTGTCACCCTTAATTCTCACTTTAGCTCATTTTAGCCTCAATGATTACTTTATTTTGCCGATTCAATGTTTCAAACGTGTAACGTTTGAAACATTGCACTTACAACTGTTAAACCTGTTGTACCTACCCTTGTGACCTGGCAGTGAGTGGTGAAGACCACCCTGGCAAAGGGGTCTGACAGGCCATCATCATCTGCAGCCATCAAGCCACGCCCCTGGTACAGGTGACATCGTAGCTGGTAGTACCTGCGGTCTGTGGAGAAAGAACAAAACCAACATGAACAAACAGCTGAAACTGTACGATCAACAAGTCAAAATAAAAGAAACTACAAGGCTTTTATGTAGAAGTACAAATTTATCAATTTATTGCAGGGAACTTTAAATGTTTGCAAACTCTAGTTCTCTAATAAGATTTTTTTTTTTTCACCTCGATGCTAAGCTTCCACCAACACGTTTCAGCTGACTCACCTTGGCAGGACAGTCCGAGAGGAAGCTTCCTCCTTCCACCCGTATCAACAAGCCCCCTCTGCTCCTCCCCCTCTCCTATGTCCTCCGCATAAACTGGCACAAAGTCCTCAGGCAGGCAACTGATGACCTCTTTGCTGTACTTGGTAAGACCAAGCCACAGGTAGACCTCAAGTTTCACAAAGATCTCACTTGCTGGACCTCCCGGAGACTAAAAGGACAGACAGATAAATGGGATGAAATGGGAAACATCAGTGACTTTAGAGCGTGACCATGAGAGGAGATGAATTATCTGTGTTGTTATCAGGTCACTGTTGGAAAAACAAACTTTATTCATCCGTTGTGAGAATGGACCTCTACAAAAGTTCTTTGACTTGTCATAATTATTACTGTCATGTTATCATTGCTATATTATTTTTTTATCGCACCTATATTGTTAATATTATAAGTTTTGACAGATTTGTGTGGTTTCATTGATTTATGAATTTATTTCAAAACAAACTGCCCCTAGTGGTATTACCAGTGCTGGATTTAACTAAAGCAAATTATCATGGGTTTCACTGATGACTAGAGACGGAATGGTTACCTTCATGTAAAGAGTGCTGACTTTGCCACAGTCCCGCCCCCTCTGCTCCTCCACCAATGAGAACAGGATGGAGTAGGCCGGGATCCTGACGTAAGCTAGTCGCTTGTTTCCACTCAGTAGCCATATGAAAGCATCTGGGATGGTACTCTGGGGCTGAAGAGAGCACAGCGTGGGCAGTAGATGTCAGACTTGCAACATATTGTACATAAAGCGATTTTCTAACATCTTTTTGGTGACTATCAATCACATTCTTTGAACTCTGACCTCTACAGCCAGTAGGCGGAGCTTCTTGAGGAATCTCTTGCTCTCCATTAGCCGCTGTTTGGCAGTCCGTCTTGTAATCCTTCGCCTGGCCCTGACTGCTTGCCTGGCCAGCAGGATCTGGACAAAGTAAGACATTCAATCAGGCAGAGAGAAACAGGCAGGTAGATGGTGATGGGTAAAGGAAGGACATGAGAACAGACTCACCAAATTCTTCTTGATGAAGTTCCTTCTGCATTTATCGAGGTTGTTGGGACGCGACTGAGATCTCTTTTCAGAGAAAGCACTGAACTGTCTGCAGAGAGAAAGAAGGGAGAACATTAGAAAAGTGAAAAGACCAAAAGACAAATAAAGTTAGATCAGAACAAACTAAACTGAATCATTTCTAATACAGCTTTCAGAAGGAGGACACTGACTTGCAGGAGACCACGAGCTCCAGCAGCACCTCGTCCAGTCGCTGCTTCGCTTTACTCCTCGGCCTCCTCAAAAGTTTTTCCACCTCATCGAGACCAATCTCCTAAAAGTAGAGAGAGCACGGATGGCACTGTATGCATAACTTAACATATATAATTTCATTTTTGAAATTGGAAATCCATCGAGTCTCACCAGCCTGTCTGCCATCTTGCTCAGCCAGTTAGCCTGATAGAGACGAAAGCTGTGGTCTTCAAACTGACTCCAGACAAACAAACAAGGCTTTGATTTCACTAATGGGGGATGAAGTTGGAGACACTGGAAAGACCTTAGAGGCCAAAAGACATAATGAAAGTCATGTTAGGGCCACATGTAAAAAAATCTCCTTAAACAGGCAATTGAAGTATTGGAAAAGACACGGGGTTATCATTTGAAGACGTGAGATGACAGAGAATTACATAGGTCACATGCATCTTCTATCAACACTGTTCATTGGTTAATTCAGTTAATGGGCTGCATGGGTTATAGTATTTGAAGAATGAACTCTACAATATCTATCAGAAGTGTCATCACAATGTGATTTATTTATTTCTGCAGAAAGTTGTCTAATGCAGAGCTTCTGCCCAGGGATGGACAAACGATGGGAAGACTTTTTCCAAACAGAAATCATCTTTGATGTTCTTAAGTTATCTTGAGTTAAGGTTAGGAAATTGTGATGAACCGTGTCCTAGTAATCTAAAGGGGGCAGAGGTTACCTGCTGTACTCGGTGGGTTGGGGCCTCATGGCAGCAGACACAGATCTGTTCTCAGGTTCAGGACTTTGAACCTCCTCTCGGTCCAGCTCGTCCTCTGAATCCAGCAGATTCCGAGTCTCCTCGCTCAGATCCTCTCTGCTGCTCCTCAGCTCTTCCCTGCTCCTTCTCAGATCCTCCTTGTTCTGCTTCTTCTTTGACTTCCTAACCTGTACTGCTTTCCCATAATTCCCTGGGAAAAACACATCAGTACCTGGAGTTCAAGGATTCACCGTTGCAAATAAAATGTGAAATTTGAGCCCCAGGCAGCGAAAACCAGAGCGGCCACTGCAACCTGTGGTTTCTTCCTCACAACCACAGAAGGTTTGTCTAGCTATCAATTTACAGGATTTGACTCAATCTCTGATATCAACAATTTACTAAGAAAATAATAATCAGATAAACTATCAGTGAAGATAATATCTAACTGTTGACCCACAGTGACTAAACCAGCAGTTCCCATATCCTGCAAACTGACCACCACATTTACCTATGGAGAGTTCAAAGGTTATTGGTTTGGTTCCTACAGATGGTTCCATCATTGTGACTTCAAACAGAGATGCAAACAGCAGAAACTCCTCCTTCTGTCCCAGGAGACCCTGAGGAGGAAAATAACTTCCCTTAAGTGATGAGCAGAAAATTCCCAACAATTTAGAAATTTAAAAAAATCATGTATAGTGTGTCGTTCATTTCTCTACATATGCAGAGAAGGGAAGAGCAGAAACAAAACAATGAGAAAAGATCAAATTTGATCTCAGTGTTGAAAACAGAATAAAAAATATGTATATATATATATATTTTAAATATTCTCAGCTATCACAGTATAATTGGTACTCACCTCTGGGAGAGGGTGGATCTCCTCGACATCCACAGTCGCAGCCTCTGGTACCTCAACACTCGCCTCCCCTGACTCATCAGGTCCACTAGCAGCCTGAGATGCTGCTGCTACAAGAAGGAAGTAAAACAAGTGGATTCCTTTATTCTGTACAGTTAACCTATTTTTTTATCCTAACTATACTTTTTGTCATTGGCTTCGATTATCCAGAGTAAATAAAGGAAAACATATTGTGTTAATAGATAAAACATTTTGTTTCAGCTCAGCTTTCAAAGAAGTCTGAGAATATCAGTGAAACAGTTTTGCCCCCAGAATTTCTTCTCGTTCACCACAACTGAATTCACTTCCTCTTACTTCAAACTCATTAAGGTGCCACCGGGGGAGGTCATAAAGTCCAGATTTTTTTCTCAGGCTTCAGACTGTGCTAAATGCACTTTTTTTTTCAACTGTTGAATCTGTATGATGTCAAAGAAAGTAAATAACCCTTCTATGGTCATGTCAGGTGCACAGCTTTGCTGTCCCAATCACCTGCTTTCCAGATCTTTTGGTTATGAGATGGGTGAGCCAATCGGTAACAAGACGCTGGAAGGTGAATCAGTCAGAGGAGGAACTAGGGGTCTGCATCAAGACTCACACAAAGTGAGTCCAAGCACAAAAGCACAGAGCTGAAACTGACTGGAAAAGGTCCCTTCATCTCCAGTGATCTAATTTTTCTTGAAAAAAATGCACTTTGGCAGCTTAGACATTACTTTAGTTTATTTTCTCTCAGTTTCCGCAGACTGACCTTCCTTCTTATCTTTTTTACTGCTCCTTTTCTTCCTCGATCCCAGCTTACTCAGGGCTCCTTTCATCTTTAAGGGCAAAATATAGATTCAGAAATGAATTAGTAACCTCATTAATGCAGAAATCAGGCCAGCAATAAAATTAAATAACATTGTATTACATGATGTTGTTGTTGAGATCCAAAATCCTGATTACAGCTGTTACGACCCGGCTCAAAAGCCGCAACATAAAAACAGAGATGAATAACAGAGTGTGGGTGAGAAGAGGTTTCATCCTAAAATGGAAAACCAGGTTGGCTAAAATGGCTGGTGCCACCAAGGCAAAGACTAGTGCACTCCCAGAATGCTTGCCTCAGGTATGCTTTTATCCACACCTGACTAGGTGTGGCCAATTAGCACCAGCTGAAAACACTGAGACGATTAAAAGCTGCAGAGGGACGTAACAACAGCGAAACATCATATAGAAAATACTGCTGATAAACTGAAGTGTTTGCTAATTGTTTTGACTGATACTGAAGTTTCAGCTGTTCAGGTACCTTTCCCAAGGCAGCAGAGCCTGTGTCTGCAGCGATGGCTGAGGAGGAAGAATAGACCTCCATGGAGAGAGCGAGGAGGATTCGGCCACGATAGAACAGTCCTTCGCCCAGACCCTCATTCAAAGCCTGAAGAAGTGAACAAAAGACATATCAGTATACATATTGTCATCGTTACATTTTTCCCCTCCACATTCCCTTTGGAAAGTAATACCAAACACCCACCCAGAACACATGGTAGGACACCAGTCCATAAAAAAAAACAAGTATTCGCATAGGTTTACTACTGCTGAAGCCGTGACCTGCATGCTATAGTTCACATGTACACATAAAACACACAAATGTTAATGTGATAGGGCTGCTAGGTGGGCAAGTTTTGAAGTCTTAAGCAATGTAGGTATGTTAGCACTGAATTTGTCCCTGAACCCTCAGATATTGTATTTTATTATTTGTAATTGAATTAATTGAGGTTGCCAAACCACAGGGACACATTGGGCGGGTTTTTAGATTCCCAACATAGTAATATTCTTCTCCTTCCAAGTAGCATTGTGAAAGCAGTGATGTTTTTATGTCACAAATTATCGTGAAGTCCTCTAGTTACGATTATTTTAATCCTGCAAAGGCTACATATTATTCCTGCGGATGACTCCACAAGATGCCTGGAAGTTTTTTAAAAATTGAAATTTAGAGATGAGATTTATCTGCTTTCATCCTTCAGGGGTAGGTAAGAAAACTAACTTCAGCCTTTTTTGTGTATGTTGTGCATAAAACTGCAACCAGCAGCTGATTAGGTTACATTAGCTTAGCATACAAACTGTCAGTAGTTGAAAGTAGTAGTATTCTGTCTAAGGACAACACAATTGTTAGTTCTGGGGGGACTTTGGATGGTAGAGGAGATTTTTTTTATATATATATTTTTAGATAAAGCCAGAAGAACTCTTACCATCTTTTTTAGTCTTTGTGCTAAACTAAACTTGCTGAATGAGGCAAACAACAAATATTCATCTCCATCCTATTTTCAGATAGAGAGCAAAATAGTGCCTTTCTTAATGCTGGTTTGCTGGGTGTAGATTACCTGGTGGACATCTCCAAGGGTGGAGTTCTGAGGAGATCCATAAAGGTTAACCCAGCTTGGGCCAAAGGTGGGGTTAAATCCTGCAGACAAAGGAGGGACAGAAATTCTGCTGTTTCAATTAATGGTATAATACATTTTAGCATAATACATTTTTCAAAATAACATTTTTCAAATAATGTCGGTATGCCAAACATGTAACGTTGGCTGTATATAAAAGGGACAAAAACAAAATTTTATCAATACTTATTGCTTTGCTTAAAACTTTTCAGTTTACCAATAATACAATTTTTAATCATTGATCACAGCTTCCTTGAAGCTTTGTTCCTACCACAAGTGAGCAGGAAGTGTTTAAGTGATAAATACTCGGTTATCTTTGCAGATTAAGATTTGATTTTCAAGTTTTTCATCATTTTTTTTTATAGAATTAAGGAAAAAAAACATTATGCATTGTTTTATTAAGACAGTGTAAATCTGGGGTCACACCATTCCTGGTGGGGTCAGAGATCTGCTGCAAGTCAAGAAAGTGAGTTGCCAAAGCGATGTCGCCCATCTTAGAGTCATCGAGAATCTGAACTTTGATTCGCTGAGCCAGAGGAGGAAACTGTTCAATGAAGGAGATCTCCTCGTTCCAAACTGGGCAGTTGGTGGCAGTGGCGACAGATGTTTCCCCCTGAAAGCAGACACACAGAAAGGTTATAAAATGTGACAACTCCAAACATTGTTATCAAAAACAAAACAACTTAAAAACATGTATTCTGCTTTCTGTTATTTTCTGTGATATATGATACATGGCCAACAATTCAGATAGTGATGTCAGTGTATGTACAAGTAAACCCTTCAAGCTCAAAGGAGGCCTTAGACTGCTGTAAACATTCACTATCAGACAGTTCTTTCTACTCCTGGTTCTGTATTTATTCAGTCAGAAGGAACATCCCTAATGTGGTCAAGATTAGGCTGTCAGTATGAAAGCCCAACCTGCAGCCTGTCCAGACCTTCTGTTTGTGGAGGTGAACTAATTAGAAAAAAGTTGGGTTGAAGGGGGAGGAGCTAAGCAAGCCCAGTAAAATGTAGGTAAGGATGATTTTAATCTCTGAAGCTACTCTAGCAAAACTAGAAAATGAGTTGAAAATGAGCACAAAAAATTTACTGCAATTCCAGAACTGACCTATGAATATTATAAAGCTGTGAACATCCTGTTTGTGTTTTTCTTGCAGATGTGACAATAGCAGAAACCAAAGTTTGGTACACAAGTTGAAATGCAGGAAAAATTTGTTTCAGCAATGCTTCTGAACCAGCACTCACACCACAAACAACATTTGTACATTTATATATCTGAGTACCTGTTGGCCAGCGAAGGTCACCTTCACATAGGGGTCAATGAATACAGTCCTGTCGGTGACAGACACAAAGGCCATTAGCCCCGCCTCCATGGTGGGCAAACCCTCGGCCCTGTAGATCCGGACACGGAACCGAGCCCAGGGGCGCTCAGAAGGCATACCACGAGGAAGCAGCAAGTTCCTGCAGGAAAAACACAATATCACAACCCACTGATGATGTGTCCTGTATATTTTTATCAATCTCAGATTCAATAGTTCACAACGAGATCTGCGTTTTTGTTTTGCTGAGATTTGATGCGCCCATAAGTTTAGTAGTTGAACTCATGACAAAAGTTAGCAAACTGGAACCTTTAGAATAAAGAGCAAAATTACTAGTAAGACAGACGACCCCATCTCATCACGTCATCTAAACACAGTGAATCCTAAAGTAAAGAAAGGGGAAGTTTAGTGCAGAGACATATTAATAAATCACAGGAAACCAGACAGAAAAAGCGAAACTAGTAACACAGAAGGAGTTGTTTATATCGAAACTATGTTTGTGTGACGTGCAGCAGAACTATATAACCGTGCTGGCTTCTAATGCTTTCAGACCTGAGCTTGTGTGTTTGTGTGTTCAGGTCTCCATTTCCGGAAATGTAAAATAAAGATCATTTTTTGAGCTTGACCACTCTGAGTCCAGTTTTTCTCTGTCGCCAAAAGAATTCAAAAGAACAGAATTTAATAATACTTAAGTGCTTCCATTAGGTAAATTATCCAGAACAATAAGAGGTGGTGTTGATTTATTTGTGCCCACACTTGATTTTAGGGGTCTGCTAGGACTGAGGTGGCCTTGTTAAGTCATAATCTCTGCATTCACGACTGTGTTGTTTTGTTAAACAAGGACGCTATTTGTATTTTTCATACTCAAATTAGGGGGTGTATAAATAATTTTGTTTTAAACATGAGGTCAGCAAATGTGGAAATAATTCCATTTAGGGAAAAATGGGCTTTAGACTGGTCTAAACACTCAGTATCAGGCAGTTTTTAGCTCAGTTGGCCCAAGGACTGCTATACCATGGCAAGCTAAAATTCACAAAAATCACTGCTCCTCCTGCAGCACTGCTCAGAATTACTCAAACACAGAATGACTTGAGGTCCTCATTGCCACATTTTTCATTTTATCACTGAATTGTGATGGATCAAGAGCTAGATGAGCGAGATGACTTGTTGGGACTCGACATGATGCCAGAGAGTGCAGCCAATACAATCATTTCCTGTGAATACAGAAGCCCAACGCACCTGCTGTTCAAACCGTTTGCTTATGAGGGGCAACAACAAGGCCATGTATAAAGGGAGGTTGAGTGTGAAGGGAACTAAAACTGCTTGTTTCAGACAAAAACAAATTCCTGCATAATAATAATAGTATCAGACTAGAAATGACAGGTTCTCTTTACATCTTGTTTTTTATGTTATTGGTAATGATTATTATTGATTGTTTTTACAATGATAGGGACTAATCTTGTCTGAAATAAAGGTGAATAAGACATAAGAACAAATATGATTCCAATACGGCATTAGAACTGACTTTTCAATGTCTTCGGTGGCTCCAGACGAGGAGGACGGTGGCAGACTGGGCATGCTCAGAGTATCCCCCTTCATTAGCACATTGAGGCTGGCCTTGACATAACCTTTGATCCCCGACCTTGTATCTGCAGGATCAGTGAGAGGAGCCCACTTCTGGTAGAAGCGGTGGTCTGGAGAGGCAGAGAGAAAAGAGGTCAGTGAGTACTGCAGTAGTCAGATCAGAGTACCACACTGTGAAAAGTACTTATACCCGGCTGGTTGTACACGGTAGATATGTCAATCTTGAAGGTTCCAATGTGGGTCAACAGGAAGGCCAAAGTCCGCCTGTGGAACACCTGAGAGGAAGAAACATCACGGGTGTTCACTACGCCATACCCTCAAGTATGTCACCATGGCAACATCATGAGAGACAATTGGAAAATTAATAGAGCTGACCTTTATCTCTATGACTTTATCAAGGAAAGTCTGTGGAGCCTCCTGGAAGTCAAACTGGAAGTTCTGAAAGAACAGAAAAAAACTGTGATGGACTCTACTGCAGTCTACTGTGTTCTGCTCTGATCTCCACTCCACTGTACCTCGTTGTAGAACGGACAGTTGGTGGATTTCTGAGTTGCAGTGTGTCTTTTCTGGTTTCCTACGCTGATGAAAACTGCAGGGTTGATGTTCACTCCAACCAGCTTCTGGGCCTCGAGGATGTTCACATTTACCTGTATACACACACACACACACACACACACACACACACACACACACACACACACACACACACACACACACACACACACACACAAAATTCAAATTTATGGTCTTTATAGTGTGTAATGATAGAGGACTGAGTGATATCCAGGTCTGTCTGTTGACTTTATCTAAAGCACATGTTGGTGTTAAACATAAGGCACAGGGGCGAGAATTGGCCTGACAAAAAGACTCAAATCTGGCCCACTGGAGTGTTTTGGACAATGTGAAGGAGGGCACAGATTTTGGACTTTTAACTGTTTCACAGGTTTTACAGGTTCTCCCACTGATAAAGACTGAATATTTTCTATGTATGATTGATTAATTATGAAATACTCTGACAGATTTCTTTCACTGACTACAGCAGCATTTCTCTATCCTGTAGACAAACTTTATCTTTTAATTAATGGCTACCTGGGACAAGATTCCTAATACTTTCCCAGCAAATGTAAGGAGGAAAAATTACTTAATTGGGGTTGTCAAATCTTAGTTTATGGGCTATGTGCATCCCATTTTGTTGACGAGGTAGCCAGATGAGTAAGACCATTACATAAAAACTGTAAGAAATGTGTTTTTGTTTCATGGTATGTAAAGAAATAAACCAAAACAGATAATAAAAAATATTAACTCCAATATTCTAAAATACACTCAAAAGTTCTTCTCCTACAGGTTTCTTTCTTTGCAAAGCCAGGCAGTTGGCTGGATTGGACCCATCTTGAGAACAGGTTGTGGTCTGCGTGCCGCATGTTTGGCATCCCTGACCTGAACCTGTCCTGTAAACACCAGCCTCAGAAATAAATAGCTGCATGAACTCACCTGGAAGCTCTGGACTCTGGGCATCGCTCCAACAGAACTTTTAGACAGCGGCCTGCAACGACTGCGCGCACACGCGCACGCACAAACACACACATGAAACAGCAGACAGTAATCATTTCAACTTCACTCAGATAAGCTACAGGTAGTATAACATAGAGAAGGTAACCTGATTTACCTCAGCAGAGAAGTAAAGATGATGTTCGAAGCCTCCATGTCCATCACGTCATCATCATAATCATCGTAATCATCATCCTCGTCTTCCTCATCCCTCGGAAGCAGATTCTGCCCCAGGCGCCGAGCCTCTCTGTCCAATTGATCGAGGCGGCCGATTGTCCGCTGCCTGATGGGAAAATACGAGACACAGTGACAAACTCAACCACGATTTACAGAAACGTTATTCCAGCAGTGCACAGGCTTGGACTAGAGTGAGACACCGTGGTCAGAGAGGCTTGCCACACTTTTGTGAATAATAATAATAACAAAAAACACTGACTTACAAAGTGTTTCCTAGTTTGAATAAAAGCCACATATCAAGTGTGTAAAGTGTGTAAAGTAAAGTGTGCATGTTAGTCCCCATAGGGAAATAGTTCCTCTGCATTTAACCCATTCACCCAGTGAAGCAGTGGGCAGCCACCAGTGCAGCGCCCGGGGAGCAGTGTGTAGGGACGGTACCTTGCTCAGGGGTACCTCAGGGTAGCCGTTCAGTGGAGTCGAACCCCCGACCTTCCGATCATGGGGCCACCACTCTACCTACTGAGCTATTCCTGCTCAGTAGATAAGCACGCAGACACATAGGGTCACACGTTCATTCTAACATACACACTTCTATACACATGAAAAGGAGCGAAAGTGTGACTCAAAATAATGAAGGAAAGATGAGGGGAAAGCATGAGGAAGATGATGTTATCATAGACCTATGGCCTCCACAGAGGGAGGGGTCGAGGTGGATGGAAGCAGAGATTAATTAATCATCAAGCCTGAGATGATTTTCTTGTTTTTTCTTTTTCTTTGTTTTGTATTTGTGGTATCTTTGGGCTTTTTTTGTTTGTTTGTTTGTTTGTTTGAATATATCAGTGACTCTTTAAATATTTATTTTCTTTTGTTTTATTTTTAATATGCTATTATGCATGTGAAGCCCATTAAATCTTTATGCATGATGCATCGGGCTATAAAAATAAATAAACTGACATTACTGTAGACTGACTGCTTGATAAAAAGCTTGAATGATTAATGAATCGGAGACTCCTGTGAGGAAGAGTTTTACTCTATGTACAGAGCGGCTTTGGTGTCAGCTCACTTTAAAGATTGTGTAAGTGATGTTAATTCTCACCCTTCAATGTCATCAGCTCCTTCATTTCTGATGACCAGAGTTGATCTGAAGAACAAAAGAACAAAACTAGTCAAGCTAAAAACATCTTGCAGTGGCCGCTTTCATAAAACAGGTCTTTACTGCAGATGAGATTAAAAAAAAAGATTTTTCTGTCCAGCATATATATTACTTACTCATCCTTTTCTTCATCTATGCTCAGAAAGTCCCGTCCATCCCAGGTTCCTGCGGTTCCTTCAAGTGGATGAAACCGAATTTCCAGCTCTATGTAGATCTACAGAAAGAAGGAGATGTAACCAGAGGTAAGTGTTTGCATTTAAAATCCAGACTTTCATACAGCACCGTGTGTGATTGTGCGTCCTCACATCAGTCAGGCTGTAGCTGGCATCGGTGAGCGGTTCCCGTACTACCAACCTCCCAGAAGTCACGACATGCTGGAGGCTGATGATCAGCTTCCCAAGCAGTCTACAAAAACAAGCTTTCAGTATAACTTATACAACAGCATTTGATATTTACGCTTAAAAATACAATTTAGTCAATATAGAGAAAGTAAAAATGTATAAACATGTCAAAACTGAATTTCTTTTTCTTTCTACTCTAACACCACAGGTGCTTTTCATTACTTCATTTTCATTTTTCTCACATCTTATTCATGGAGCAACTGCAGGGCTGAATAACAATAATTAGCAAATCTGTGTCTGTTCATTGCACAGATCATGGATGGAAGGATGCTAATCAGGCTTGCTAGGGTTAGTACTCCACCCTCTAATCCAAATATGATCATTTCTGTGTATATAATCTATGTTATTAGGTCCTCCCAGCAGAGACGTGTGAGTGTTCATCATAATAATTGAAAGCACCCCATAAACTCACCAAGGACTTACCTTTTACTATTAATTATCATTATTAGTTACTATTTCATTATGACAAATTGCTAATAAGATGTGATGATGACGTTTTTGTTAATCTGTTAGATGTGTGTGTGTGTGTGTGTGTGTGTGTGTGTGTGTGTGTGTGTGTGTGTGTGTGTGTGTGTGTTACCTGTTAGAGAAGAATTTACTGCAGTTGTAAACGCTGACGGTCAAAACTTCAGTACTGATCTCTTTTCCGTAGTGAGGCCATCGGAAATGCTGCAAGTACACACACACACACACACACACACACACACACACACGCACACATCACACACACACACACACACACACACACACACACACACACACACACACACACACACACACACACACACACACGCACACACACAGACACACACACACACACGACACACACCACACACACACACGCACACACACACACACACACACACCACACACACACACACACACACACACACACACACACACACACACACACACACACGCACACACACACACCACACACACACACACACACACACACACACACACACACACGACACACACACACGCACACACACACACACACACACACACACACACACACACGCACAACACACACACACACGCGCACACACAGATTTTGAATGTATTTAACGACTTCTTCACTGAATTCAGATGACTGAGCTTCGTTCAGAGGTTTACAAACATGGTAGTTATGCTTCCATACACTATAAAACACACTATAGATCCTCTGACATCTAAACACAACGACAACAAATAGATTTGTTTTTGAGATTATTTCTATCATTCTGCTGGTAGAAATCGACACGAAAAAACATTTTAACATTGAAGTTGTCTTTGGCCAGAGCTGCAGTCATTTGTACAATTTCTTCTTTAAAAAAAGACACTGGACTCAAAACAAAAACCATTAATGGTCTTAAAACACACTCTAAGATTTAAGATCCCCAACATAAAACAATCAAGAACTGGAGTTTTCCACAGTTTTACACTTATAGTGACCTGATTTCGTTTAAAACATTATGCATTAATCTTTCAGTGCCTTGACTAAGGACATTTTTGGAGGCAGTGATTGAACCAAAGAACCCAGTAAGTCTGAGTAAAAAAAAAAAAAAATGGAAACAAGAAGGGGAAAAAATGACACTTTGAGTCAAAAATCTGGGTTAAGTGATTTTCTTACAGTTTAGAAAATATTTTTTGGAATTTATTTCAATAGAAGTCACTCAGAATTTCAAAAAATAATATTTATCCCAAAGAAAAGAAAGCTGTACTTCATTTTATTGTAAAAAGAAATAATACATCCATAAAACCAACTGTAGCCTACTGGGGTGGGAATAGTTCAGGAGTTGGGATGAATAGGGGGTGTATTTTTATGTACCAGAATATATTTGAAAATTCAATAAAGAGATGTGAAAAAGTAAGGAAAAATAAAATAAAACCACACTATCTTTGTGCCAAATCATCTTCATATTCTTGGTTTACACATTTGTTGTGTAAAACTTTATATCAGCTACTGTGCAATGCCTCCGGTGCCGACATTTTCAGACACACTTCTTGTATCTGAAGCATAGATAAAAGCAAAATATGGTTCTATGATGCAGTTTGACAATTACGTCATGATTTTTAATTAGCATGCTGGGATTCTCAGATAAAAGTCATAAAGAAACAAATCTGTCAGGATTCATCACTCATCATGATTCACAGTTATTTAGCTTCATTTATTTGTAAAAGTTCAGTTTTTATTTCAAATGTTAATATTTCCGTTTTCTCAGCCATGACATCTTGTAATTGTTGTACTAAAAGAATTTGATCCTCAAACAAACAGAAAAATTAAATCTAGATCCAGGAAAGAACTTTGGACATTTTCCACTTCAGCTGTTAATCATAGTGTGGCAGACACACACAGATACACTCACCTGGTCACACCTGAAGAACAAACAGATGTCTGACTCAGAAGCAAAGAAATATATACTCAGATACTCATGATCACGTCACAAGAGGTTTCTGTATTACTTTATCAACAAACAGGAGGTTATCTAATGAGACTGAGGCTTTTACTCGGCTTTCTTTTTTCATCTTAGAAATCATGCAATAGTGTTTCTTTTTCTTTTAATGTATTTATTGGCGGAAAGGCCTTTCAACTTCCAAAATCCATCACAGAAGAAACAATAAGAGAGAAAAAGAAAAAACTAATAAGTCAATAGATACAGAATCAAGAAGGTGGGAGAACATGGATGGGGACACATCCATGTTCTCCCACATGGATGTGTCCCTGTGGGAGACGAAATGTGTCAGGAAGGCTTTCCACATGTGAGAAGTTGTGGGATTTGCCTCAGAGAGAATGGTTGATCGTATCAGGTTTAAGAAAAGACATTGTATCACAGAGCCACTGCACATGGGAGGGAGCATTGCTGATGGAGTAGGAATAGGTGTCCCATTGCCAATAATGAGGTGAGATCTCCATCTAACTGGTTGGAGAATCGTTTGTACTCCACTGGGACACCAAAGATGGCAATACGGCGAGAGTCACGTTTAAAGAGAGTATTTTTGACACTGTGTCACAGCAATGCTGCCAAAATCTCTGCTGCCCAGAAATGTTGCCAGGTGCTTCATTAGGTACCATAAACTTGTATTCTGACATGTGGCAGAGATGTATCCTCTTAGATATATCTCTTTTGGAAGAATGTCGAAAGCTCTCATTTCTTTAAAGCAAGTCAGAACTGCAGCCAATTATTCATTATTTATAATACGATTTTACACTTTTGCACTTTTATAAATGTAGTAATATTTTTCTTGTTAAACTAAAGTGTGCGCATGTTGGATGTAAAAGCCCAATTAGGGGCATTAGTTGGAAATGAACAGCTCTCTATGCAGCACATGAGTGTCGTGCTCTGTCCTGGAAACATGTTAAACTGAAGTGTGTGCATTAAAACAAATATTTAAATTAAAAATAAAATAGAAGAACGCATAATATGAAAAATAATAAATATCCACTCTCTTCTGCTTATCCCTCTCAGGGTCACGGGGGTGCTGAAGCCTGTCCCAGCTCTCTAAGGGCGAGAGGGAGGGTACACCCTAGATAGGTTGCCAGATTGTCACAGGGCTAACGCATCGAGACAATCATTCACGCTCACATTCACTCCCGCATTCAAACCTATGGGCAATTTAGTGTTTCCAATTAACCACTAACTGCATGTCTTTGGACTGTGGAAGTATCTGTGGAGAAACTGGGCAAACAGCAAACTCTGCAAAGAAAGATTTACAAGCAGAATTTGTTGATGTCGGTTTGGTTTGTAAACCAAAACTATCAGTCCAGTGTTGTAGTTCAGTCTAGGATTGGATGGGCTGTTATGTCTATCAAAACCTTCATGTTGAGTTGTTTAAATATTTTAGACCTGATCAGTTTGGTGGACCAACCAGCTAACAGACCGTGAGCCATGCCAGGAGGATGGATTCATCTATCACATCTGTCTTAACAGAGTGAAGCAGATTAACGTCAATTCATTCCAGTAGCAGGCGTGTGTGCTGAAGGAGTGGCTGTGTGTGCACTATAGGAGGGGTACACTCTCATATCAGTTTAATTAAAATAGTTTCAATCTGTAGCAGGCAAACAGCAGCAGCTACCAGCTCCAACACGCGCACAGCGTTTCTGTCTTTGTGAGGAGCCTCAAACTGACCATTTATTGTCCTCTTAAAACCAAGTCTGACGTGTCAAACAGCCCCCCTGCGAGTTCAACGTGGTCCTGATAACGATAAACAAAGAAGTACAGACCAGAACAGACAGAAAGGATGAAAAATCATTTGATCTGAAATCTCAAATGCTCTCACTTACTAAAAGTGTGTTTACACAAACCTGTGCATAAATCATGTGTCTGAGGGCTTCCATTAGAATGAAGGCTAATCTCCGCACTCCCATCTGAACAGACATCTCTTTAAACGCCAGAGTCACACAAGAAACGACATACTGATGCCTCCCTTTGATTTGTGGCCTCCTATTTAGAAAATGCAAGCTAAGCATTTTGGCCGGTCTCGTCACACTTTTCTTTTTTGATTGTTTTGTTTGTTTTTTAATCAGACACAGCTAACTTGGGGATCTGAATTGAGAAACTGAGAGCGATGGTATAAAGTGCCAGCTTCTCCAGCGCAATTTTGTTACAGCTATATTAACCCCTGCTTTAATCTAACTTACAAATTAAATATCTCGCTGTGTTGAGGAAGACTTTAAAATACAGACTGAGAATAAAAACTCCATAGTAAAGTCAAAATACGATTTGGCGCCATTGTTTTATAGGCAGTCTCATCTTCGTGCAACCAGAGGAGTCGTCCCCTGGAGATCATTAGAGAAAAATGCAGGTTTCAAGGAACTGGGTTTATAACTGGTCATAGTTTGAAGATAGTTTTGGAAAGCAGGTTTGTCAGGTAACTATACATCTGGGGATTATGAGGACGGGTAAGCTAGCCTGGTAACTTTAGACTCTGGAGGTCTGCATAGACCATTTACCCAAATCCAACTAATGCCTGTGATTGTTCAATGGTGCTCAGAAAACAAGAAAAAAGCAGATGGAAACCAGAAAGCTTCCAGCACCAAAAATCCTTTGGTTCGAGATTGTAACTGTTCATCTGCAGAATATGCTTACAGGGATACATGCATGAGCATGTCCATAGCATAATATGGTTTACTGACCTCATTGAAGATGGCCACATTCTCACACTGCAGGACTCTGGTTTTATGGGTGAAACCTGAAGGAAAGACAGACAGACTGTGATGCTTTTGTCTGCACACTGTGAATGAAATATAAACATAGCAATAAAACAATACTGCCTTGTCTAATGTTCCACTTTGTGGCTATGTTTTTTTTTTCTTCTTAAAAAAAGATGTGTAATTCAATAACTTGCTGTAATTTTCATGATTTCAAGCTGCAACATTTCAGAAAAAATGTACCTCATTGTTTTTTTTTGCACAGAAATGAGTGATCCTAATCTTAAATATGTTTTAATTTAAACTATCTGACATTTACAAATACAGCTTTAATGACTATTTAATTCAAAGTAATGTCAATGGCATTATTTTAATAATTACAATAATTATATATAATATATATAATAAATATATTTTGGCCAAAAGCTCACTCACTGTTAATTATTTTAACTTCATAGTATGAATTTATTACAAAAGCCAAACCAGATCAGTTGTTAGAATGAGATAATAAACAGATTGTAAGATTATGAAAAAATTATAAAGATCTTACAAAAAAGCACCAACTGAAGTACAGCAATGTTTTATTTACACGTTAATGCATCAATAAAACACTCTAAAACCAGTTTATAATGGTGTGGTGGTCACAGTTACTTAAATACTTTAAATGCATCGCCTTTACTTCTAATTGAATCCCTGATAATATACGCATCAGCATCTGAATGCTTCACCTCTGCAGTGTAGGGACTTATTTTAATGTTGACTGAGTAACACCCATACGTGTACATGTGTAGCAATTTAATGTTTGTTCAAATGCTGACAAATAAACTTTTCTGTACGCTGTAATGAAAAGACCATCACAGAGTACACTTTAACGCTCTTCTTAGCACAGCCTAAAAGTTGATTTAAGCAGTTTCTGTTTTACACCAGTACAGCTACTGGCAATAATGAAACAATAAGCTGGTTTCAGTCAAGACTGAAGTTGGCTTCGGACCACATCAAAAAATCGTCACTAGATATCAGGAAAAACTAGATAAAATTTATTAAAACAACTAAAACAACAATAAAAAACACTGGAAATGTGAACCTAAACAATAAACATCATCCTTGTGTAGTTTAATGCTTCTTTAATCCTGTCAATCATTTGAGCTTCAACGTGTTTTTACTCGTCATCTGAGCTCCACGTTTGATTTTATTTGTTCACTGTATGAAATTTAAATTCATGCAGTGAATTTCTCAGCTTAAAAATAAACAAAATAAATAAATCTCCACATGCCAGCAGTGCTAAAATAACTTTTCCCTTGTTTCAGTTGCTACATCTGTTTGTAGTTTATGTATTTGTTCCCATTTCTCCTCCTCTTACCAGTGTCCCTCCAGAGGAAGTGAAGTAGAACAAAATCAAGCCTTGGCTGAAGTTTAAAAAAACAGTTTCTCTCTAACGTCAGAGTCTCAAATGTAAACAGAAGATGTAACGCAGTGACAATGAACTCTACACTGCTCTGCCACCATAATAAAAACCCATAATTACAAATCAGTAATGCAGCTTTTAAATGTAATACTCTGGATTTACTTGTTTTAAATTATTGGCACTTTTCTGCTAGTTTTTATACTTTCAGTATTTTTATGTAGAATTTACATTGTTGCATTTTTACAGTTTGGTACTGTTACTTTTACGATAAAAAAAACCCGATAGAAGTTCAATAAAGCAAACCAAGAACAGAGATCATGTGTGTCCTCACACTTTTGTTTCACTTAATGTGCCAAAGAGACCAAAGGTGTGTGCGGACATTGCTGCTGTGTGTTACCGACCTCTGAAGCAGAGTTCGACCTTTCTGTCAGATCGCCCTGGCAGGTTAAAGATCCTCTTCAGATTCACAGTGATGGACATGATAACAGACACCTGTTTTTCTGTCTATTTACATCATGTCCTTATGAAGTCGACTCATTGCTTCTTCTCCGTCTTCCCTCTTCAGCGGTATGAAACTGTGTGTGTGACTGTACAGTTAGTCTTGTTAAAGTGTGTGTGTGTGTAGGGCAGGACCTTTTAAATGTTTGAGAAAGCAAATACAGTTGCTCAACTAGTTTCCTCCTCAGAAAGCACACACGCACACACTCCAGCCTTCTGCAGAGTTCACCTGCACCCTGTTCCAGGAAGCAGTTTTAACTTTGAGTGGATGAACTCTATGATGGGGAAACAAATGTTTGATTCCAGCACAGATGATCAGATAGTTTGACCAGCTCCGAGTGTGTTCGACTGAATATAAAGAGCAAAGCCTCCCTTTCAACCCAATGGAGCTGAAACATGAACGTCAGTATGTTTGTGTGAGAAATCATTCATGCTGAGAGGTAGACTAGCTAAACAAACAGTCGTCCTTCTCTCAGTAAGTAAAGATAAGAAGAAAATGACGTTTTTACAAGAACAGCAGCAGCTCTTCCAATGAAACACAAAAACCACCACGTTTTCCATTTCCCAGTTTTTATTACCATCTTGAGAAAAGCATTCTTCACAGACAGGTTTATTATAGGTTATACTGGTTTAGTTACACAGGTAAGTAGATAGTAGTTAGCCGAACAAGCAGTGGAGCTGCTAGTCACATTATGCTGTGGCTCCACAAACTATTCTAATCACAGCCTGCAGCAGTGTGGGAATACTATGGGAGATGTGGTGCTTTATCATTATTAATACCTAATCTTAAGCTTAATTTGTTGATACTGTGGGTTTGTGAGATGACTGCACCATGTGACCAATCAATATGATCAACAATTGACTCCTAAAATATGTTTTACTAGAACAAAAATATATTTCAGTATTCAACATGTGAAAACAGAAGTTTCCCTTTCTTTAGAAGCACCAGGTGAAGGTGAAAAACAACCTGTAAGAAAAAAGCTTTCTACTGAATCTACTAATGCTTGGTACAATAAAACCCCCCAAAACAACCAAAATGAAATCACTATTGTTCTGATTTTATTATCTTTTTCTACAACAGTTTAGAATGTTCTGTTTGCAGAAGATTCAAACACTGCAGACCCTAACCCCTTTGCCACAGCAGAAATAAACCAGCAGCTGCCGACCTAAAGGCTTGGCATAGAGCAGATCATGAGATGAAGAAAAGAAATTTAAAGAAAACAAAACAAAAACTGACTTTTTGCCCAAATTTTGTCCAATACGTGGAACTTTAAAAAAATAAATAAAAATTTTGCCGTTGTTAAAAATGTATTTAAATGATACGGATCTTTCTGTTGAACTGATCACAGCTGTTAATACAGTAGTTGTGTGCGCTGCTGTGACAATTATAGTCAGTTCTGCAAGGAAAAGGATTTTGGCAAACAGTAAAGCAAAACAAGGGAGATGGTGTTTTAATAAGAATCAGTTTATCCCATTCAGCTGATCTCTGAACTTCTTTGACAAAATTAGCAGAGGATTCACTTCCTGCGAGTCTATCAGGATGCTGTGCAGAAGAGGTGGCTTTCTATCACCCATATTCATGGTTAAATACAGTTTCAATTAAAAATAGATAAAACAACGTGTTTGATCACTTTTGCCTGACCTTTTCCCCTGGAGATCTGATCTCTCAGAGTTTTAATTGAAGAAAATCAAACCAGCACTTTCATGAGACTGAAACAAGAAATCTTGGCTCAAGTTAAAATAAAAATACAATCAATACAGAGTACAAGAATTTGACCTAAAATTAGCTGTGAAAAGCGAACGTTGATGTCACTTTTCTTCTTTTCGTTTGCAAAAGTGATGATGTGACATGAGTAAAAAAAGCTCAATCTTGCCATGAGTTTGGAGGTCAAGACACCGACCACAAAGTCGAGCGTTTCAGTTTAACCAAGCACTTCTTTTTCCCCATTTTTCCTCCTTCCTTTCCTGCATTTTCTCTAGCTAATCTTTTAAAAAACAAAAAAGGCACAACATCTAATAATTGTTTAGAAGTCTTTACAGCTGAAGCTGTGGTAACAGTATTTTATAACAAAATTAAATGTGACTATGCTGTAAACATATTTTGACACGTTTTAAATCCCAGCATCCCAGGCTGTAGGAGCCATGTTTATCTTGAGGTTTCTTAAAGTGTCCACAATGCTTGCTGTTTTACGACTTCACTGCGTTTCAGTTACATAAAAGCTTAGTCTGATTATTAATTGCTTACTTCTGCATCTCATGTTTTCCTTGGCATTAATCCTTCAAAGCCTGGACATGTTGCTGTGATATGGAGTTCAAGCTTGAATACAAATTCATGTTTTAAAGTGTTCGTGTTTGCTTTGGAAACAATTTTTTTTCCAACTTCAATAACATCTTATTTGCATAGGATCCAAATAGAGCAGTGATGTCACTGTGCAGCACAGGTGGCCATTTTGGCTCCCAGGATTCATTCAAGTGTGAAAAGTTTTCAGGTTTATTCAAAAAGGCACTTTACTGTCATTGTTCTAAACTTTGTTTGACTTCACTTTGCACATTATGTTTGATACTAATTGCTTTCTTATAAAGCACACATTATATTATCTTTAATGTCCAACCTCGACTCTATTTCAATCAATTGATTGCTGTTGAATTGCAGACGTTCAGATTTACTAGTAACCTGCAAATGTTACTGACATAATGTGCAAAATGGAGCTCTGGGAGCCAAAATGGCAGCATTAACAACCAGCAGCACAAGAGAGCTATACAGAAGCATCCAGGCTCAAGTAGCAAGAAAGAAGCTAAACTAAGGCTACACTATAAGGCAGCATTAAAGTTTATAGTAAGGCGGTAGGTGTAAAGCTATATATCATTTGTAATATAATCTTCCAGCAAAGTGCAAGGTATTGGCACATTTAAAAAAAAAAAAAAAGCTAATCAGAGCAACACACACAGAGCTGAGGAACCAGGAGCTGCAGTGCCACTCATGTCCACTAGGGGCTGCTGTGATAAAACTACATTTAAACGAATGAGAAAACCCAGACGTTGCAGATTTTAGAGATCACATCTCCTCTGTCAGTAACTTTCTTCTTCTGTTAGAATACATGTGGAACAAAAACAAGACACTTTTTCTCCTGTGTGTGTGGCTCTTTGTTATTCAAACACATGCTAACAAACACATGTGATCTGCATAGATACTGTGGAAGCAGCAGAAGGAATAAATAATCTGCCATTTCTATTCTAAGATTATCATTGCACCTATAGAAGACAAAGATCTGGAAACAAAGACATTCTTAAATGGAGTAAACAAAACTGGGATGTTTTCCTGTGGCATCCTGATTGGCTAACAGCTGAGTGCTGTTCTGCAATTGGCTAACACATCAGCGTGGTCCTTGAAGAGTGGTCAACTTTGTGGCTGAAGGCCGAGTGGGGGCATGTGGTCTAGCGGTGGGTTGGAATGACATGAGGGTGGGCCTTCGGTTTTGGGGAATGTGAGGGTGGGCTTTAGGGCATGTGGAATGTTTAGGATTTAGCAGCAGCCTGAGATTTTGGTGGTTCCAGCCCTCTCGTTTTAAAATAAGAGACCAGCTGATTGGGAACCTCAGCGAGCACAGACTGAGCCAGAGCAGCCTGAGGAGCCTGGAAAAAGAGAGAGACGTTGTTAATGATTTCCTCCAACACCACAGAGTCCATGCACAGAAATGACTTCACCCCCAGAGACAGGTTAACATTTAGAGTATATTATTTTAGACCTGAACAGGTTTTAAATTAAGAAAATATTTTCTGTTGTTGATGCATTTTTGTTTTGTGCCCTCTGAGGAGAGTGGTTTCATGAATTGAATGTAGAGACTTATCATCATTTCTATGAAAGAAATATCCCTTCATCTATAAAAGTACACAGGTAAATCCAGCAGGGTAGTTGGAGGGAGGGGTCAGCCGTCAGTATAAAACAAAACTGGATGAGAAAAGTTGTCATTCTGGAGGAAGATGTAAAAAAATAATGTCCTTGCATTTCATTAAATTCAAGCAAGAATCCACCTAAATCCTGTATACTTGCCTATTTAGGCACAGTGACTGCACTGTTTTAGTGGAAAGCATCTAACAATCTGCTTTGTGCCGTGTCAGCATGAGAAGTAATGTTTCTGTTTATCTTTCAGGTTTTCAGCATAATAGTTGTCATAAAAGTTGGAATAATATTAAATTTATAACTAAAGAATTAAAATATAAAAATGATAGGCCACAGGAATGAGTCCTTTGTAACTGAGCCTGAACTTTCTTTTAGTCTTCTTATGCATCACACTTACATCTGCAAACTGTCTGTACGGCACGAACTGGACAATGTCTCTGGCGACTGATTCTCCAGTTGTTGACCTAAGCACACCGTCATCTCCATCCAGAAGCTCCATGGCCTTAAAGTCAGCTGGTCCTACCCCCACAATAATGATTGACATGGGGAGTCTTGATGCCCGAACGATGGCGTCCCTCGTCTGGTCAAAGTCAGTGATCTCGCCATCAGTGAGGATCAGCAGGACAAAGTATTGCTGCAGAGACAAGAAGATACATGTCAAAGTTAGACTGTGTATTTCAGGCTAATTGTCTTAAGCTTTAGTTGTTATGAGTTCACTCACAGCGGCAGCATTAGCCTGTGCGGCACCGGCAGCAATGGAGGCAACGTGGTTGATGATGGGGGAGAAGTTTGTTGGTCCAGAGAGCCTGATCTGAGGCAAAACCATCCTGTAGGCTTCAACAATCCCCTGGATGCCTAAGAGTGGCAGTAGCAAAGCAGAAAAACCAAACTTTAAAAAGAAAATCTGTTAACTCTTCCCTCCTTGGATGCCTACTAAGGGTAACCATGTTTCTCTTTTTTGAACTGAGCGGTTTCTGTCACTTTTCAGGTCTGCTTCAGAACAAAATGACTGTGTGTGCATCAGATGTTAGTGAGAGAGATCTCTTCCCATGCAGCTACCTTTGGAAAAACCCATTCTAATGCTCATCAAATCACATCTTTATTGATACATAATAAGATGTTAAAACTCATGACTAAGGGTACAATCTTTTTTTTGTCAAATAACAGCGAAACTATCTTAAATAAAATTTTAATTAATTCTTCCTTCACCTGTTTTTTTAAATGGAATAATCTAGTAAATCATATCACTTTTGAGGTACAGTAAATGTGTGTGTACCTTGGCAGTAAGGGTTAGTTGGGTTGAAGTTGAGGGCGAATTCGTGGTGTGCCGCCTGTAGGACCAACAGTAGAACGGTTTAGTAAACCGGACGTAACCGATTTAGATCAACGAAATCAAATCAGAAAATTACAAAATAATTTTTACACCTCAGGGAATTAATGATCTCTCACTTCAGAAACAAATAGAAACTAAAGAAACAGGCTTTGTGATTGGTCGGTTAGAGAGCTGACCTGGTAGTCTGGAGGTAATTTGGCTCCAAAACCGAACGCTGGGAAGAGTTTATCGCTGAAAGAGGAAACAAAATAATGACTGTTAGACATAAAGATCAGAAACATTTTCATTTCACCAGAGGTTAGAGTGCAGTCAGGAGAGCAGAACAAGAGCTTAGAAGGCTGCAGAGTTTAGAGTTTAAGGCTCAGGTTGGAGATGTGAAGTTGTTTGGGTGTAGTTTGGGTGTAGTTTGAGTGAATGAGTACTGACGTGTCATAGTCCTGGACCACGTGGCCCACAGACCACAGAGCAGACAGGTACTGGTTCAGCCCATCTGCACTCATATAGTGGAGAGAGTTGGGTGAGCGAGGATCACCATTAGAGCCAGTGAAGTCAATCCCGACCTAAAGCGTTCACATAAAATTACTGCGTTAGTTTATTAACTTCTTTTTCAACTGCTCAAGTTGATTGATACGTTGTGATCAGTAGCTGAAAAGTCAAATGACAAAGATAAGCCACCCTATAAACAAAATATTTTATTTATCTTTGAGTTACTGAGCTTGGTTAGATAAATTACACCACTTAAAATGTGTGCATGTGAGCTGGCGTTGACATACGGTGAAGTTGATCTGGCAGCCACCCATCACATAGTCCAGGAAGGTGTACTGAGTGATCAGCTGCACACAAACAGAGAATCAAACATGTTTCGATGCATGCATCTTTATTAAAGATTCACTTCCATCACTGCAATAGTCACCAACAAGCCAAGCTAACAGAGCTCTGATTAGCAGTGAACAGTTCAAGAAAACTCAATGAATAGAAACTTCAGCTCAAGAGAGGAGGAATCTGTTCAGTCTGTCTGACAGTGGTTTACACAGTAACTGTAGAGGAAGAGTAGAATTAGTATCCCTAAGCTGAACTTTATGCACATCGTTTTCTCATTTGTTTATTTTTATCTGATATATGTTTTTGATTTACTTGATTTTATAATGTTAATAACCATGTAATGTGTACTTTCTTGGGCAGGTCCCCATTAAACAAAAGTGAGATTTTAACTTTAAAGGAATTCCCATTTAAATAAAGTTGAAAATTTTAAAAAAGTAAACCCCTTGAAGAGAACCGTGTGTCATGTAGTCTTTACCTTGCAGCTCTTGACAGAGACAACTCCAGAGTTCTTGTAGCTCTTCTTCTTCTTCTGTTTCTCGGGATGGATGCAGTCAAATTGCACCTGGAGAACAACACGGCACAGCTCAATAACCTCTCAGCAGCAAACTAAAATACGTCACGTGTCTTATCATCGGTGGACTCACCGGTGAGCCGTGTGCTGTTTTCTGCATATCGGAGACTTTAGTGGTGAAAGAACCAATCAGATCATGAGATCCATCACTGTCGTAATCAGAACAATCCACCTGCAAAGGAAGGACAGGATTTAATGGAACAGTTACACATTTGATTGGCTGTCATGAACTGAGGTGGATTCTAATTGGTGGAACCTTCAGAGGTCTTTCAAGGTCGCTGTAGCAGAGAGTCTGCAGAGGGATGGTGAACTTCTTCCAGGTTGGATTCAGATTGTTCTTCACAACCTACAAACAGAAAACACAAATACACAGAAACAGTCCTCATCTCGGTCATCTTCAATCATAATTTTTCTGTTTGTGCTTTTGTACTTTTTCCACGTGATAAGCTAAGAGCGTTAGCTGTTTAAATTGAGGATATTTTGTATTTCAGCAACAAGAAAGAGTTTGAGAAGGATCATAGCAATTGACAGCCATCTCTCACATGAAATAAGGTGTGTGCATCTGTGTTTACCTCTGTCCTGTGGACCAGCTGCCATTTTCCATCATCTCCCTGTCTGAAAAACTCCAGGAATGGATCAGACTTCCCAAACGTATCCTAAACAAACGGAGGACAGCATGCTGCAATCTCATTTATTGGCGATGCATTTTACTAAGCTGTGAGGGTAGATTAGAAAGCAACACACATACTCTGATATAGCTGCATGTCATCAGTGGCTCAGATACATAAAAGGAAAATTCAGTACACATTACCAAACTCTTTGTAATAAAAATGAGAGTCTAAGAAAAGCTCAAAATTAAAAAGCTAAAAAATACACTTAAATTATGTTTTTAAGCACAAAGGTGAGGAAAAATAAGACCGATGGGGAGTATCAAGAAACACCATCAGCCATCCAGAGCAGCTGTTCATGAGATCAAACCTCAGTGAGTAATAATTAAGAATTAAATAAAGTAGGAAGTAGAAGATACCTTCTTGTCAAGGTTTTTAGCCTCCCACTCCAACTCAATGGCTCTGTTGTCCTTTATCTCCTCTGCTGTGATCTACACACACAGAAACACACACACACTTATGTTAAAGTCACAGTCATCATAATCTTGTTTTATTCTCAGTACAGCGATACTCTACATACAGTGATGGTTCCCTTCCCAGCAGGTTTGCCCTTCTTCAGCTGCAGAGGTCTGGTCACAGTTTTGCTGGAAACTATCTGAAACGCACAGAGAAGGTAATGTTTGCAGCTTAATCATTGACAGCCAGCTCCCAAACCTGAATTTGCATAACACAGTTTGTCCAGCAGAGGGCCATGTTGACCTCAGAGGAACTTTTTAGTTTCTTGCCTAACAAAAAGAAAGTGTTGTTGAACATTTTAATGATCAGATTATAATCTTATATCAGCTTGCATGCCTCAAACCAGTAGACTCAACCTGAATCTGCAAGTTTAAAAAACAACAACAACAACAACAAAAACGCCATTTCAGAATTAAAAACAGCCAATCAGCTGCAGCACAGACAGCATAGCTCGTTATGGTTCAATGACACCACTAGAGGGCGCCAGCATTACATTGGAAAACTGCAGAATAATCTGCATTTAATAATCTACACTAGGGGTGTCAAACTCAAATACACAGTGGGCCAAAATTCAAAACTGGAACAAAGTCGCGGGCTAACGTTAATATTTATTGAAATATATTTATTCCTCCAGATATAAGAATGAATCTTTTCTTATGGACTCAAACACGTTTTGCTGAAAAACTGAATATGGAACAAGCAAAGCTTAATACTAAACAATATATATATTAGCTGTATAATACCAGTAGGCCAGCTCTGAGAGTTTGACACCTATGATCTACACATTGTAAGACTGGAACAGCTGATCGTGAATCATTATGTTAGTTAAAAGAAAATTTATTTGCAACAACTTTGCACAATAATTAAAAACCGTGAAACATTTCCTGCATCTCAAATTGTTTATTTCTTGGTCATATTCAGCATATTTTGCATTTCAGCTAGTTTCTGACACGTTGCCAACAAAAGTTTTAATGAAAGTTAATGAGTTACAATTCCACTTTCAATAAAGAAAGTGCATCTACTTATTTCAGTAACTTTATAGTGAAACTTGTGTTATATGATTGATGTCACATACATTTATGAAAAATGTATAAACTTTATAAAAAGTACCCCACCCTTGCCCACCCACCCCACTAATCTGAGCGACCCCCATCACTCAGGCCGCTCGCAAACACACTCTATTCAGACCAAGTCTGTCTTCTTTTGCACTACTCCCAAGCACTTTGCAACTTGTACTCTAATGTGTGCCTTTCTCTTATTTTTGTATATATTTCTCTTTTTTATATATATGTCCATCCTATTGTATACATTTCTCCTGCTTCTTCTTGGGAAACTGGAGAAAGCAACAGACTGAAAGTTACAATTCTAACCTACAACAGTTGGGACACAAAAACAAACAAAAAAATAAGCTTGACTGCATTTTGAAGAGCTGAACCTTAGTCTACTGAAAAATAGATTCTAATAAATCTGGTATTGAAAGTAATAGCTGATCACATTCGGTGTGTACCTGGCCAAGTGTGATCTCCACCCCTCCCAGGTAGTCATCATCACCAAGGTCAGAGCTGGAGTTGTCGATGTCGTAGACACCCAGCTTCAGGTTCTGAACTTTCTCGAAGTGATAATCCAGTCGGAGACGCTGACTGAAGGACGGGCTGGAGTTGTTCTTCAGACGCTCAGTGCGGCCCAACTGACGCAGAGAAACACCAACAGGATTCTCACATTAGAATGAAGTCTGAAGCCAAACAAAGCTCTGTTCTGAAGCGTGACTGTCATATTACCTCAGCCCACTTATCTCCTCCAGTGCTCTCCAGCAGGACACACAGAGGATCAGACTTTGACCCCACATCTTTATCCAGCAGGTTAGCACAGGAGACACTCAGCTCCACCTTGCTGACACAGTCTGCCATCTGAAGGAGGAGCAGAAAAGAAATTAAAATCAGCATATTTCAGAACTTAAGAGTTCAATATCAGCATAGCTTACAGTGACAGCTGTAACGTTAAAATAGTCATTCAAGAGTAGAAATGTGTGTCTTTACAGCAGTTATAGTACCCTGTATCAGAAAAAAACAACTGCAAATAACACCAATGCTTATCCATAAGCACTGAATCACTAGAAACACAAAGCCTCAGGTTACCCAAAGTGGCCACAACAACTCAGCCGCTACAGATCAATATAAACACAACATCTAATCACTATCATACTCTTCTCATCTCCTGCTCCTGTACATTAGTTAAACAAAAACACGCGTTGGTAACAGGATTTTTTTTTTTTAACCATACTGGGTCTTTGCAAGCAACCACCTGGTCCAGGAAGTGAGCCAGTTACCTCATATAACCTAAGTGCTGTGTCACTTTTGGTCAACTCATTATACATTAATATATACTTTAATCATATTGATTAAAAATAAAAACTAATTATTTTATATTGCAATCCTGATAAGTTTCCTTTTGGTAGCAAGCCAAAACCTCTTTATTGGTATGCCACTCAAAACCGGAAACTTTCAGCAGAGTTCCCTAAGATGTCCCCAAATGAAACAGCAGCTCAAAAACACCACAAATGCAATCACTCTTTAACCACAAACAGCTGCAGAATTTAACTGAAGTTTGGCAAGATCTCAGTTTTGTGTTCTGCAACTTCCTGCACCACAGAGTCATAAAACAGCCCAAATGTAAGACAGCATATCTCTGATGACTGTATTCATTTATCTTTTCCACATTCAAAAGAGGCCACCGGTCTCAGACACTCAATAAACAGAGGAAATGTGGCGGTATCGTCTTTATCAGCAGCCATAAAGTCAGCCAGGCTCTTCTATAACAACTCATGTGACATATTCGCACCATCTGCCACCTGATATGACGTTTTCATTACAAACTAAATCAACAAAAGGAGCAGAAGCAGGTAAAGGCACCACCCGCACGAACTTGAGGAGTAGCAGCCCCTTAAAGGCAACATCAGCATGAGATTGAATGGAGATTTGACTTGACCTGTAAAACCAGTTACACCAGCACAATTCTCCAACACACGAAGTTCACACACTCTCGCACAAGCACACATTTAAAGAGAATTATGCCATCATAAATGCTAAAAAAATCACCTTATTGGATCCGTTATATTTTATCCCCTTCAAACAGGAATAAAAACCAAGGGCGGTGTACAGCCACTCCCACAACCCGCGAACGGAAACTACTCCCTGTTTTTTCTGTTAAACACACTAAAGAGCTCACTAAACGTTATCTGACCAGTTTATCAGGATTTCTAGTAAAATACACACCACACAATACAAGCCTTGAGTAACTGAGACGAAAATAACTCCGTTTGTCGTTGCTCGAAAGCCTTCGATGTCACGGGAGGGTGGTGGCCAGGCTAACTATTCTCTGATTGAACATGCGGTTGCGTACTCGACTCCTGATTGGCCAAAACAACTGTCAGTAACGCCCTCTGATCCCGAACAAGAGTACGGTGACTTTTCTACCTTTCACATGTCCTGTAGACTCCTTCACAATAAAAGCTCAATAACGCCAAACGCAATCAATCCTCCCACTCATTTAACTTTCCAATCACACTACAGCCGACCAGGTATAATGCACATTGTTGAGTAATTAATAATTATATTAGTACTAATGTTGGTACAGAGACAAGAACAGCAGAAAAGAAATCATACCACCGCGTTTAAACCTTAGCATAGCCTGAAGATATTATTATTACACCCGCCTCGGAATTAAGCTGCTGCAGCAAACGGGGAAACTATTCCAAAGATTACTGCACCAACAACAAACCAAAGCTGATAACCCCAAACACAACGATGACAGGACAGAGAGAAAAACGTCCAGAGTCCCTGAGATCTTGCATAATTAAAGCTTTACTTCCAAACACAAGCACAACAAGACTTAAAGATATGGTAAGGATTGAAGCATAATGCAATAATGCAAAAATGTTTAACAGTGTTACGCACTTTAACACAATTCATAATCCTTGAGGATTATAAATCGTACAAGTAATTTATAAATGATCATGACTGCATCCCATCAGAGATAATATTCAGTCCACTTAATTTTAGTTTAAATTATCATGGCTGAACAATCCATCCTAGTATGTGTATTGTTTTTGCTCAAGTCCAGCATGTTTACGAGGGTGGTAATATTGCTACAGAGATGTAGCAATATTTGGAGATTTATGTATGCATTTCCAATTGAAGATTTATTTTTTCCAAATTTCACTTCAAAACTGACCTAATAGAAAAATCTTTTATTAATATCTATTTAAAGCTTTCAACCTCATTTTTATGTCCTCCAAAGTAGAATTCCCGTTGCTCTTTTGTAACGAAGCTATAAGAAAGATAATGTGTGTTGGGGGAGGGTGTTATCGTTTTTGTTTTTTTCTTCATCTGACTTGATGTTTGAGGGGAAAAAGATCATGTGCTTTAAGACTTAAACGTTTTAGTGCTTTTATATTGAAGATCACATACTTGGGCCGGAAGTGCTATTGCAGCTGCAGTTAAATGAATGAATGATGAAGCAGATGTACTGTGGTGATCAGAAGAAGAGACCAAATAGACTGAACAACAGTCAGAGCAGAGAGGAAACAGAACAAACTGCACACAGCATGAGTCACCCTCCCCACAGAGAACAATATGGTTTCATTTTATTCATCCTTCGCAGTAGAACCACAGTGCAGTCTGAAAAGCAACACAGAAACACACCAGGAAAAGCACAAACAGAAAAATGCAGTACGGAGGGAGAGAGGGTAGGGGAGAGTATTGTTGTTTTATTTACCGTGCAGATCTCACATGCATAAACAAACAGAGCTCCTGCTTCAGTGATTCTCATTCTGTAAGGATCTCTTTCCCTGAAAACTACTCACACCCTTTTCTTAAAAATAAAAATAAATAAAAATCTTTGGGACTTAATTGTGAGGAAATATGTTGAAAGTAGCATACTCCATGGTTTGAGTAAGATGCAGCCTCAAAAAAAGAGCTGGAATAAGTTTGCACCCAATCCATGCTATAATAATGTAACAGGAACCTTAAGCTAAACATTATACATTAAACATTATATTATTATTCTTTAGCCCTAATTTTATTTTATGCTCATCAAAAATAAATAACCCTGAAACTCACGCCAACTGTCTAAGTTGAAAAAAGCATATGCACTTGCTAAGTTTATCATGACCTCATGCAAGACCAAAAAAGTTGAGAAAAAAACAGCATCTGCAAGAACCCACAGGGCTCAGATTACCCCTTTTCCTCCATATCTATCTGTATATCTATCTAGATATAGATAGATAGATATCAGTTTTAACATTACCTTAGTGTACTTAGGTGTTAATTTAGCTTCATGTACATTTATTATATTGTTAGACTCACTGCATGATTCTATACAATAAAAATGTTGTTTCTTTGTTTTGTTCATATTTGGGTCATTAATTTGCATTTCTGTAAAATCCATATGATGAAAGACTTACTAATTAACAAATACTAATATTTCAACATTATTATTATTATTAAAGTTGAAGCAGCAAGGAATCTAGAAGTGGCATTAAGAAAATGCTCAAACTTTGTAGGCATATGTAAGTGTTTCATATGCCTTAAAAAGAAAAAAATAATACGTGATCAGTCCAGTCAATAATCTTTCGCACAATTTCCTCCATTTCCACAAGTGGACTCCTCCCCATTCTTTATACACCACTTCTCATTCAAGGATAAAGAAGGTAGTATATCGTTTTCTACTTAATTATAATATATATATATATTTGAAATTACTTATTTGTTCATCCAACATCACTAGGTCAGGTTGCCTACCTACAATTATTTTGTGAATTTTGCATTTATTTAGCTGCATGTGTTTACATTTTTTTTAAATTATTTTATGTTGTAAAACTATTGTATATTTGGGTTAATGTTACTAGTCATTTATTTTCAACTGATTTTCAAATCATTACCAAAATAATGCTAAATAGGCGGCAACTTTATCAGAAAATGCCAGTCTTCCAATCTCTGCCATCTAATACCGCTATATATTATATAAATTGCATATAAAAACCCATCTACCAGTTGCTAACTATGAACAACAGGTAAAATATTCTGTAATGTCTATACATGACCATCTATATATTGCCGTGGCTCAATTTGTATTCCAACGCATACATCTACCTTCTACACCATATATAGGCCTCCAACAGGAAACTGTTACTAATAGAATACCATTCACAGAGCACTATTTGCCATCTAGACAATGCTATCTGCAGAGCACCATCATCTAACAATCACATTCAATCCACATCTATCATGTGTTGGTTACTGGCCAGAAGCCTCTGGCATCAGCAATACCCTTTACCTTTTACAACCAACCACAGTTTACATAGCCCACCTTCTGCACCATCTATTGCAAGGGTGTTGAACTCCAGGCCTCGAGTGCCAGTGTCCTGCAGGTTTTCGATGTCACCCTGTTTCAACACACCTGATTCAAATGATAAGTTCATTACCAGGCTTCTGGAGCACTTCGAGACATGTTAGGGAGGTAATTTAGCCATTAAAATCAGCTGTGATGGATCAAGGACACATTTAAAACCTGCACCGACCCTGGAGTTGGACACCTGTAATCTATTGGCTACCAACAATCACTTACTAACCACAGACTACCTTTGACAGTATACTATCTACCTTTGACAGAATATTGTCAACCAGCACTTACTTTCTGTCCACAGGCAACCATCTACATTTGTACTGTACCAAAAATCAAACACTATGTTATTATACACATTCCTCTATCTACCATTGACATAGCATATTCTATAGAACGGCATCCACCTTAAAAAGCCATCAAAAGTTAACCATTTTCAGCCATTTAACAGCAACCACTTTCTATCCATAAGTCACTATATTGGCTACCATTTGTAAGCCGTTGTTCCATCCACAGGCTACTACTATCCAAAACAATATAATCTAGAGGGCACCATCAACCCTATATAATCATCAACAGCTTACCAAAAGCTTGCCAAAACACTACCATTTACCTGAAATCATGTTCTATTCTTCCTCCGTTACATAGTAAGTACTATATAGACTTCTATCCACAGGGCATTGCTAGGCATGATTTACCTTCTATAGGTACCCTTTTAGAAAGCTATTACATACCATACACTTCCTATAACTTAAAGTCTAAATGCTACCAGCTGCCTTCCAGTGCTCTTATGATCAAAAGGTTACCATATATAGGCTACTATCCACCAAAAATTACTTCCTATCCACATGCTACCTTGTACTAGTTGCCATCTACAAATGAAATGCTACATAGGCTACCATCCACAAACTACTATTCACCACTTAACTGCCAGCCTTTACCTTTGAATCAATTCAGTTTTAGCCATATAGTGTTTTATTTATGCAAGTGTAAATTTATTGATATCACAACAGATGTTTCCTCAAGGAGTTTTATGTTGTAAAACAATAATACAAAGAAAACTCCTGCTATGAGCAAGCCCTTGCCAAGAGAGAGAAGAAAAACTATTTTAACAGGAAGAAACCTTCAGCAGACCCAGGGTCAGGTTTGCAGATGGCTGCCACTCCCTGAGCCTGTGCCTATAAAATCTTAAAAGAGCTCAATCTACCACAAGTTATCTACAGCTTGACATCCATAGGTTTAACTCGCCTACAGACTACCATTTACAGGCTACAAAAAACCCCTCTACTACCTTCCAAGGAGTTTATACAGGCTAGGAGCCATCTAATAGCTACCATCACTCATAAGTATGTATTGCCTTCCAAACATTGGGCAATTTAGACAATCTAGTGATTCAAGGCTGTAGGCCTGCCACCTGCTCCATTTTTTTGAATCATTGAACAATTATGGCCTTGAAAACTAATCTAGGATTAATGATATTGGTGCTCTACAGGCAGCACCAGCACTTTTCAGGGTATTGTTGATAAACTATGTGAAATTCCTCATGTGCTTTAAATTTCACTCACCTGCAAGATCTGCCTTCTGGATGTCTATTTATCAGGAGGGTGGAAAGCAGCTGAATGATTGACAGCTCAGTAGCAGTCACGCTGGGATAATTTTTACCCCTGCCTCACACTCACCCACCAAAACACAGGTACTGCACAGACATGCATCCTTTGCAGACCAATTGTCAGAAATTCTTTTTTTCTCTTTAATTTGCACTGCATTTTCTCTTCACTCCACACACCAGCTTCACAACAAAGACACAGTCATCTTTCCCAGCAACCATTTTTTAAAGACAGTGCTTCAGTTCTCTTTATTACAGCCTGCTTATCTCCCACAGTTTCACACAAAGTTCAGCAATGCATGCACATATTGTTGAACGCTGTTGTACCTGCTTGGAGGTTAACCATATCCAGATAGCAGACGACTCCTCTTCAGACAAAACTACCTCCACTGATGCTCTCCACTACCTCTACTCAGTACAACAGAGTTGATAATACATCCAAAGGCTTTATTTTAAGTTTGCAGCAAATAAAAAATAAATAAAGCACATCGACAAAAATGAGAGCAGCTGAGGTGACAAATCAAAACTTTGACGATTTGGTTGAAAACTGTCCTGTAATTTGGGATAAATGATCTTCCACAAATTGGTTTGAATTTGCTCAGAGAAGAGTTCAGTGAACAGCAAAGGCTGTCATAGAATATCATAAACCTCTTGTTCATATATGACTAGTGTTTGTTTTACTCTGTCAGCTATTATTTAACTCTTGGTTTCAGGATGAATTTAATTATGAGCTCTATTTTGTGTGGAGAATTAGACAACATGAATACTGCTGAGGCACAAAGGGTTAGTGAAGTTCTGCCTTCATGTCCCATCATATTTCTAAGGGAAGCCTAAATTTTCACAAAAAGCTACAGCTATTTTCTGCAGCTACAATGTACACACAATGTGCTTTAGTTCTATAACTGTGCAAGAATGTATAGGCTCTTCATAAACAATTCCACTAAGAAAGCATTTAACTAAATTCCTAACAAACAACAAAAAAACAGCTGAAAGTGTAGTAGTAGTAACTGTAGCGCAATTCACCTGTAACATGCTAGACAGTTCTCCAGAGGTTTGTTGCTAAACAATTATTTTAAAAACGCCAATGAAAATTTTCTTGGGAGTCAGCTTCCCTTTTAGCATCACAGCAGAAGTGGTTAAAAATAGTTTTCAACCAAGTATTCTAGGGACTGGAAAAAAACCCCATTGTTTACTTAACTTAACTCAGTTACTGGGTCTTTGCTGTCATAGTAGTGGTAGTTTCATGTAGGGTTGGGGGATATATCAAATATACTATACTATGTATGATGACTTTTTCCACATACAATAGTTAAAATGGCCTTAACATAATCATCTAGTATAAATTACCATGGCAATATTCTGCATGTAATTCCCCCCGCAGCCAACCCACCTGGCCGGGGGGGTAGGGAGTATATTACCAGACTGGGAAAAACATGAGCCCTGCGACAGACTGGCGACCTGTCCAGGGTGTACCCTGCCTCTCGCCCTATGACAGCTGGGATAGGCTCCAGCGCCCCCCGCGACCCTGAAAAGGATAAGCGGAAGCGAATGGATGGATGGATGGAAAAACATGGTGACAGCGGGAGTTTCAGACAAGCGAGGGAATGAGACTCGCTAGCTAAACAATGCTGTAATTCGCAAAACATGCCATAGAGCTATTACCGTAAAAGGTAACTGTGAGACCTGCGACTGTTCTTGGTCAGTCGTTTTTATACTCACTATCTAGACTTTTGTTTCTGTAATTTGAGGTCATCAAATGTTTTATTTTACAACTTTTATAGTTATAAGCACAAAAGAGCACCTTTGTTTTATTTTGTTTCAGGAATTCTTGATGTCCTTTTTTTGTTGCTATGATCTTGTTTTGTTAAAAGTCTAGTGTTAACCACAGAAAGAGATTTACTGTGACAGTATAGTCAAACCTCTGTGTGCAACTGATGGTTAAAAAAATGTTTAAACTAAAGCATTTCAATTGATTCAGTCATCTTATTCTGACTGTTTCAAACAGCAAAACTTTCACGTCAGCCTTTTTAAATTGTGCCTTTGTTTTTTTTTACATTGTCTTCCAACTCCAGAGAAAATAAAACCATTACATGTACGCCTCCTCCCCCCAAACACAAAATCTCTCTACTGTGTAAAAGAGAACGGATAACTATATAGGTTCAAGTTCTTTCCCATAATAACGCCTATTCATATTGAGTTGAAGATGTCGATATTAAAGGTCACCTGTATTGGAAACAAGTCCAAACGAGTCTTCCATTCTGCTTCTACAAAAATAACTCATATTCAGTCAATTTCCATCATCAGACAGTGAAGAGCAGTCAGAAAGAGCTCATCGCAGGTGAGGAACATCCTTTTATTAGCTAAAGTAAAGAGGACTCCACATCATATAGGGTTATACGTTCATACAAGTTTTTCACACTGACAATAGAGAGAAACAAACATAAGCTTAAAGAAGAAAATATCCAAAACAATTTTGAAACAACAAAAAGCTACCAAACTAAAAACACTACAGACTTCATCTTAGCGCTCTACAATCCAAACATCTACTGAGCAAGTGCTGTGGAAAAAGGGTGGCATTGTTCAAACACAGCGAGATGATAAAAAAATGTGAAAAATTAAAGAAGTTCAGCAGCCCCTTTTTACAAAATAAAACTGAAGTCAGCAATCTGTCCATCCCACACACTCCACGTATCAACAGAGGACTGTTGCAACACAGATTTGAGACAACATTTACTATAGCAAGTGTCTTTCTTTTACAATGGCCACAAAACTTCAAGTCAGTAATACGTTTTCCACAGCAAAGGGGCATGTCAACATTTCACCAAAGCAACATTTGATCATTGCAACATAGCTTTTTTAAAATCATGATTTCACCACAGCAACAAGGAATGTGGAGAATTACAGCAACAGAGCATGTTAATATCGAACCACAGCAGCGCAGCATATTTAAGCATATACAGCAATATTAGCATAGCAAAAAAACAACAAAAAAGACACACAGAAAAACCTAAAACAGTTGAGTGTGTTCGCTGCATCATGAGTTGACATGATTTGGAAATAAGCTGTGATGTCATTAACAGCTTGAAAACAAAAGGACCAAAATCCTCCCATCATCATCATAAGCATCATCATCATTACAATCACAGCAATATTAATCATGATACTGTGCTATCAAAGTCAGTGGAGGAGCTGCAGAAAAGAGCAAAGTCATAGTTTTCTACTGCACAGACTGCAGGGGATCTGGCTTACCTGCCAATATCTACACAAAGGGACAGTCACAGCACAGGGCAAGGTCTGAACTGTGTCCAAAATCTGGTATGGTTTAGGCTGGCTTTGTTTCAACTTGACTTAATCCAGGTAATTTTAACTACAGTCAGTGTAGGGGCTTTAACCAAGGCTTATCTTGACCTTGCGTGCTCCAATAGGTCGATCATTGAGGTCCATAACTGCAGCAGTGGCCTCCTCGTGGCTCTGAAAGGCCACCATGGCCTCTCCAGTTGGCAGGCCTTTCTCATTAAACTGTAAGCAGACTGAGCCAGGCAGCACCTGGTAACCGTAAAAGAAATCCATGATTTCATCCACTGTCACGGTGAATGGCATGTTCTGCAGCTTTACAATTGTTGGGCCAGCAGCGCCACGCTGACTGCTAGGATTATTGGATCCTGCGGGGGCTGGCTGGTTGCGGAGACCCTCTGCCCCTGGAGTGAACACTGGCTGTGCACTCACCGCTCCACCACCTGGACGCCCCTGGTTGTTGTTGGCCCCTCCCCCTCGGTTCTGTCCTCCCACACCTCCTTTTCTGTTGGCATTGTCAAAGGGTACCAAGCCTCTCAGCCCATCCTGGCTGAATGGACCCCCTCCTGCAGCTCCACTACGAAAGCCAGGTGGCTCCAAGATTGGCGCTCCAGGAAGGCCTGCAACTAGTGGGGGAGCCACGCCCAAATTAACATCTCCCAATCCCGCAGCCAGTGGTGGGAGAGGAGGAGGGCCTGCTAGCCCATTTCCTGGAGCTGAAAATGGAGTCACAAATGGGGGGCTGTTGAGGTTCCCCATAGTGTTTCTGAGAAAGTTAAACTCCTCACCACTAATCCCAGCAAATGGATTGATTTGGGGTTGCTGGGGAATTGTTTGGGCTTGTTGGTGGTGGTTTTGGTTCTGCTGGTTCTGGTTGCGTTGGCCCCTCTTATTTTGGGGTGGAGGATTTCTTTCAATTTCTTTCATCTGATCAAAGGTCACAAGATGGACAAAGGCATCCCGTCCATTGAGCTTTTGACGGTGCAGTCTTTCAGCTTTGCGAGCATCTTCTTCAGTTCGCAGTTGGAAGATGGCTTGTCCTAAACCGTTGCCATGGCTATCTGTCAGGACCTTCAGGGTGTCCTCATAGATACCCACACCCTCCAGAAAGGCTCGAACATCCTTCTTGGAGATGTTGTAAGGTATGTTGGTAATGTGGGCGCAATTTCTGGGCGTTTTTAAGCCATCCTGGTTCTTGCCATCACCCTGTGCTGCTTCACGCTTGCGGATGGCATCAATCTTTTCTAGCATTCCCTTACGGCTGATTGGGTGAACCTGAATAAACCGGCTGCCCATATACTGCATGTGAGCACCTAGAGCTCCCTTGTAGTCCTGTTCCGATTTGAATTCAAGAAATCCCTCTCCTGTGGCTCGTCCATTGGGGCCATAGGCAATGTAGATACTGTCTTCTACAATGTCCAAATTCTTAAAGAACTCCTTAATCTGTTTTTTGTCTGCCTCATAAGGAAGGCCCTTTAGGTACACACAGAACTCCTGTCGGTGGGGAGATCGCGACCTTGCTCGTTGATCTCTGCCTCCTGCCTCTACATTACCACGGCGGTGCTGCAGATCTTGTGACTCATTACTGCTATTTGATTTGCTGCTGTTGTGAGGAGCATGGCCTGCCAACCCATCATTGAGGCTGGCCCACTGACGCTCAGAGCCAGGGGTGATCTCAATGAATCTTTGGCCCATCATGCCACCTCCACGCTTCACTGCTTCAAAGCTCTCCTGGGGTGAGAAGAACTTGACCATAGCTCTACCAGTTGGCCGCCCCTGTCCATCCCTCATCAGGCGAACAGCATCAACCCCCAGACCCCGAAAAAATTCCCTGACTTCCATCTCTGAGCATGAAAATGGGAGGTTTTGCAGCAGAACAAACAACTCATCAGGATTGCCAGCTCCTCCCCCAGTGGCTACGGCAGCAGCCGCCTTCATGTGGGCTTGAAGGCCAAGTGAAGCCAGAGGAGAAAGAGGGTTAAACAACATATGGTTGGGTGTCCCAAGAGGAAGGCCCGAGCCTAGTCCAGCTGGGGGAGGTAGGGAAGGGTTGAAGGGAGGTAGAGAGGACATGTGCGGAAGGTGTGACATAGGAGGCACTGGAGGTCCATGGGACAGTGGCGAAACAGTAGGAACAGGAGGAAGGGAGGAGACTGGAGGAGGAACTGGTATAGTAGGGAGTGTGGGCATAGGAGGCATGGAAGGCATGCTGGGAAGTGGAGGGATGGGTGGGGGTCCTGCATTAAGAGATGCCAGTGCTGTGGTGATTGTGGGAGCAGAACTGTAACTGTTGGGGAAGCTGGGCACCACGCTGGCCAAGCTGGTTGCAGCTTTGTTATTTGGTGGCTCCTGAGATGAGCTTGCTGCCGTCACTGCAGTCGGGGTGTTACCAAAACCCTGATTTCCATGGCTACCGCTTCTCCCCCCTGCCCCAGACTGTACTGTGGGTATAGGGGCAGCACTTGCTTGACGACTGGCATTTCCTGCTGTAGGTGCAGCAATCTCCACAGCCCCTGCCCCAGCCTCAAATCTCCGGCGACTGAGTTCAATCATATTCTGCATTTCTGTCTTGCTGCTAAGCAACAGCGACACTTTGGAGCCCTTAATGGACCCACCTGTTCGCATCATGCCCAGCCGTGCATCCTCATCTGTGGCGAAGACGATGAAAGCCTCACCATGTTCACCCCCCACGATGTGCACTCCCCCATCAGGAATGGTGAGGCCAGAGAAGAAGTGCCTGATGTCCATGGTGCCAGCCACTATGGGCAGACCCTGCAGTCTGATGACTACCGCCATACTGACTGCTAAACAACAGCCCTAAAACCTGGGGAGAAAGCAACACTACCATCAGATGAAGAGCAGAGAGAGGGTGACCAATCGTTTCCAGATTTTTTTTTCTAGTAAACTTGGATAAGAGTCTCTTTTGCATAGCCAGCAGTGCTTACAATTTTAAGCGCTTCATAATAACAAGTTCTCAATCTTGCACTCCTTTTTGTCTTGCCATCTGGAAACCAAAGGTTTTTTGGAAGGGGTTTGGGGAATAGAGGTAAGAATTTTAAAAATTTGCACAAAACTGTCAACTAAAACAGTCTCTCTGAACCACTTAATAGGTTAGCTAAACTTTCATTTTGATAATTAAGCAATCCTGCCCAACATATTTTACTAGACCACAAAACAATCTTAAGCTTTAAACATAGCTTTAGTATTGAATAACTGACAAGTGTTAAAAACAGTGCATAGCAAGAACAAAGAAATTGTGCTTAAAGAACAGCAAGAATTTCAGGCAGGCTTAAAGACAGGGGGAAAAACAATCCAGATAAAGTTGACGCTGTGATGATATGTGGTATATTCTCTCCTAAATTGTCATGAATTGCAAATATATTACATTTAAAAATTCTGAAAACATTTTTTACATGCCAAAAATGAGACTCATTTGTCATCTGTGATATCTTGTTGTCCTTCTAAACCATGCATGCACCTGGCCAGGTCAAATTCTAATCCTCAGTAAAGCTTATCTGGTTTGTAAAGACAAGTAGCACAGCTTTTGTTTCATTCAACAAACATTTTCAGGTATCAACATACCTTCAATGTGAATTGTGTGCACAAAAAGAAAACTTTAACACAACTTGTTTTACTTTCAATACTAGATTGCATAAAAGCATCTGAAGTCCAGGGTTTCCGCCAGTGTTTGAGTATCAAGCATTAAGATGATTGCATTTTCAGGTCGTGTTTATTTAATTTTTATTTAATTATGAGCTAAAATTATGACTGTTAGTTAAACACTAGCTACCGTATCTTGTACGCCTTCTGTTTTTAAACATTTGTCAACAATTTTTTTTTTTTTAAAGTGTAGCATTCACACCAAATGTGAAGCAAAGTTTTGACAAAAGTCTATGCAAGTTCATGCGGGTAATGGAAATTAAGGCAAATCCACGTGTATTCATCTTTCTCTCTATTCTCCCAGAGACTAGCGTCTTCTGACATCACCAACATTTAGAAAGTGAGGACCAGTTTAATGCTGGTGTTAGTGGATTGAAGGAGCTGTATGGTCGAACAGGAAAAAAACTAAAAAGCTTGGAGAAAAGTGAGCAAATTTGAAGATGTTCTTGTGAACATTTAGAAATGATGGCAGCACTGCAGTGATTTTTCTCCTACTGGCCATTATGGCCAAACATTTGTGGATTCCATAAAACTACTCAGCAAGTGTACTGGCGCAAGGTGAGACTTTTTTTTTTTCACGTTTGGTGCGAACACTCTTAAAACAAATAAAACAAACATACTAAAATAAAATGGACTGAAGTAGCAAAATGTTTAATACCATTTCACCTTTATTTTTCAGCTAATATCTGCCCAATTACATTCGCTAATTATAGCAGGCAAAAATCATCCATCACTGTATACAAGATTAACTGTGATTCAGTGCACTGTAGGTCTGTGCCATATCATATTGTCCATGACAATACTGATATAACATTTTAAGTGACATAAAAAAGTCATTATCCAATATCACTGCTATAGCAATACTATGTTTTTATGAACCCTACCCAACCTATCTGAAATGGGAGTTTCTTTAGCAGCCTCCAAAGAAGCACAACAAAACATTCAGCATTTTTTTGTCTATATCATGATTAAAATATTGTGATATAATTTTGAGGCTATATCCCCCCCCCCCTACTGCTGGTGTAGCCTATTGTACTTGATCTTCATGTGTACCTAGTATTCATTACTTTGGTTGAATAGTGCCATGTTAATACTTCCTCCTCCTTTTTCTGCTTTTTCTGGCCTTAGTGGCCTTACTAAATGTACCTAAGTTATGGCGGAAACCCAGTGAAGCCCAAAGAGGGACTTTTTAAATGTTTTAATTTTTGTTTAAGATGAAACGGATGATGAAGTGTCATTCAACCCAGTTTGTCTAAGGTTTATCAAGGCCTTGAGTCTTTGCAGTGGTACTCTGGAATATTGAGCCCTAATAAACTGGCTGCAACAATAAGGTTCATTAAGTTGTCTATCATGCAGTACAGCGATATTGCTTGTTTATTCAACTATGGAATCATTCGTGCAACAGTAATCCTTTATAAATCTCATGCAACTTCCAACTCACCAATGCAACTAAGCTGTGTGTATAGTTTCACTGTAACAGACAGAGGTTTTCTGCAGGATACTGAAACCTGGTGAAAAGGTCAAAGAAACAAGCATTCCTGTTTTTAAAAACATCATCAATGAATTCAGCCTTTCACAGAAAAGAATGGTACGTTGAGCCATTTTCAAGAAGGTTTTGACAGGATGTGCTTTATCAGTTTCAAGTATTTGCACTCACTCAGTTAAAAAAAAATGCTGAATATTGCACAAGTAGTATGTGGTGGAAGAGTTTAGCCCTACAACTAAAAGCTGGTCTTATCACGGAAAAGCACACGAAAATTGTTCTATAAGCTCCATGGACACTAAAACTGGAAATCTTTTCCAACAACAGATCATCATAATGAGACAGCAAAAAGAAAAACTACTGCCAGAAGCAAAGAAGAACTCCAGTCCAAAGTTCAACCTCATCATGACTAAGACTAGCAGTGCCCACAACATATCACACTAAACTAAAACATTTAGGCTTCGTAAACCAACAACATGATGACTTCAGCTACAAAAAAATGTAATTATCAACAAATAGATAATAACAATATCTGAAAACATTCAGCAATGCCCACCAAACGTCAAAGCAACAACCCAAAAAACCAACCGATCTGGCAAACAGGTCGAAGGCAACATCACAGTGTTGACCAAATCCAGCAGACAACACTTCAGCATCTGGCTTTAAAAGAACACAACAAGCGGAACAAACCAAACCAGCAAATATGCAACACATCGTCAGCAATTAACACAAATCATTGGGACAACTATTACAGAAGTAACAACAGTAACTTATCAATTACAGCAACATTTTCAACATTTTGTCAAAAGCAAATTTAGATATATGTAAACCAGAGCAACATAAGCATCACGTCAACCGGAGCAACATTAGCTTTAAGTAAACCAAAATAATATCAGCAACTAATTACCAGCACAGCACCAAAGACAGCAGCTGAGCAGAGGAGAAAGTACAAAGCAATGAGTTGCAGAGGAACATGTTTGTATGCCAGGATGCTACCCACAACTCAACACACCCACCAAAATCAGTCTGGACATTAACATTAGCATTATCAGCGTCAGCAGTGTACCCACTGCTTTTTTAAACTAGATTTTAAACAATTTCATTCAAGACATCCACTACCAACATCAACAGCAGCAAGAGGATAAAACACAGCAGAAGAGGAAACAGCAACAAACAAATACTGTCAAAGAATCGAGTAACCAGAAGCAAGTTTAAACATTCAGCTTGTATTAACACAACAGAGACACAGTGAAGCTGATAAATCACACAAAGAAAACCAGAAACTGATTTTCAAGAAAGAAACTTCAGAATCAAAAGGAAAAACACACTGTCTTAATTTGTTGGTTCAAAGCTGGAACGCATAACTGGCTGTCAAATCCATCAATCAAAGAGTGGAATTGAAGATGAAAAAAGTAAGACCATAATCTACCAAAGAACAAGAATGAGGAACTCTCCATTCACAACATTCAGCATGTAGATCAAGTCTCAGATGGGACAATGAGACTGCCTCTGGGATGAAGCCCAGAGCACACCTGAGCCCTCCTTTTTCAGAAATGTCTGATAAAGAAAAATCTCTGGCACAGAGCTCCACTGGCCTGCGCAATGCACACTGAGCCAACAGAACAAAATTAGAAACCACTAATACTGGAGAAACTGATAAATATTCCTGTTTGCTGTGTTCAGCATCCAACAGACCAACTGGGGAGTCATTCACAAACTCAACTAAAGCCCCTTTCAGACATGCACCTTTGATGTGAATGTTTAGAAGCACTGATATACAAGTCTCATGTTTGATTAATAGTGTACATGAAAGGCCATACGAAGGGATGCACCAATATATTTGGCCAAATTGACTCATTAATCTTACATACTGCTGTGTGAGGATTAGTTATGATAGTCATATATCCAAAACGTCACAAATTATACATTTATGAAAAAAAAATTTCCTTGTTATTACAATTGTCTGTTATATTTTAACATGCAACTCTGCTCCTCACTTATTTCCCAAGAAGGCATCACAGCAGATAATTTGGCAGACATTTACACCGAATACCCATCCTGATAAAACTCTCCCTTTTATCCAGGCTCGGGACCAAAACCATGTTTGTGTCTCTTCCCAGTCTGAGACACTTAAGTAAAAATGTTAGCTACTACAACTTGAAGTGGAAAAAAAATCCAGTGCAAACTTTTTCAGGTAAAGTTGGCAAAGCAAAACTACCTGCAGAGATCTGGGACTTAAGTAGTTTTCCTTATTGAATGCTATTTCTGACTGAAGTTTTCATCCCTGTTGTTAACCTATTTGCAAATAAGATGATTTACCAGTTGCTGTGGTGTCACATTGGTTAAAGAAAGTGTGAAACAGTGCTGTCACAACTGTCCACAATTCATTATAATGGATAGAGAATCAAACCATTCCAATGCGTTTACTTATGTTTTCTAATAAATACTTCTAAAAAAATACCTATTTCTATAATTTAAAAATTATAAAAACAATGCAAATAAACAAAAACATTGGTGCATCCCTGGTAATGAGTGTGAAAAAGACAACTTTAGAGTCAATCTTACACTTTAAGCTGTTCTTTATGTTGACAACCTAAATCTTGACTATGCATTTACCTGTAGGAATTACATAAAAACAACAGGCGCATCATCGTCATAAATTCAGGCTATACAAAAATATGTAGCATTGGCCTATGTTGCATATATTAAATCATGATATTAACGCTACAGTGTAACGGCATGTATACTGTATACTACATATTTTAGAAGCTCTCTCTCGGTTCTATCATGACTGAATTAAATCATGATGATCACAGGGGAGAGCTGGGATTGCATATTTCATATCTGAAAAGGGCTGATGTTCATAAAGCAAGACCACACATCAGTTAACAGCTATCAGAAACGTCCCCACATGGTCTCCATGACTACTCAGCCTCATCTTGAACAACATCCTCTCTGACAACATCGCGGCTCAACGCTTAACGTCATTACCCAAAGCCGGGGTTTACTGGTTTCTACTATGCAGTGACGGACGGCGCTGTATCGTAGCAAATATCGTTCAAAACCTTCCTCCATGCCCATCACTCCACTCAATAAATACACGACAAGAACACGAACTGACGCTCAGTGAAAAATAGAAAAATGTATATATCTGCTTGCGGCTACGGTTAAGACACCGTTTTACACAAAGTCTGCTTACACTTTTTCTTATGCTAACAGTCATTACGCTTAACAGGCATTCATAGTCTACGTGGAGTTTATACAGTCGTAGCTAACTATCAAATTTTCAGCAGATAAGAGTGAATGTAGATTATACCGCTTAGCTTCCTAGCAGGCTAATGCTCATTAGCGACCTAGCTGACTGGGGTGGTTGCTTTGTATGTGTGCGTGTCTGTGTGTGAAGTGCAGCGGAACAACGAGCAGGCTGCGTGCTTTCATCGGCTCCCGCTGTGATTTCGTCTTTTAGCGAGCAGCCGCGGATGTGTTCTTACCGAGAAATTTGTCAACAAACACACTGAGGTTTAACTCATGAACGCGGGTCTTTTCTTCTCCCTTCTGCAAGCTGCTGCTACGACTGCACGAAATGTCGGCACAAACACCGCGATGACAGGCGTGATGACGCGAGAACACGCAGCTGGGGATATCCTGATTGAGCGACATCGCCACCTGTCGACTGGGGGAATTAAGTAGTTTAGTAGACCTTGCCTTATCTATCCCACTGCACCTTTAATCACTCTTCTTGACAACTTAAGTTGTTTTTGTAGATTATAAAATTACGAATATTTTATAATATACTATACAATTACTATATTATTATATACATTTTTTGTTGGGTAAAAACAGGGGTTGTACAGTTCTAGCAAATGTGAAAGTTATTATTTGGTAAGACTATATTTTTCAGAGATAAATTCATATATTCGTATGGTATATTTCGGTGTTTACTGGAGGCAAAATGGGAAGACATGAGTGGTGCAAGACTTTTGCAAAGATTATACATACATACAGGGGCCTAAGATGTAACTGTGCAATGTTTGGTTGCTAAACTCCTGATTGCATAAGAGTCTGTGGACAGACAGATTTGGAGTTTTACAGTCACAGACATTCGTGGTGTTTAACTGAAATTTTATCTGCTACATAAAAAAAAGACAATTTCTGATCTCCAGGGCAAAGAAGATCCATCTTATTTTATCTTATAATGGAATGGTCAAACTACCTCAGGTTGAACTCTCTGCGACCCGTGGAGCAATGTGAAAAACGCATTCAGACATCATCAAAACTGTTTTGAGAATCTGAGTTGAAAAAACAATAAACACAAATGAAATACATCAAAAGTTGATGGCATAACCAGAAGAAACAATTTTATTGGATACTAATGTGCAATGACATGTAACAGTCGAAGACAGTAGATGCAGGAGACGAGCAAATATATCAAAAAGAGGCTCCAGATACATCCAAGAACACGATACAAGAATCCCCCCCCCAGAGAGTGTAGTCTTAGAGACCCACATTTTTTAACCAATTGTTTTATTTTTGTTTAGATTTTCACAATCATCTTGTATTTCCTGTCATAAGCCACGGACACGTGTGACAGAAGTCTGACTTTAAAAATCAGGGCTGCAGACTTGTAGAGTGGTTACTGACTAACAGAACAATGAAACCGCTGCTGCTAACACGGTCTTGTTGGATATTTCACTGAGAACTGCTGATCATAGGCCAACATGCTACCACTGAATGAATAATAAATGCTGATGTGGGATGATAAGACAAGAGCATGAGACAGAGAGGGCAGTTTATAACCTATGAACAGAGCTGGAGAGATAAGCCTGTGAATCTAGTGGAAAGGTCTGACTCAAATAAATACTGGGCGAATCATCACATCCTGCTGCCTTCAGTTGCTCTTTCCAGCTTTGCTGAAGCAACACAGCTTTGTTCCGATTCTTTTATCACTTAGATTGTTGCCCGTGTTTTATTTTTTTCTAACTTATGTGGCTATCTTTGGGTTTAATGCGAGTGTGATGGTATCACAAAGCTCGGTCACATTTAGCAAGAGTAAACAGTAACTGTGTTGGTCACACGTACATTCGTGCTTCTCCACAGCAGGTTCATTCTCAAGATAATATCAAAACTTGTCATCAATTGGATCGCTGGATATAACACCAATGGATGTTTGAACTACTGCTTGACTCAGTAAATTATAAATTATTTTGTTCTAGTTGTGTGAATGTCTGATCAGGTCTTTCTGTGGAGCTCTTTGGCTCTGCAGAGAGGGTGATTACTGGAAGTCAAAGAATGAAAGGGCTATGGAAACACACTTGCCTTTAGCCCCGGCATACTGACTGCTTAAAAGACTTCTCAGGTTTTCAATATTCAGTTTCACTCCAGTTTGAAGTCTTTTACACTACATTACTGAGATATATTTGACAGATGACAGTACACAGCTACAATGTGTGGGCCTACAAAGCTTCTACTAATTGCAGTGTCATAACAAAACAATGTTGCATTTCAACCTGCCTGCCACATTGACACTTCATGATTTGGACGGTACTGTGTGTAACTTCCATTTCCCACAGACACGCTCATGAGTGCATTAGTGAAACAAGTGTAAACTAAGCTGTCTGTTAACCAGCTTCATGACACCAGGCATCAAGATGTTAGATTAGGTGAAGTCAAATCACCTAAAGAGTCAGATTAAAAGCGCTTCTGTGCCATTTTCTGCACGTCTGTCATACTGTGCAAGACCAGTTTTAGACAAATCTTGGTCACAGACACTGATGCATATCAAATTGTGCGATGGATGCATAGTTGATTACAGTGCTGCAATGTTTTTAGAAAAAAATAATAATGACAGAGACATATGAGTATAAAAGGGTTTCTTCTTAGTCATAGAGAGATGTTTTTTTCCTTTTTTACTTTACAACCAACTGTTTTGGTTTGTGTGTGTGCCCACAAATTTGTTTTCCCCTAACCTTTATTAAAAAAATACGACATGTGCCGACTGGTTTATCCTTTACTGTTGTATTCGGAATAACTGCTTTTTTTTTGAGTAGCCCTGCTGTGAAAACATGGTCCTGGATGTCTGTCTCAATTTTTTGTTTGCAGGCAGTCTGTTGATCAAAGCCCCAAATCGGCCACTGATGGACATGTCGCACAATCAATACCATATTTAGTTTGAAACAACCAAAGAGGATGTACTTCTCATGAATGTCATGTTAGATTTCAGAGCGTGTCACAGCCTCTGTAAACGTTTCATCTGAGATAAAGAAGCAACCTTCTGGGCAACAGAAGAAAAAGAAGAGATTGATGTGCGTTGGTCAACTGTCTGAGCAACATCTCCTGAGAGAGCAGCTGGAGGAGCTTCTAGAGAGACACTGAGCTACAGCTACAGCCAGACGACAGGGAGTTTGTGCGTGTTTGTTTACAGGAAAAAAAAGCTGGTCTGTTCCTTCAGTCTTTTGGGAACTATCATGTCGAAGTGGGCAAGAAGTGGAAGAAGCTTAATGCTGCGTCCAGTTGATGCTCTTCAGGTCGATGCCTTCCTGACTCATCTCCCACAGAGGACTGACAGACAGAAAGAGAGGCAAAGAGGCAGGTTAGAGAAAACAAGGTTACCGTTCAAAATTTTGTATCAATTTTATGAATGTAAAGTAAAATCAGCATCTGCGTGATAGTGTCTGAGAGCTGACTTTACCTCATCTCTCTGAGTCTGTGGACCTGCTCGATGCATTTCTCTGCTGTGTAGTCAACCTCTTCTTCAGTGGTGAACCTGCCAATACCAAACCTGCCACAGACAGAAACACGGACATTTAAACCTGAAACTAGAGAACATGAAAGGCTGTTGGTAACCATTCCCTGGTTATCCAAGTTTATAAACAGCTTAGTTTTCTGTGGATTTAATCACTTTGATTGCTAAGTCTGATCAATGTGAAGAAAAGAGTTAGGAAGCTCAAGGAAAATCATTATTAAACTTCTGGGGAGTTGCAGTTTTTATCATAATCCAGGTTACAGGAGGTATTGTTACCTGATGGAAGAGTGAGCCAGATCTTCATCTGCTCCAATAGCTCTGAGGACGTATGATGGCTCCAAAGACGCTGAAGTACATGCACTGCACACACAGACACAAATATTCATCTTTAGAGACTTCAAAAGCCTCATATGATTGTGCATGAACTGTACATTAAGCATGTAACTGTACTCGCAATGCTGGTGTTGAAACTGACATTTATGTTAAAAGTGTTTCTGTGAACTTGAGCAGAAGATAGGGAACGAAAAGTCATTCAGGCAAAAGGCATTCAGGACTTTGTGTGATAGGAGAATGATTTAATTTCAATTCTAGATTTAAAAAGTAGCCAACAAAGAGAAGCTAATGTAAGAATGCTACCCTGACCACACAGGTGGCAGGACATTTGATTCATAAATAGTACACAAATCGGTCAACACTTCCATCCTCTCAAAACCATGCCGATTTTCTAACTTTTTGATGCAGTGGGTAAAGTTACACTCAAAAGTTGGACATATGTGCGTGGAAAAAAAGTTTGTATCTGACCTCCCTGATGACAGAGCAACATCCTTCAGTGCCATCAGCAGACTCTCGCCCTCCACGTAGGCAAAAGAAAGGTTGATACAGCCTGAAAACACCCAGACACACAAACACAATCAAAGGTGTTAGTCCAACTTCCAACAAAAACACTTCAAAAACATTAACTTCAAAAATCTTCACTGACTTGTAAATCAATTTTGGTTTAAACTCTAGCCTGCAGCAGCAGCACTGAGTTTCATTTCTACATGGAATTTATTAGCGTATTATAAAACCAGTTTAGTTACAAGGAGCACTTTAACACTTTACAGTTTAAGAGTTGGTTTCGAGGTTCAGTTTAGAATTAGGTATAGGCTAGAGTTAAGAAATGTCTTACGCTAATAAATGTCCTCATAAAGACTGCTAAACAAACATAAATGTGTTTACCAGGGTAACGCTGTTCTGGATCTCCATTCATGATGACATCAGGAATCTCAGACATGACCTTCTGGACCAGACGATTAGCCAGCATGGACACCCGCTGATGATCATACTAAACAAACAAACAAACATGCACTAATCCCCTTGAAATGTAGCATCGTCTGGGAAGGTTTTTTGGATGTTTGACTTTGGTTATTTTACCTCCATCTCCTCCTGGGCGATGCTACAGGCAGCTCCCAGTCCAACAGCCAGCGGGGTGGGGACAGTGCCAGAGCGCAGCCCCCTCTCCTGCCCGCCACCGTTCTGTATTGGCTCCAAACGCACCCTTGGCCTGCGACGCACGTACAACGCACCCACACCTGGACACACACACACGTAGTAAGTATTTTTGCTTTTACACCATTTTACGTGTATCTTTTCAAAGATAATCAAACTCCGACTTTGACAGCTGATAGAAAAAATTAACAGGGAAATTCCGCTGATTTAAAAAAAAAAAAGAAAAGAAAAAAAATATTTTCATATAAACAACCTATATCAGGGCTGCCCAATCCCAGTCCTCGAGAGCTACTATCCTGCAGCTTTTAGATGCATCCCTACTCCAACACAGCTGAATCAAATTAATTGCTTGTTATCAGGCCTTTGCCAAACACGATGGCATGCTGAAGAGGTAATCAAACCATTTGATTCAGCTGTGTTGGAGTAGGGATGCATCTAAAAGCTGCAGGACGGTAGCTCTCGAGGACCGGGATTGGGCACCCCTGACCTACATACTATATACATACATACTTTTTTGCCATCTTTCCTGCTTCATATTTCACCTGCGTGTATTTTGTTTAATTTTTAAAACCAAAACACGTATTTCTGTGGGAAAATTTAGCCATTTCTAGTTTTATACAATTTATATAAAAATGGAAATGGGCACTGACAAATGAGCTCCACAAACTATCTCACCTGCCTATCGATCGGTTTAGAGTTATGCCACCTACTGGTACTGCTACTAAAGCTGACCTTTGGGTCCGTAAATCTTGTGACCACTGATGGACATCAGATCGATCTTCCAGTCAGAGATGCTGATGGGAATCTTCCCAACGGCCTGAGCAGCATCAGTGTGGAAGAAGACTCCTTTTGAGCGACAAATCTGACCTGCCGATAGAAAGAGTTCAAGCTCATTAATCTGATCAGAGCTCTCGGTTGGGCTCCGCATAAAGCGAATAGTCTGATTTATTCAGTAAAACTGACAAAACTATTTAGATGCGGATATTATGAGTGCGTGATTGTGAGCATTTCATGTGTGTTTGATTTGCTATGCTTACCAATCTCCTTGATGGGCTGCTTGACTCCGATCTCGTTGTTCACGGTCATCACCGACACCAAAGAGGTGTCAGTACGGATGGAGGCCTCCAACAACTGAACACACAAACAAACATGTAGTAAGACTCACTGTAAGGAGCAGACACGGGACACAATAATTCGTGAATTATGTAACGCTACAAATGGAGGTAAAAATAATAAATACAGGCTTCACTGCCCAGAGGTATTGTAAATATAGCTGCCAGTTTTTAATATGTTCACACAGACAATATTCTGGTTGTTGTCTGCGTGATCTCTCTTTTTGTCTCTGTATGTTTACCTCTAGGTCCAGCAGGCCGCTGTTCTGGACCGGCAGGTAAGTAACATCGAACCCTTCGGACTCCAGAATCCGACACGAGTCTAAGACGCACTTATGCTCGGTCTGAGTGGTGATCACATGACGTTTTTTGGCCTTGTAGAACCGGGCTACACCCTACAGGAGAGAACACACTGGGTTAAAGGGAAGAAAGTTTTAAGATTTTCTCTGATTCTAGCACTTTCTGGAGTTGTGAATCCAGTTTGTGGCTACTGCTCGTTTCTTTTTAGCATTAATTCAATGATCTCATTTATAATTCCAGTAAATCAGAATCGACAGCAGCGTGACTTTAATTTGCTTCCTCTATTCTCGCTGTTATTACTTGTTCTTTGCTACACATGGTGTCTTTGGTAAGGCAATCCAAGTGGACTGAAGTGAAGTAGTTTGTTTCAGTGAAACAGTGAAAACAGATGCTACTTCTTCCTGTCAGTTGACTTATTTGCCTCGTGTGCACAGAAAATTTCTTTTAATTAAATGTTCTCAACGTGGCTGACAAATTCCATTTTTATCACAAGTTTTTGCATTTCAATATTGTATAGTTTGATTCAGAAGAAGCATCCAAATCATTAACAATACAAAGAGTTTTGTTAATGACAGTTTTGTTTTAAGGAGTTTTATTAATCAGTTCACATTCTGAATTTGCTCTTACTGTTTTATGTGTTTTTTATTTCTCATGTAGTTTATCACTTGGTTTTTTACAGTGTTCTTATTTTGTAAGAGTTGTAGTTTTAATCTGTTGTCTGCATTTTATATTTTTGATCAGTTTTCACCAAAACAAAACCTGTGTGTGTTTGTGTGAGAGAAAGTGATTAAGGTCAAGAGAGTAGGACCTTGATAGCCATGTTGTTGGACTCTGTGGCTCCGCTGGTGAAAATGATCTCTCTGGGATCGGCTCCAATCAGATCAGCCACCTGCTGCTCAGAGAGAAAGAAAGGGGAAAAAAAACACCAAACAGATTCACATGTTTCTAATTTGTGTTTCTAATTTTGAACATGTGTTCTAGTGATGCTCTAACTCCGCCCTAGTGGCCATCACAATTTGGCCATTGAGAAATTTGCTCAAATTCTTATGCGTGGCCATTTTTCCTGCTTTTAACACATAAACTTTGAGGACAAAGTGTGAACAACCAGACAAAAAAATCAGATTTGATCAAAAAATCGTAATTGAGCATTAAGACCTGCAGTGTGAACGTAGCCATAGACATATAGCAACATCAGTCAGTGACTCTCGGTGAAACATGCACATGTTATAAGCTACAAATATTAATGTCGGAGCGCTGATGCTGAATTCAAACATTCAGCATCAGTGCTCGACTTTGGTGTGCTCACTAGCTTGTAGATTAGATTAGATAGAACTTTATTAATCCCTCGGGTGGGTTCCTCTGGGAAATTCGATTGTATGAGGCCTGCATCTCTGCATACCACAGCTACAACTGAGCAAGCCAAAGTGATACATGGACCAGATTTTTTCAGTAAAAGGACTAGATGTTACTGTCCTTTTACTACCTGCAAAGAAAGTATAAATAAGCACAGCCCACTTTTCTAAAGATGGAGCAGCTCTCTACCTTCCTAGCGGTCTCCATAGCGGATTCACTCTCCCAGCCGTAGGCATGCGTTCTGGAGTGAGGGTTACCGTAGTAATTCACCTGGTACGGCAACATGGCATCCAGCACCCGGGGATCCTAAAGAGACACACAAACATATGAAACTCTAAGTACAACCAGCTTTATGTCCAACTCTCTCTGACATCAGCTGTAAAAGCCTGTAAAAGTGACAAAGTGCTTAGTAACAGTTACCATGGGAGTGGTTGCCTGGAAGTCCATGTAGAGGGGGCGAGGCTCATCCTGTTCATGTTTCTTGATCAACTCTGCAGCATAAATTACAGTATATTTAAGACATTTAAAGCCATTCTTAAGACCACATTAAATTTATTAATGTAAAAAAATGGCATTTAAATTGTTACATTATTACATTCATCGGGCATATTGGGGCCCGATGAATGTAAAAACAAAGAATTACCAGATTTTTTTTAACCTTATTTTTGTTTTTATGAAAAATAAGAGCCACATATGAGGATATTCGTTTAAAATTTCGATAGAACAGTAGCAGTATAATGTCCCCGTAAGTGGATATCAGGCCCTTGTAGAGCAAAATTGAGTATTTTGGTCTAAATAACCCAAAATGTGATGTCCACATATGTGGACGCCAGGTTCTAGGAGGTTAAAATACGACATTTTTCACCAAACCTGACATGTGTGCAAAATTTCACGAGTTTTTGAGCATGTTAAAGCACTCAAAAAAGGCAATTCATTTCAATGAAAATAAGAAGAAGAAGAAACAGAGCAGATACAATGGAGCCTTCGCACTCTCAGTACTCGGGCCCTAATAATAAGAAACAGAGCAGATACATTAGGGCCTTCGCACGCTCAGTGCTCGGGCCCTAAAAATGTTGTCAATCTGGCAATGAAGTCAAGAGTAATGTGCATGATTTTAACATTATAAAAATGGAGAGTGACACAGAGAATATCAGAACATAAAATCTTTTTAAAACAGTTATTTAACAAGATTGCTTCGTCTTGTGCCAGTCAGCTAGTGCTCGTGAACTTTCCGTTTATTAGTGTTTTAATTTAGTATTTTTTAGGTTTTCCTGACCTCACATGGATTTTAAAGTCGTCAGTTAACCTGACAGTTTACAGATGCTGTGAAGTTTCCTGCCTCACTAAACTGCGTCACTTTGGGATTAGCTTCGTGCTAGTTGGTCTTGGGGGAATAAGCTACCCATTTTGCTCCGGGCAATTGTTACCTTTCTGCGGGAAGCTAGCGGCCGTCCGCTCGGAGCTCAGCCGGAGAGGAAGCCACGCGGTTGGCCTCAGCAGCCGGGAGGACACGGTCCTACCCGAGGCAAGCATCTTGTCAGTGGACTGGCTTCAACTGGAAAGCCGCTGACCTCCGTCAAAAACAGCACGCTGTTCGTGCTGAACACCAGCAAAACAGAAAACTTGGCACAGACCAGCTTAACCCACTGGTTCCTCCGCAAGAAAATAGAAATAACAAAATATCACTACTTAAACAAAAGGTTAAATTTGAGTGAAGTTCGGTGATGTTGCCGCCTGTCTGTTACGTCCAGGTATAAACACAAATGTCAAGATGAATACGTAACACCGAACACTTCCGTGTGAGACGTTCAAATTAAAAGCTTTTCACAACCATCGCAATGATAAGCATTGCTTCATATAAAGTGGATTATTTTCTAAAAAAGTATATAATATGCACATATATTTGGATTTTTATCAGTCGGACTGATAGCGGTTTTTGTCCTCTGATTGTCAAGGGGAGAGAAAAAGCAACAGATAAATAAAGTAACAATGTAAAAAAATATCATAGGACTAGGGTCACCAGTAATGATGTCTTAGACTTTACAGGGTAAAAACTTCAGGTTTCTGTTAATTAATTTAAGTAAGATAATGGAATATGTTCTTTATCACAAAAATCTGGGACTTCTGCAGCCAAAACAAATTGTGCAATACATTAAATAAAATCCCATTATTTTAACTTCCTCCTCTTTGCAGCGTCTTCACTCGGTTACTTTGATAGCTTGACGCAGCTCGATGTCGATGCCGTTTCATGGTTGCACAAGATAGGAGGCGGGAGTTCCTGTGAACGTTCACCACTCTTATTCGTTAATTTTCTGTGTTTTGGTACCGCTTCTGCTTTTTGGTTGGCTACAAAGCAACGAGTTTGTGCAAAGTGGTTTCAGTATGTTTCATTATCTTCATTATCTATAATATATTTTTGCTTCAGTAAAATTTTTGTGTGAAAGTGTTGTACTGTATAACTATTTGCGTATATTTTTGGAGTTAAGTGGTTCGCACTGTTTCCTCACAGCATAGAAGGTCCTGAGTTCACTTCCACCATCAGGAGTTTTTACATCTTCTCCCCCGTTTGCGTTGGTTCTCTCGGGCTTCTTCCTACAGTCCGAATACGTTGGGGGCGGGTTAATTGGCGATTCCAAAATTGCCCTAAGACAGCTGGGATAGACTCCAGCGACCCCGAAGAGAATTGATGGATAATGCAATATTTAAATCCAGACCCAAACTCCATACCAGCTGGTGGCGCTTTTTTGACGTTCGCCCAATAAAGAAGAAGAAAGGGTAGAAGCGGAAGAGAAGCCGAATGTAGCTCATTAGCTACCTAGCTAGGTTACTTTTAAAAACCCTATTTATATATTATTTTTAAAAACACCGGGGATGGAAAATTAAACTTTTTGAGCGGTGGATCTCGCTTTGAGGTGAGTTTGAGGTTTCTGCTCGTAATGTGAAAGCTCGCAGAGACGAGCTAACCCTGTCAGTATGCTGCTGCTGGCAGGACGGTAAAAACGTTTTGGGGTTTTGTTTTTATTAATATCAAATAATATGATGGGTTTATGCTTTAGTCAAATTAACGAATAAATTAGGTAGTGTTATATTTAACATTTACATGCGTTTTCTGGCCGTAGCAGCTGCACTGATCGTAGTTATTAAAGATAAAAAGGAGAGAAAACTAGTTTCCTGAACGTTAGACACCAACATGAGCGTCAATTCTTACTTGTTATTTACAACAACGAGCGAAAAGCAGAACTAAACACTGTGGGGATTTAACTCCCGAGTCTCAGTCTGAGTTCGCACTGAAACTGAATTTGCACTGTAATATGTAATAGTAGCTTGTCGTTTTATTTTCGTATAGATATTATTATGGAACATAAATAAGTGAGAAATATTTATCAGTTTACCTACACTGGACAGTCTGTGTGGGTCCACTTTTTTTTCCTTTTTGATGTGTTTTACTTTGTTTTTAAATTTTAATATTAAACAAATGAAACCCAAGTCAATAAAACATACAGTTTTTAAATGATGGTTTAACTTATAAACTGAAAAAGCTACACAAACCCGCCTGACCCTTTGTAAAAAGGTAATTGCCCTAAAGCTGATTGTTTTTGCCACTCTTGGCAGCAAGAGCTGCTGTCTTTGCAGTCATTTGTGATGACTGGCAATGAGTGTTTCACCTCACCGTGGCCCACCCTTATTGACAAAATTGTTTTAATTCTGGATTTTCAAGCACAAAAAGCCTTTTTAAGGTCAAACCAAAACATCTTAAGCCTGGACTTTGCCTAGGATACTTCAAAACCTTTTTAATGTTTTTTGTTTTGTTTCTTTGGACGTTTTGGTTGCATGTTTCTAATTATTGTCCTGATCCACAAGTGCAAGTCTCAGATTCCAGCTTTGACACTGTGGCTATCTGGTAATATTTTCTGTTGTAATGTTACTTTCTGGATGGTTAAACCTTATTTTATGTATGTGGGGTGCATCATATGCAAGCCATTGCTTTGGCCTGCACCCTTTCTTTTGGAAAGAACCACTTGTTTCATTATGATCAGATAGCAATAAACAAACAAATACACAAGTAAATAGTGAAGAGAACCTATTTAAATGTTCGAAATCTCGAAAGTCTGTGAACAGGACTTTAGAGATCATATACCCTTCATTTGAAATGAATGGTAAAAGAAGTACTTGTCACTGTGGGGTTTTTAATTCTTGCTGTAAGGAAAAAGAAGTTCAAAAATTATACATGCAACATTCTTAACGGGCATTTTTGAAGTGCTGCAAATGTAAATGTTGCCACCAACCTCATGTTATCAAAACAGGGCTGTTTTGCAAAGTTATCTGTAACTGGTGCCAAAGTCCGTGTAGAACTGACACAAGAGAATATGGCACACAGATGATCTCAACCGAGCTTCTTAAAAATCAATAAAAGCTGTGGCTTGGTCAGAGTGTATGCATTTTTATGTCAAAGAAAGTGCACCCCCATTTTCTTTAAGTTTATTAATAAATGATGCTCTATAGTAGTTTTTGTAGAGTACAAGTTGCGACTTGTACTGGACCTTTTGAGAGTCATGCAGAGCTGATCTAATAAGTCAAATAATTTTTGCAACTGTGCATGACGATAATAAATCCACCGTATTAATCTCACAAATCAAGATGATAGTAAGGATGATATTGTAAAATATGTTTTAGTTATGAAAGCCAGAAATTCATTTGAAAGATTTGTGACAGTGTCTGGAAGAACAAACATGTTTGTGTGAGTGGCCAAGAGGGCAACCTTCAGCCACTTTCAGATTAAACATAGAAGTATTTCCACATCATCTGCACCTTCAGTGATGGTAACTTGCTAGTGCTGAAAGCTGTGACATGTCAGCTGACCCCTTGGTTTATTTCACAGGTGACGCCATGCTCCAAGAGCTTTTAGCAACCGAAATTCGACACGTTTGACTAAGAAGCTGTCGCCACTGCCGCCATCATGGGGACAACGATGAGCGAGCCGTGTATTTATGATAAACTGTCCGAGAGTATCGACATCCTCCGTCAGTCGGGTTACCGCTACGGAATGTCGGAGAGGGAGATCGAGAGGTTCATCAAGCAGGTCCTGGAGACCAACGAGCCCAGAAGAGAGCCCCCACAGTTTCCCATCCTGAGAGCCACCATCAAGGTCCACATATAAATTACTACATTGCTGAAACAGATTAATACTGAAGACCTTTGACACTAGAGAGGCTTAGTTTTAATTTTAGTTCAGTAGTGTTGGTAATTAGTTTGAAAGACTGTTTTAAGATAGATTTAAAGTGTGAAAATCCAATTATTTTACTTTGTAGAAGACTCAGCTCTTTTTGTTGCTCTAAAATAGGTTTACGCTTCACAGACGGTTATTCATGTGCTGTCCTGATAAAGGAGACATTTGTCTGAGTTGCAAAGTCTTTGTGTTGTCTCTTCAGTTTGTGGTGGCTGTTGGCTTCTTGCTGGTGGTGGTGCTGGCCTTCACCTACCCCCAGAATGCTCCCCAGCTGGGACTGGTCAATCTGGGCTGCTATAACTGGTCGTCCCCTCTCAGCCATGTCCGCCTGCTCTCCCTACCCATCGCCAAGAAGTACAACCTGCAAGGTGTGAGTTGTTTCAGTTTTTGTTCTGTCGCAAACATGCGTACACAAACAAAATCCAACGTTTCCTACTAACGAGAAAGTCCTTATTACCCTAGGATTGCACGATTCATTTCAGCACCTCAGCAGAGAGCTGTAGTTGGGATATGCCAATCCAGAAGATATTTGACGTTTCAGTTTAAATTAAATTTGACGTTTGTGTGCAGCAGCAAACATGACTGTTCCGTAAACTTGTTCTCCATTTGAGAAAAAACTGAAACCAAAAAGGAGAAACTTTTTTTTTTGCATCTCTGCTTAGGGGCAGACCTGTGTTTATGCATGCTGTTACTTGCAGGGACACTTAATAAAACTGTTTCATCATTATAACATCTTTGACTTGAGTGCCTACCTGTAAGCTGTATGCATAAACTTTACGGGGCAGTGCACAGACAGTGCTATCTGCTAATCACTGTAAACAAAGTAAAATAAAACATACTAGAATTTTAGGGCAGTAAACGAATTCCAGTAAAAATGACCCTAAAGGCACCATAAACATCAACCACTTCAATGACTCGAGTTAGTGGAGATGACACCCGTCAGACTATAGGTCTTTAAAAGAAATCCAAACAGGTGACTTATTTAGGAGAAATTAAATCAACCCATGCAGTTAGATTAGATGAAACTTTATTAATCCCTCGGGTGGGTTCCTCTGGGAAATTCACTTTCCAGTAGCACAGCACTGACAGCTCTGTCAAGAATGAAGCTATCCTTAGAGCCCAAAGCTTGCTTGTTTGTTTGTTTGTTTCAGACCAGCCTGTAAATATGCATTTCTTAAGTGTTTATTTGTGTGCTGCAGGTTTCCATGAGTGGTGGAGCGCCGGCGCTCTCAGGCAAAATCTAGTCAACTGTTCAGGCTGTGCGGAGATTTCCTCAGTGTTGGAAGTCCCTGAGAGCCTCAGAGGGACTGTCACTCTGCGACGAGGTCCTCAGCTTGTCCTGCTGAAGGTCAGAGGTCAACGCTGTCACGGTGGCCATCTAAAGAGCCTTGTGTCATATTCCTGATAGAGAACCTGTTTAAAATGTCTGTAAACACCACCGTGTGTGCCAGTGGTGCCATTTAAAGGATTTGACTTGTTTAATTTGGACTCTGTTATTAGCGTAGCCTCTGTCTTTCTGAAATGTGCACGTGAGCATTTTCCTTTCCAAAGAATTTCTTTATTTATTACTACAAACACTTCAAAAACTTAAGATCATCATGATAACTGCATCTACTGTGCTGAACAAATGACGCATGCATATTGTGGGAGCCGCTCACACAGATCTCAAGAGATAAAGAATGTGTGTAAGACACTTGTCACACTAGGAAAAAGTCAACAGCAGACCTGTAAAATCACATGCCCTGTAAACAGTATTCAGTTTGAATAAAAAAACAAAACAGTTTGTTCATCTTTATTTCCATTTGTCCATGCTGCTCTCTCTAGGGCGGGGAGTCCCTCAGCGTCCAGCGGCAGCAGCTCGAGGAGCTCTACCTGGCTCATTCGGGCTCCATGTCCATTCTGCTGGAGGAGGAGGACGGTCTGCACAACCACAATCTCGGCCTCCCTCAGGGACCTGCCAACTTCACGTTGCTCTGGTACTTAGCATTTTTAAAGTAGTGCTCCATTTGCTCAGTACTAACCCAAACCACTGGAAAATACTAATTTAATACTTGAAGAGGTCAGAATCAGATTGTTGTGCCACTAAAACATCTACATGCGGACGCATACTGTGTAATAAATAAAATGCTGGGTGCAACACATCTACCTGTAAAAAGTCTACTTACTACACTTTTAGACAAATCTTTGTACTACCCCTGTGATCTTTGACCTTCGTAAATTGTGGTCTCAATTACATTCAAAAGAGGAAGTTAAGTCCACCCTATGCTAGAGTATGTTTTAGAGCGAGCCAGCCTTGTAATTGTCAGATCGCTGACCCTATGACCCTAAAACTGGACGTTAAAAACCAATAGCTGACATCACTGTGACCATTAATTATATCTGGATACAGTCTGTGTGGTTGTAGTTGTGCATATTACTTCTGTCCCTGTAGGCGGTTCAGCTCTGGGACCAGGGAGAAGGTGCTGAGGTGGCTCTTCCCGAAGGCTGAGCTCTGCCCCCTGCTGGACAGCGCCGGGACCATCCTGCAGCGCTGCCTGGTCACCCACAGCACAAACTCTCAGAGCAAGGTGAGTCCAACTGTGTTCATATTTGTTCATATTCCAATCGCGGAGGAAACACCACGCTAATTATTGTTATGGATGCAGAGAGTAAACAGTAAAAACGGTAAAAATAAAGAAAAAAATGGATTATTATCATTAGTAGTATTAAGTTAAAGCAGCTGAAGTGTGGGGTTGTGCAGTTGTGATTGTAGCGCCTCAGTGACATTTTGTCCTCGATAATATTTAACTACAAAAACACACCTTTCAGCTTTCTTTGTTGTAAGCTGCCATTTGGGTTTCAGGGTGTCAGGGTGTTGGGCTGGCTGGTGGTGGGCGAGGGGCTGCCAACTGTTCGAGTTCTGCCCGTTCAGCGCTGCCAGAAACACTGCAGCTCCTTCAACCTGTGGCTGACGCCGGGAGACATGGGTAACACCTGCTGCACCTGCACATTTTTACACATGGACAGCAGATGAAATACAGATATTTATTTATTTATTTATTTATTTATTTATTTATTTATTTATTTATTTTAAATTTAAAATATAGTTTTTGTTGTTAGGACTTTATATAGTTTATTAATTCATTAATGTTTAATTTGTCAAATTAAAATCAAAGCAGTTAATGTTTTGTGTAGCTGCTGAAGCCACACTGAGCACCTATTGATGATTTGTTGTCCCCTCCGACCTTTGACCTGCACAGTGTACGCTGACCCCCGGTACTGGCAGATGGAGCTCTTTCCGGGTCGAGGCCAGAACATCATCTGTGGCGGGTCAACATTTTAAAACTTCAGGAGGCGCCAAGAAAAGAAGGGCGGAGTTCAGGACTGAGGCGTGACATGGAGATCATCTGCCTTGCTCCAGCTCCGCCCACTGATGCCTTACAAAGTCCCAACCTTTTATTATTATTACTTTTTCCTGGTACCCCTTCTTTCCTTACATCATCCTCAGAGAGCTGGAACAACTGCACACATGGAGGTTTGAGGACTGAAAAGTGACTCATTTAGTTTACCAGCTGAACGTAATCTCGTGCCATAGCTCCACAGATATCTAGATAAAAAAAGAACAAACAAAAGAAATCTTTGTTTCTTTTTAGTGTGCCCGGTCCCAGGGGCCTGTTCTTCGTACCTCGCTAAGTAAGTTAGCTGGATTAGATTGTTGACGATTTCGCGTGATCCTGGATCGTTCGGTTCCCCGAAGCTCATCCGGGACTTGCTGTCATAGCAACAGAGCCGTAAGCGTAAACCTGCTCGGGAGCAGGTTTACTTTATGTAAACAGGATTAGATCGCGGCCACGCAGGTATGTCCGCTTCATTTATACGAAAGCAACAGCGATATTCCACCACTGTTTCACCATAAATAAATAACATCAATGTAACTAAAGATAATGCAGCACTTGATCCTTTATTGATGTCACACAGATACATACAGGTCATTTCCTAAAAAAGGGAAATGTACTATTAACATTCTATTACATGTATGTGATTATTACAGATGTAATTCATATTTCAGAGTAGCAATTGCAAATTACTTCGTGTAATCAAGATGAGAGACCACGGCTATAAAAGCGAAGGTGGATTTGGGAAGCCTGTCGCAGCCATGTCCTGCGGAAGGTGCAAGATTGATAAGGAGAGTTTTCAGAATTCAGCGTATATTGCGGGACAGACAGGATCCTTTAGCTCAGCGCGACAGTGTGCTCATAGAGAGATATCGATTTTCCCGTGAGGGTATTATTTACTTAACCAACTTGTTGACGAGGGGGTGCAGGACCACCACCTGTCTTTTTTTGCTCTGCCCTTTTCTTGGTTGCTGTTATAAACAAACAGATTATTTCAGGGTCTCTTTCCAAGAGACTAAAAGCAATATAAGTGATAAATATTACCATTCTGTAGAATATTCCTATATTTCACTTTTACCTGTTCCCATGTTCTAGTGGGTCCTGTTGTGGCTCTAATGTGAAAGGGGATATAATATAACATATAATATAATATAATGTAATATAATATTGGATAATATAGTGTATATATAAATCTACCCTACCGCCTACTGGTGTTGGCCAGAGGGGCCGATGGCGCGATATGGCAGCCTGGCTTCTGTCAGTCTGCCCCAGGGCAGCTGTGGCTACAACCGTAGCTGCCTCCACCAGTGTGTGAATGTGAGAGTGACTGAATAGTGGCATTGTAAAGCGCTTTGGGTGCCTTGAAAAGCGCTATATCAATCCACTCCATTATTATTGTTTTATTAAATTACTTACGAGTTTAATTTGTCAGCAACTTTCTGCCAGCCCTCTCTCCTTGCTTTTGCAGCCTTTGCAGTGTTCCCTTGCGTTTTAATTAAACTCTGAAACTCCTGAAATCCCTCACTCAAGAGTTCTTGCTCTGCTGCCGAAAAATACCGAGCCGAGCGCGCTCCGTCGACATTTTCGCCGACCAATCAGAGGGTTGCCGATCAATGTTTCTACTATCGATGCGTAGCCCCTTTTACGACACCCAGTGATGTCACATTACTGCGTCCAGCTGTACTAATCGTCAACAGCAGGTGTGTTCGGGGAACCGGATTAGCGCGCTCACGGTTAGCGCGATGGTTTGGTCTTGGATGTTTCATTTGATCTTGGATGTAGTGAGCGACGTACGAAGCACAGGGCCCAGGTCTCTGAATCACCGCCAACACCTCCGACTCGTTCAGTGATTTTAAAATATCTGCTGTTGTCCTTGTTGGTTGGAGAAAACAAAGTTATATTTTGTGTCAAAGCCAGAAAAATGTCTTCATGTGTGACTCTTCACAGTGATGAGGGTCAAATTTATGAAAAATGACTTTTAAATGGAGTCTTCTTAAGAGACTTGTGATTTTAGATATTGATTCACAGCTGATTGGTCAGCCAGAGACAACCCAAGCACCATGTACAACGGAAGAACAATGAGATACAAAATTAGTGCTTTGCATATTGGCCGTGTGCAGCCGACCCCAGGCTGGATTAACTTAAACTTTGTGGCTTTTTAATCTGTAATAACTGATTGATCTAAAATGAAACTGGGAGTAATCAAAGTAGAACCAGTAGCAACGCAGGGGATGCCCCACAGCTCCCGTTCTTCTTCTCCCTCTAACACCTGCTTTTTTGCACTTTCTGGGAACTTTAAAGGAACTTTGGTGTCATTTGGATTCATGTGGATGTGGTAAAAGAGCCGGACTATGATCAGAACTTCCAGCCGCTAACAAACTCAGATGGTGCTGAGAGGAAAAACTCATCGAGCTGCTCAGTGCAGGAGCAAACCCAGAAACAAAAGAAAACAATTGCCATCTGTTGTGACGCTTCTGCCCTTTATTTGGTTCTTTTGATTATGTTAAAGGGACAGTTCACCCCAAATTTTAAAACTATGATATTCTCAGTTACATATCGTAGTACCTAAAACAGTCTGTCATTTGAACTGCGTTTTAGTTTTTCTGTATTTTGGGTAATTTTTTTTCAAAGTGGACCCATTATGTTCTAGTATCAGTAAGAGGGTATTAGAGTTACCCCATCTTAGGGCTGTTCGATATAACGATATATATCGGATGATGATGTTATAAAAAAACGTCTATCGTTGCATTTTACGCTATTGTTTGTTTCGTGGTGTCGCAAAATAAACTGTTTACGGCAATATTTTTTCATTATGGTCACTGTAGTGGTTATATTAATTTCTTAAAGTTCTCTCTTTCTCTTATATTTAATATAACCACAATACAGACAGACAAGCGCTTGTTTTTATGCGTTGTCGTTATTTCCACATAAACCTTTCACAATAAAGCTCAAGATCCTGTTGAGACTTTTCAAAATAAACTGAATCACGTGAAAGATCTAGAGTATTTACGGATGAGATGCAAAAACGAGCCGTCAGGTGCTTAAAAAATAAAAAATGTCTAAAAATGTATCGTTTCATGCATCAGTTAAAACACTCGACTCCAGGTACGCAACGCCCGGCTGGAAACACTTCCTGCAAGTCGAGCTGCCCGAGATTCACAGAATTTACAGAAAATGTTACATTTTTGTGATTTATATCGTTATCGGACGATAGAATTCTTATATCGGGATATGAGATTTTGGTCATATCGCACAGCCCTACCCCTTCTTACTGACATCATAGAGATCTTAGAGTAGAAGAAATGAAAATGACATCTGGATATATATATATATATAGGCATCCTTATTTGAAAATTGGCCACTTTTAATGTGAGCAGCCTTCATTTTAACAATAAATATGGTGGAAAACAAGGAAAATTGGGAAAGGCTTAATTTAAATGAATTGTTTTGGCTCATGTTTTTGCCAAATGTAAACATAACACTGCAATTCTCGTTCTTTTCAAACTCTCTTGAAAAAGTTTTTAAACTTTCTTTTTTTGGTCACATTTTAGCATTTTACAAAAGTGTTTTTAACCTGATTATTAGATTATGAGCCATCTCTGCCTCAACACAAGTTTTAGACCTGTGAGGGAATATATGGGTGAGCTGGCCCTTTAACATCCAGCTTGCAACACTAAGGCACCACACAGCAGCAGACGGGAGACATTTTATTGATAACACAGACAAAAGCTGCTTCTCTAATTTCATTGTCGCTATTTATTGTTATGGCTGTATAGAAATTGAACCATTAATTTTAATAATAAAGTGTTGTAATATTATATTTTTGATTATTACATGGGATCATTAGCACAGACAGAACAAGAGCGGAGGATATATTTTGTGCTTATCAGGGTGTAAAAGTCTGAATAATGTCAAGTAAGTTTGCCAAAGTTTCTGCATTTTAAAGATGAACTCCCTCCGCTTGTTTAAGAGTTTTACATTTCCAGCAAAGCAGCTGAAGCTAAGTCAGGGGCTGCATCTTTTGAAATGTTTGTTTTGCATAGAGATGTAACACTTTTATGAGGAAATTAAAACTTATCGTGTATTATATGCTTCCATCTGTGTGGACACTTTGTTTAAAAGTTAAAAAGTTGAGTCTGAACTTTATGGGGAATTGTAGGAATTGTGAAGAAAATTAAACAAAACAAAAAAAAGTCTTGCAGACAAAAGCCCATCTACCCATTTTCTTCTGCTTATCCAGTTCAGGGTGGCAGACAAAATAGAATAACTACAGGTGATCTGGTATGGTCATTGTCATCTCCAAAAGTCATTTTTGAACTGCACTAGAGTAGCTTGGATGATTCACAGTTAAATATAATCCTCATTGTTGTACTACACCGGATCAGTTCAGCCTCTATTTTGAATCCTATCCATCTGAACCAACCGTCTTCTGATTGGCTGCCCCTCCAAAACAGAACAGCAGATGGGTGGGGCTTCTGGGCCTTAAATTCCCATATTAGGAGATGACATCACTGTTTCTGATGTCATCCCAATGCAACTGAATACATGTATTTCCAGACCAATGGCCTAAATCTAGTTTCAAAAATCAAAAAACTTTAAAAGGTTTTAGAATTAGACTGAAAAATTAACAGTAGGAAAGGAAAAGTTAAGTCTGAAAACCTTAACCCAGAGATACTAGTACATAACCTCTGAATATATATGAAAAAGTAAAAATGAGTATGATTAATAGGTCTAATTTAAATATTTTGTCAACATTTAAGCATTTGTAAGGTTTGCCAAGAAAACTGCTCTACATGTCACATCCAAATAATCCTGCTTTAAATCCATTATTTAATTCAGATTTGGCCCGTTTTACAACATTGTGGTACCTTTGAAGGACCTTACAGGAGAAGTAGACTTACATTAGCTGTGCAGTTTATAGCTAACTAATGCAAAGAGCAGTTCTGTAGTAAATCTCGCTTTCTGACGTTTACTTTTTGGTGTCTCCAATAGTTTGCGTGTTACATTTGAAGTCAGTGATTCACGATACTAACCACACAAGTTCTTACAATATTTATCCAGCCATCAGTGATATAATCTGACCTCAGACCCAGAGGAGGTACAGAACATCAACAGAGGCTTTGTGGTTTGGTAAGTGTGGATTGGTCATTGTTTCAATATTATGTTACTTCCAAGTCACAGCATGTGTTAAACTCTTTGCAGGTTAGAATCATCAGCTGGAGCTGGAAGAAGCAGCTTTGTCTTTCTGGAAATCTCTGATTAAACGTTTTGCCCCACAAGAGTAAATAATCCTTCCCCTGCATCTACGCAGTATTAATATTAGGGGTGCAACTATACACAAAATTCACGGTTTGGTTCGATATTTTGGTGTCACGGTTCGATATTTTTTTCGATACAAAAAAATATTCACGCTTTTTTAATTTGTCATTTATTAAAATTATAAATATATATTTTAACTCAAACTTACAGTTTTTAAATTTAATGTTGCTGAAACAACAAAGGGATAAAATAATAATCTAAACCTAATCTATCTGATCGAGAAATCACTCATGAGAGTTTATTACAGAGAAATGGCTCTTTCCAAAATAAAAGCTATACTATATGCTTCTTCTGGGCTATATTCTCAGCAGCATATTAATCTGGGGCCCGTTCTTCGTACCTCGCTAAGTAAGTTAGCTGGATTTGATTGTTGACGATTTCGTGTGATCTTGGATCGTTCGGTTCTCCGAAGGTCATCTGGGACTTGCTGTCATAGCAACAGATCCGTAAGCGTAAACCTGCTCGGGAGCAGGTTTACTTTATGTAAACAGGATTAGATCGCGGCCACGCAGGTATGTCCGCTTCATGTATACGAAAGCAACAGCGATATTTTACCATAAATAAATATTATCAATGTAACTAAAGATAATGCAGTACTTGATCCTTTCATTGACTTCACACAGATACATACAGGTCATTTCCTAAAAAAAGGGAAATGTACTATTAATCATTCTATTTCATGTATTTGATTATTTCAGATGTAATTCATATTTTAGAGTAGTAATAGTAAATTACTTCGTGTAATCAAGATGAGAGACCACGGCTATAAAAGCGAAGGTGGATTTGGGAAGGGAATTGTGCAACACAATTTCGAATATTAAAAACATGACAAAACATATTTTTCATTGAAATTTATTTGAGCATCTTTTTCTGTCTCATCAAAAAAAAGCCAGTCATCATTTGCCTGGAAAAAAAAATCATATATACTGTGTCACGTACTCTGAAGTTCCTTTTGAAGCAACTCGATTTCTAGTTGAAGTTTTTGCCTCATTAGAGCTTGAAGTTCGATTTCACCTAGAAGCTTTTGTTTCTTCAGCTCAGTATACTCCATTTTTTGCTGGAGACTTCTCTTATAGAGCAAACGAATGTCACCCTGTTTCAATTGTAGAGACAACATTTAACGGTCAATACATGCCATATAGGAAGTAAAATTAATTACAACACTGCCCACCTCTGTATCAGGCCTCTCTGCCGGCCTCTTTGCCTGCAAATCATACTGCAGTCAGAAACACATAGAAGTACACAAGTAGATAGAAATTCAGGCCAAATTATGCATGAACTTACAGGGACTTCCTCCAAACCACAGTCATCTGACAGGGTTGCGTCACTGTCCTGTGCAATGGAAACAAAATGGTGTTACAAAGGGATGTGGTACAGCCTATTGGTCTAAATAATTGAAGAAAAAAAAAAAGATATATATATCTCCCAACTTACTGTGCATGCTTCAGTCACCCCTTGCATGGGAACAGGTAAAAGTGATGGAGTGTTATGTAAAACTACACACAAAAAACCCCACAATGTCAATAAATGTCAAAGTACAAAAAGCATTTTAATTAAGGCAACAACCAAATATTTTACATTGTACAAATAGAATTATGAGCTCATTTACCAGTTATGAAGGTGCTGCTGCTACTGCACCCCGGCTGCTGGTCTAAGGAAGAGCTGCCCCCAGGGATGCCCTCAACAATGGGTCTGGTGGCATTCAACCCTAGGGCCAGCTCCTCTGCCGGGGTGTGACGAGGGGGTGCAGGACCACCACCTGTCTTTTTTTGCTCTGCCCTTTTCTTGGTTGCTGTTATAACAAACAAACAGATTATTTCAGGGTCTCTTTCAAGAGACTAAAAGCAATATAAGTGATAAATATTACCATTCTGTAGAATATTCTTATATTTCACTTTTACTTGTTCCCATGTTCTAGTGGGTCCTGTTGTGGCTCTAATGTGAAAGAGGAAATATAATGAATTAATATAATAGTATATATGATATAATATGTATATATAATATAATTAAATTACTTACGAGTTTAATTTGTCAGCAACTTTCTGCCAGCCCTCTCTCCTTGCTTTTGCAGCCTTTGCAGTGTTCCCTTGCGTTTTAATTAAACTCTGAAACTCCTGAAATCCCTCAATCAAGAGTTCTTGCTCTGCTGCCGAAAAATACTGAGCGCGCTCCTTCGACATTTTCGCCGACCAATCAAAGGGTTGCCGATCAATGTTTCTACTATCGATGCGTAGCCCCTGTTAAGCCACCCAGTGATCTCACATTACTTCATCCAGCTGTACTAATCGTCAACAACAGGTGTGTTCGGAGAACCGGAATAGCGAGCTCAAAGTTGGCTCGATGATTTGATCTTGGATGTAGTAAGCGAGGTACGAAGAACGGACCCCTGGGCTGTACTTTGGTGGCACAGCCTCAAAACACTGGAAATGCTGCCCCCTGGTGGTGAAAGCTTTTAAAAAGCTTTTTTTTTCCACCATGAGAAGTTAAACCCCTCAGATTTGAATTTAGGATTATTTACATGCCCAGTCTTTCTCTTAATAAAACACTAAAAAAAAGACTAGAAAACAGCAGTATATTTACATATTTATTTATATCAAAATATTTGTATAGACAGAACTGAAGTTTACATTTATGTAAAGTACTGAAACACAAGTGCAGCTTTATTAGTTTTTGTATAAAAATGCACATCAGATGCCACAGTACAGAGGGGAAACAAGGGTTTAAAGTTAGAAGCTCGTTCTCAGACTATATATTTGTTTGATTATATATTTGTAGATATGATATGATATGAGAACATATCACATGTTAACTGACAGCAAGGAAGTGCCATCTGTAGTGTGCCAGGAGACACAAAAATATATTGTTTAAAGATAGTAAAATAATAAATTGAGCGCTTTAGAGTGTCACACCGACAGTAAACCTTTTTTCCTCAACAAGACCTGAACAGCGCACCTTTAAAGTAACCAGGAAACAACATATGCCAAAACAGATACAATGAATTAAGAATGTAAAGGATAAAATTCTTTTAAAATTTTACTATTTAGAAACCAAGTTATAAAAGTCTTTCTTTAGGAATGTTTTTACACTTTCAGTGATCAAAATCATTTCAGTGGCACACTACAGGTTAACTTCTGATAACATAACTGCATTGTTATTTTTTTTATTGACGCCAGCCAAACACGACTGAATGAAACCCCACCCAGGAGAAAAGTAACCTTATTTCAGTTAATGTTTGCTGAACTGAACAAGCCGGCGGCTCAACTGAAATACAAACAGACTGACTTAGATTTAAACAGTAGTTTTCCATCTAATGACTCCAGAGACTGCTGAAGGAACAGCAGTAATGATTCATAAATGGACATGAATACCTTTTTTTTTTTTTTTTTTTTGAAAGAGTAATGATAAAAAGTGCAAAGCGGTTACATAGTTTGACAGAAAAGTGCAAAAGCTTCATGTTGACCAGGTCATATAATAATAATAAAAAAAATCTCTCCTCCTAGTTTTCTCTCTTCAGTCAGACAGGTTTTTATTTAGTTTGATTTAGCATGCGCCATTAGCGTGCTGCCTGCTGTAACCCTAATTTCCTTCGGGATTAATAAAGTATTCTGATTCTGATTTCTTTCTCCACCGAACCCTATACAAGGAAGGTAATGGGATACCTGCCAGCACTCTGGTCTTCCCACATATTTGGAGGATTCTCTCAAGAAAGCCTCACAATCTGCATGATTCTCAGTGTTTTTTCTGTTTGTCTGATGGTTTTCAAATGTGTGGTTTGCAAGAGTAATTTTTTGTTTTTTTAGTTAATTTTCATTTTTACTTAAAGTTTGTTTCTTTGGTTAGCTTCCAGAGCAGGTTTTCTCATGTCAGTTTCATTTTTTTTTTATCCATTTCAATGTGTAAGTTTTAGTCACCAGACAGATTTAAGAAAATCAGACTAGATAAAAACAAAAGACTGTAAAGGCAGGTGAGTCTCAGTCATGTAGATATCCAAGTCTCAGTAACAAAAGCACCAAAACCTCATCAGACATCTTGTTGACAAATCCGACCAAACTAACAAAGACTAAAACTAAAGATATGTCCTTTATATCTGTATTAATAACCTTGTTGTTCACAAAGATAATCTCTTTGCGAGTAGGACCACCAGTCAAACACGTGTCTTCAGAGTAAAGGCACAAAGAGTCCACACACACACACTAAAAATAAAAAACGGACAACTGAGATGTGCGACTCTTCGGATTTGTAATATTGATTTCAAAGAAGGTTTTTCCCCAAATTCAGATTAAATGTTTGCTTCAGGAGTGAAAAGCTGGAACAATACAAATGGCAACCCTAACTAACTGAATTGGTCAAAGTTGTCAACACAACCAGCTTGAAGCAGCTTTCATGCAGGTTCACTGAATGTACTGATCTGAACTTCTACAGATACCGCACATATTATATTAAAAAAATAACAAAAACTCAAATAAAGCAAAAAAAAGACTTTTAAAAATGGTAAAAAATAAAACCATATTAACACCCGTTTAGTCTCTCTGGTTTCCTGCTCATCATGCTACAGAAAAAAGTGTGGAGGGACCATAAATGCTGCCAGGACTCGGTGATATATTTACTATGACATCTGCCTGCTGTGGATTATTAAGACTCAAACTAAATTCACTTCCACATTATAGAGGTAGAGAAAGAAATAATGGCATAACAGCCGAACGTTAATGTCTGACTACATGTTAGGAGGAGACACTGTATGTGCGTACTGACTCTTTATGAACCACTACAGCTGTCAGAAATCTTTTATAAAATGCCTTTAAATGTAAATTAAAATAAAAAGGGAAAAAAAAAGAAAGAAATTGGTCCAGGAAGTCCTGTTCTCATCATGTTGTTCCCGCCAGCAGTGGAGACACTTCAGAGGGTGCGCGACCGTTGTGATGTGATGGAGGGTTGTGCCCGTGAGTCCAGTCGTACAGGTGACTGCTCTGCAAATCAACCTCTGCTCGCAGATTTATTTTCTTTATTACGAAGAAGGAAAGAAAAAAAGAAGAAAAGATTAGGAAGCGGGTCTTTGTAAATGCAGACATAAAAGGAATGCTTTCTTCTTTTTTTACTCTTCAGTGGCATCATTTGTGGTATTTCAGTTAGACCGAAGCAACACGGGCTACTTTGTTCTGTACAGAAACTTATTAGCTGAGTCAAAGGGGAGGGAAAAAAAGGATTCCACTTAAATGACTTTCCTTTTTAAGTCCCCGGAGCAAGGCCGAGATCATTATTGTGTTATGTTACGAGTAAATCTGTCAAATAAGACCTTCAGCAGCTGCTGTGAGTGAAACAAAGAGTACCTGAAAATCTCTGATGTAGGTGAGGAAGAAGCTGATGAAGGAGAAGGCCAGAAACCATTCAGAGATTGTGCTGATAATGTGAGCCGTGTAACCCTGAAGGAAAAAGAGGACAAGCTTGAATGCTGCAGTAATACTAAATGAAGAGTATTTGTGTCCCAGTGGGAGCAGTTCATCTGCTCAGAGCTGCTGGCTAAAATCAAAGATCTTCTGTGGCTGTTGGTGCTGACAAAACCTTAAAAATTGAAGAATTAATACAGTAAAACATATTTTTCTTGACTAAAAAAAAAAAAAATACTTTGATGACTTTCAACCTTCTAACACACTCAGAAGACTACTGACCGCCTCTCCAGGAGTCCAGTGAAGTTTGCGAGGTACGTCGACACCTATCAGACTGGTGTACATGATGACTGAAGATATAAACACTGATAGGCTGTTGAGGACTGTTTTCAGAGTCATCAGGACATCGGATATAACAAACAGACGAAAAGACAGATGCAGCTGCCGATTATGGACTGCACGTTTTGCATCCTCGGTATTTACCCTTCGACTGATTGCCTGGTGATATTTTCACAGGAAAAACTGGATTTAAATGCTTCACCAGAACATTTTAAAGGGTTGTATTTATGCATTTGCAGCTATTCATGCATATGCTTTTATTATTTTTGTGTATAATGTGTCTTTAGTGGTGGTTATTGCTAAACTATCATCTAGCACGTGTTAGCATGATGAACTGCACTTGTGCAACATGCATTAATCAGTTAGTTGACATTACTGCCAAGTAACTGACTGAATTTTATGGAACATAAACTTTTAAAGAGGCTTGAAAAGGCATGAAAACAGTGCAATGGCTCAACTGACTAATTCTGGAATGTTTTATAAGCACACTTGCCAAAGAAACAGCCAACTTGGGTGTGTTGGCTGAGGAGCAAGAGGCACTGCTTCTGTTGGCTTCATTCTCAGGCCCTGAGTTTGCTGCTTGTTTTAGATTAAAGCAAAAATGACGACTACACAGGGTCAGCGGGTCGAAGGATACTGCTGAAGATGCTGCCCAGGGTCCAGAATCCGATGCAGAGGCGCAGCAGGTAGATGGTCCTGCTGTGGATGTGGGGCTGCATGTAGTAGGAGAGCACCGACTGAAGCAGGATGTAAAGAGCCCCGAACCCAAAGGTGAGAATCGCCCCCACGAGGTGCATGTAGAAAATGGTGGTCTTCTGCTCAAACAGACACAGAGATACACTGATAACACGATCGATGCGTCAGAACCTGAGCATGTAGAAAATGATTCCAGACCAGCAGCAGCACGCACCTGGAAGTTGGCCACTACGCACATCCCGAAGGAGCTGGTCCAGCCCACCCAGAGCCCGATGCAGTTCAATCTGAGGAGTTTGAGATCGTCCACACCCAACAGAGTCTCCACCTGTTTGTAACGCACGTACATCGTGGCCATACCTGCAAGCACAATAACCATCAGCTACACTATGTGTTTGAGCACTTTTACTGTTATGACTGTGTGTTTACACCATTTTTACAGAATAGAGCCGTGTGTGTGTGCGTTACCTAAAAAGGCTGACACATCCATCATGATGCCAAACACACACCTCTCCGGTGCCATCGTTCCTGTGTCACTGTAACACCAAACAAATGCTGGTTTATAAAAGTCTGGTTTGTTTCTTAAACAGATCAAAAGGTTCAATCAATTATTATTTAACATCAAAAATACTTAAATTTCCTCTGTGTTTGTTCAGACCTGATGTACGGCACAAAAGGATCCACGTGTCTCAGCACCACCGCCGTGATGTAAGGGAAGATGAAGGACGCCGCCGTCCAGACGACCAGAGCGGCAGGGAGGAAGCACATTCCCTGCTGGAACCACCACATGGCGCCCTCACTGGATGTGTGCACTGATGCTGATTCACTGTGCCCTGTCCAAAACATCAGCATCATCATTATTATGAGAGCACTCCATCTTTATTTATTTTTTAATAATTTCATGCATTTAATTTCTAAGTCAGTTTCCACCTGATCTGCGAATCAGCTGGGGAGTTGTGCACCATTACTTTAGCACATTTACCACTCAACGTAAAATTGAACATTTATACTTTGAAACACAGGAAGACTTGCAGCTCGCAAAGGTGAGCCTGATATCTAAATGTGAGTAAAAACAAGACCTTTCATATGCTCTAACATTCTTTGACCAGCCACCTGTCACACACAATGACACGGCCTGTTAAAGTTTACTCAAAAAGCACTTTTTGAAATTTTGGATGTTTTATGTGTTATTTAATGTAACAGCCAATAAACGTGCAGTTTCAATATTGAAACTATCATATATCCTATTATATTGATGGTCAAATTAGGTTACAGAAAAAAAAAGCTATTCTGCTTGGATTTCAGCCTGACTTGATCTCATAACAACATCATTAACTTTAAATATTAAACTTTAACTTGTTAAGAGTCCAAAGAGGGTGAATATCTTGTTAAAAACAGCCCAACTCTACTGTATTTTTACACTGATATGTCCAGATACTGAGTAATGCTTTCACATGCACAAGTAACTGTGAAGATGTACATGCACCCAGTGACGAATGTTTCTAATCATTTTGTTTGTTTTTGCACGTGAAAGAGTTTAAGTGGGGTTACATTCTCCTATTTGAGATTGTGATTTAAGTGATCTGAAAAAAAAAAGTGCTTTGATCATTGTTTGTGACCGAGTCATAATGCTTCTGTTGAAAGCAGGAAGTAAAAAAAATGTTCAAGAACTCATGAGACAGATTGTTACAACACAACTGGTTTGGAAACCTGTTCTGGTCCAATGATGATGTAAACCAGGATGATTAAAATAGACCTGAAGTGAATCCTTTCAGTTATGGAGGAGACATTTTGTATTCAGTAAGGAAATGTATATATGCACATTCACAGGGAAGTAAATGTAATTTTGGTACTTCTAATACAGAAAATAAACATTCATACGATATTTTTCGAATGCATCCTTTACTTTGTCTAAACGGGATATTATTAGTTTGTTTAAAGAAAACAAAATATCATCAGCTGTGTCTTTCTGAAATGTTTAAAAGAAATTAATCTGAACCTTAATTAGTTAACAACGTATTTATGTTGATATAAAAGCACTGTTCAACATAACACTTCCCCACACAAAAACAGCCAAAGTCAATTATATGGCTTTTAATGTCTAAGAAATAACAAAACTAGATTACAATTTTAGAAGGAGAAGCACTCAGTAAATTAAACGCATACACCAGCATTAACCAAAATATCCCAGCAGCTGGTTGTTCAACATGCCCAGCATACTTTTTTTTAGTGGCCCAGAGCCATCGTGTCATTTTTTTACCTGTAAAGTTTAAAGAACAACACTTTCATGTTCGTAATAGTGTGACCCAAATAACTACTTGACATGGACACGATTTTTATCCTCAGTCCCCCCATCCCACATATAGAGACAATGGCCAGCATTTTTATTAAATGTAGTTTACTAGATATAACTTAAAAAAAAACAAAAACAAACAGATTTAAAGGTGCATCCTCACCAAAAACCCAAATCAATAATTATTATAATAATTTTATTAAATATATACAAATATAATTAAGTTGTATTGTATTTTGGATTATTCTGCAGTAAAGTTCTGCTACTTATTTTCTAAAAACGTACTTTTGAAGAAGTAAGTTTCAGTAAAAACCCTTGAATAATAACAGGTAACAGTTTATACTGTTTTTGCCCAGTTTTGTGCAACATGCCATTTTCACTGAAGGGCAGGTAGATGAGTGAAATCACAGCTACCAGGTGAGAAAGAGGGAATGCAGAAGTGTACAAAGACTATGATATAAGATCTTAATTATTATTTCACACAACCTCTTAGCAATAATGATGAGATGCACAAAAAAATGCTAATTTTTACTGGGAGCTAGCTTAGAATATACAAAATGTGTTTTGATATAGCACCAGACTTTCGTTTAACAAAAAATAACCAATACACCAGGATGGAATTTTTAAAAAGAAAATATCCAGGTAAGCCCATGTGAGTTACTGCATGACTCGTGAGAGACAAAAATGTGTTAGGGTACAAACATGAGTGCAGGAAATTCCCTTGTTCTCACTGAGGAAGCGAAACAAAGTGAAAATATCTCACAGGGGAGACGTTTCAATACCAAAGTGCATTGTAAAAATAGACTATTTAAGGCGTTTGACAACACATTAAGCTGCAAATGAACGCACGTATTTATTTACACGTGAAAATAAAGAGCCACCTACAGACAGAGGGACCAAAACAAAGCATGGAGCTAAACTGGCAACATAAAGCCAACAAATACTGACAGAGACGTCTACAAAACATGGCTAAAAGATGGCTAAAGCATGGCTAAAATCATAAAATTTATAGCAACTAGTTAGCCAGCTAAAGTTAGCTTCGTTAAGTAGCCTTCACTAATGAATTTGCTGAATAGGACATCTTTACTTTAAAGTTTTCTCTCTTGAAGCAGACAGCTGCTACAGCGAGGAACCAACAATCGCAGAGAGAAAGTCAGTTTTTCTCTACTTCAACATAATGACACTCACGTTACTCGAGTCCTCCTGCGACCATAACCCCCCCAGCGCGCACAAAACTGCTCCAGTCACTCGTTTCACACCCCGAAGCAGCTTCTCAGACCTCCGGCAATCACCGTAATCGCCGGAAAAAGGAACCGACTCTCATTTATAATGTAAACTTTTTAAAGCGCTTACAACGTTCGAGTTCCTTACTGAAAACTGCGCATGCGCCTGTCAGAAGCCACAAATATTACTTTACCTCCTGAATTTTGACTCGCAGGCGAGCTTGTAGGCATTAAGGACATACACTCAAAGCTCTTAAACTCAAACATAAACAAGTACATGAACAGCTAAAATATTAAATGCATTAAATATCTATGTGATGTTATTTGATTTTATTTTTCTTTATTGATTTTATTTCATTTTCCCAAAGCAATGGACAGTGTGAAGAGAGGTAAAAAAAAAGAGTGTGTAGAAACAAATTTCAAGGACAGCATAAAGCACAAAAGGAAAGGTTTACAGCATGTTGGTGAGACCTACTGTGATGTGTGGTTTGGTGACAGTGGCACTGACGTAAAGACAGGAGGTGGCAGAGGTGAAGCTGTTAAGATTTTCACTTGGAGTGACCAAGATAGACAGGGCATGTGGAGAGAGAGACTCATATATGTAGTCAAGGATGACATGTAGATAGTTGGTGTGACAGCTTAAATATTCCCATTTATTTCTCATTCAAGTCAGTTTTAGTAGCCCATGGACAACCTGCCTTAGGAGGTCACCAGCTGGTGTACTCCTATTGCTGGTCTCAAGTCCAGATAAATTGGAGGTCTGCATGAGGGCATCAAATGTTATAACAACTCCGTGCCAAATAAAAAAGTGTTGATTCATACACTATGGCAAACTTGAGGAAGTAATGGAGCAGCTGTCTTACTTAGTGTTGGTCGTTTATAAGGTGGCAGGTTCTCTGAAGAAGATTTGGAGTGCTGACGTTTATAGTTATTCATCAGGAGGGTTTCTGGGATGTTTGTGTTTAGTAAAGTAAAATATTTTTGCATCATAGAAAAAGAACCTAAAGTGAAATTAGCCACAAATCATTCTATCAATGGGAGTCCTTACCTGTTAAAGGTATTGTAATTTGTTTTTAGAGTTATTCAGTCTGACATGTCAGATAAAATAAATTTCAGCTTTGTTCAAACAGACTTTGCCAATGAGATGTTAGTTTTCAATAATATCTATAACGTATTTCTGAGAGATGAGATCTGCTTTTGATATCAGAGAGTCAGGTTTCAGCTGTTACACATCATGACTTGAGTTGCTTTGAAGCCCTTTGATGTTCAAACGTCTTACAGGGTCCAGACTAATTTTTCTATGTTGTGCCAGATGGCTGTATGGTACAACCAACAGTCCTTGGACACCTCATGTTCAGAGCAGTATTTTGTGCACAGAAGCTCTGTTCCTTGCTAAGTTCAATGTCAAACTCATGGTGGGAAAAACAACACCTGGATGGTGGAACAGGTGAACTAACTGGTGTGCATTCGAATTCAGATGGTGTTAATAAGTGTTACTTTAACCCAGCAATAGTGTTTCCCGTATAAAATCTGTGGGAGGGTTTATTTGAACTCTCAGACTTTTTTTTTATTTTTTCTTTATTTTGCTGTGTGTTGTTTCTAGTTTTCCAACTAATCTTAATTCTGTGCTCTCAGAATGTGCAAGTCTGGTTTTTAAATTTTTCTATTTCAGTCAGGGTAAAACAATCGTTCTAATAATCACTGATCAAAAAGTATTAACCAAAGAATTTCTTTTGGATTTTATCTAAAAGGCTGTAATTGGGTTTTCACTTATGATCACTTAGGCTTTGAATGTTTAAAGGGAGAAAAGTTTTATAGCAACATAAGATGGATTTTGAGTTGCCATGTAAATCTACTCCAGCGGAGTCAGAGAATTAAAAATATGAATTTTGAAATCAGCATTTAATCTCATTTATGTCATTTATGTGCATGTTTGCATATCAGACACATAATTCTGTGGCTTAAGAGACTTTAGATGTTGATCTATCAAGCAGAACCTCCAGGGAAGCATCTGATCCTAAATCCCGCTGCAGCATAACAGAAAGCCCAAACATACTGCCCGACTCAGCAACAAGAGGAGAAGGAGCTTTAGCAGATGGTGGATTGGATCCCACTGAGCTCTGATCTTCGCATATTCAGTCTGGAGTTACATGAAAAGACAGAAGATACTGAGACAAACTAAATCCAAGGAGGGGCTGTCAAGCTCCTTTGGGAAGCTTTCTAGTAGCATGAAAAACTGTGCAAGTGTGTCGTTTAAAGGAACTAATATCACCACTGGGTGACAGTGTTTCACCAGAAGGTGTTTGTGTAGAAGAAACAAGGAAATCCTGTATTAGATCAGGGCGGTGCAGCGGTTTGCATGGTCACCTTACTGCAACAAGGTTCTGGGTTCAGACTTCCTGGTCAATGAGTCCCTTTTATGTAGTTTGCATGCTCTACCACAGTCCAAACACATACTTTTTTTTTTTATCTTAACTGTAGATTCTAGATCAGCCATAGGTGTGGACATGAGAGTAAGGAGTTCTCTCTTTTGGCTGGACCTGATAGACTGGCAACATGTCAAGGGTCACCCTGCTCTCACCCAATGGCTGCTGAGGTAGATCCAGATCAAAGCAGCCGAGAAACTGAAGTAATTGCCCCAGGTAACTGTTTTGGCAGATGATGGTGACTTCTTTAAACATTTAAAACAAAAACATGAAAGAAAAAATTATGAAGAAAATTCTAATTCCAGCTACTTGAGGTAATTCGGCTGTCTTGTAAGGATGCTTCCTGTGCGTCTCCTGCCTGAGTTGCTTCGGGCATATTCCACCAGAAGGAAGCCCCAGGGCAGACCCAGGATAGCTGGAACCCCCAGGCCTCGAGTTTGACATGTATACAAAAGGAACATTGTCACTTCAGGGGTCAAGCAGGTATTTCTTTTAATTTCCATAGTGCACGCCCATATATATGAGGAGGATAGAAAGATCTACATAAATTCGTTATATTTTCTTGAGAACATCAAGACCCTCAACATCAAGATCTCCCAGTTTTTCTCATTTCATTTTGATATGCATTTGCAAAGATACGACACAAAAGATCCTACCTCACAATAGTAAAGCTCGTAAATTCTTCCAAAAATTCCTGGATCTTTTCCAAAGACAGTTCCTTTGACGCTGGGCCTCTAAAAACCTCACCTTTCATTACGTATTTCTTCAGATCTGTCCCTAACTTATTGAGTAATTCTGTAAACATGCATTATGGAGACAATAAATATTAAAGCACTCCTTTGACATTTATCATCTTGTTCTTACATCACTGTTTAAAACTCAAGGCGCTCTGTGCAATCACCAGTCTTTTCCATGGAAGACCGAAAGGTACAGAAGCAGGCAGGTGAATCCATCACTTTGATGTTCACAGTAAAAAAACACAAGTACAAACCTGGTTCCAGGCTGGAGTATGAAATTTATTCGCAATGGCAGGTGAAGGAGAGATTGTCAGGTGACTTTGTTTACCATCTTAAGAGAACACAGTGTTGTGCACACTGATGAGATACCTGAGCTTGGCAGTCTGACCAACATAACCAACGCACACATTGACAACACGCTGGTCTCTGTACAAAACAATAGAAAACAAACGGGTTTAAGGCAAACCTTTACTGGTAACAATGAGAGATGTGACCTCACATCAGGAACTATATATGTGTTGATGCTGAATCTCTCAGAGTCTCTAGTTACAGTACAAAACTATACAGCAGAATACTACACATGGGTATTAGCTCATCATCTCCTACATCAACGATCAGACACCAACTGCAGAATTTAGAAGGATAAAAATGAATATTATTGATAAAATAAATGTGACATTGAGTCAGTACTATTCTTTATTGCACAACGTGCAGAATTTACAACTACAAAATCTGTCAAAAACAAATCAACAAAAACTGGACTCATCAGTGTTCTTCAAGACGCACTTCATCCAAAGCGCAAAACCACCTCAGAATTTTCTGAGATTTTAATTTTTCTTTATGCCTTCAAAGCAAAACAGAAATATTAGAGAAATTAAGGTTTTCTCTGTTTATCAACTTAGTTTTACTTTGCCCCAAAACTGAAGCTAGATTCTGATATTGTTAAAATGATTTTATTCTTTACAATTATGAATAAACTTAAAATTAATTTTTTTTGTCTTTACCATATTTTAAATTTTACTTTACCATTGAAAAACACATTGGCATTTCATTATGAAGTGATTAAATCCAGAAATATCTTAAAGCAGTTTACCTACTCATAGCTATTTTCCCTATTTTCTACCATACCAAACTATTTTTATTGCCCAGCATTTTTTACGCAGCAGAAACTTTCAATGTATTTTTTAGAAAACATCCACCGAATATAATTTCATTCTCAAAGTATTGCAAATTTTCTTCTTTCAGCACCTTTAGTCTATTCTTTCCTCTGCCAGCAGTGTTGCTTTTCAGTATTTATTGTAGTTTTAATCTCAGTATATTAAAGCTTTTCTTCTACATTAATTTCCCATTTAGTCTAATTATAATATTCACATTTTCTGACAAAAAGGGAATAACAACTTAAAAAATACATTATATGAGCTGTCAAGACTTTAAATATGTGTTCCAACTTTCCCATTTTCCATCACATTATACACAAAACCTTTAAGCACTCTACCCTCACGCAAATGTTTTTCTTTTAACCTTTATTTTCATTAAACCTCTTTACTCAAAATGACTTTATTTGCATGATATAAAAACACAATACACTGAGCCATAATATTTCATCTTAAGGCATTAGAGGACAATGGTTTGTGTGATTTTGGGTGAAGTGGTCCTTTAACACTTGTGTGTAGAAGGCTTTGTTTACATGAATCAATGGCCATCAGTCTCTTTTCATCCAGATAACACCACCACCGCTGCCCTGCACAAGAACTCATCCAGCTGAGACAATGACGCAGCTCGGAGGACAATGTACACTGAGAGCCTCTCAATTCAGTTAACATTTGGCATTGTGGGTCATTTCAAACACGGCGCAGAGGCAAAGCACAGTATCTGCAGATGGGAGTATTCAACAGAAAGTAAATAAAACAGGCACAACATGTAAAAGCAAGAAGCTAACCCCTGCTGTTAAGGACAAACATGAGCTCCACGTGAATGCAGGCCGTCACTACAGGTCCTCTCCAGCAGCAGCAGCGATAAACACATTCGGTTTGAGGTGTAACAGCATCAGATGACGACGACGATGTGGAGGCAGAGCGACCAGCAGCCACATTTCAAATCAACACATTTTTATTAAGTTTGATCTGACTCAATCAGTCACAACCTTAAAACCCGTGACATCATCAGGTGACCTCACCTCCCGCACACTCACATGCGCACCTGTTCTGCTGAGGCAGGCGTGTGTTTTGGAGGAAACGTGATGTACTGTGCAGGCGGATGGTAACACTGAACACACAGCAGTGATTCAGTAAAGTAGCTGCAACACACGAAGGACCATTTTTCATGTGTATGTTTCATTTTCACATTTTCTGTTATTCAAAACTGTTCTTTGACAAATACAGTGAAAGGGAAATTTAACCGACCTACTAACAAGCATAGTCTATGTCTCAAAGCCAGATAAATCATTAAAAATGAGCTAAACCGTTGCACTACTGGAACACACATGGAGTGCAGTTTTATTTTGACATGCTGCAGGGAATGCATCTAATATAGAGCGCAAAATGCATGTTAATCTGCTTTTTCAAAACAATACCACTCCCCCCAAATGCACAATTTCAACCTGACTTTTTTGCAAAAAGTACACAGGATAAAATGTTTCAGAAAAATAAACAAAAACAAAGAAGCAGGCGGATAATTTTTCTTATCATTGTGGAATTTGACACTTAAAAACAAAACGAATAAACAAAAAACACCAATAAATAAAGCAGAGATCAGTAACAGAATTGGATGAAATAAGTCTACTGCTTCACTCCACCTGTAGATGTTTTGATCTTTGCTCTCATCAACTGAAAAATGAGAAATTTGAGTTCATTCGTACATGAGGTCAAAAGGAGCTGACGGACCTTTCACTACAGCACACTAAATGACCTTTTGCCCTCGTCCACAGCCCCCTTTACGTTTACAATATAAATAAAAGAAAGCCTATACCCCGTAACAAAAGTACCAACTTCATGATGACTATATTAGCAAAGAGCTTAACAAACAAACCAAACTCTCACCTGAACCTAAATCCAAAGTGCAAATTTAACCAAGAAAGTGGCAGTGAAATAATTTGCAGGCTTGTACAAAAAGGACGTTCTGATTTGCTTTAAACAGAAAAGAAAGAAAGAAAGAGGAAGTAACACTGGCATCAGGTTTCCTCCAAAACCACATTTTGCTGATGTAAAACAGCTGCACTGTTTTTGTGTAGGGGATGGAGTGTCTTTAAAAATCATACACATGAAGGAAGGTTAAATAAATGTGTCAAAATAGGATTTGTAACTTAAAAGAAAGCACAGACAGTGTAACAGTTTGGTATTTACAATAGCAAAAAGGTAAAGTTACAAAAATTATAATCATGAAAAGCAAAGAGAACGATTCGGTTCCTATACATTTTCTTGCACGTGAACAGTTAAAACACGCTGTAAGTTTCTCTCGTTGAGCATACTGAGTAGCACCTGTACTCTCCTGAAATATCTGCTCTTTGCAACTGTAAGTTTGTCAGAAGATTTCTTAGTACTGGAGCAGAAAATGAAACTGGTATAAATGTAATTCTGCACTGGTGAAAAACAGACAATGACAGTAATATTCCAGTATCTTAATATATATTATTTGTCCTGACATTCAGTTGGCAGAAGCACACAGTTTACACCACGTCACCCCCCCTTGCGTCTCTACGTGGAAAACAGAGGGAAGAAAAGGTGAGTGCAGCTAACAGGAAGGGTGCAGAGTCAGTAATGGCCGGCGTGTCCTCAGTGAGGAGCTGAGCCGAGGACTGAACAAGGCTTGATTTTGAAAACAAAAATGTGAAGATGGCAGGCAATCTGGTTGCAAACACTGACACAGTAACGCACCAAGTCAAACAAGGAAAGGATCTGCGGGAGAGAAGGAAACAAGGTCACTCTTTAAAAGCAGAAAAACAGGAGCTTAACACACTGCGGAAACCCACTGATGCCAAGAAAATGAAAACTAGATACTGATATATGGGCTGGCCAATTAAGACACGTTTAAGATGTTCCAGCATGCGCCCGTACGACCCTTTGATAAATCATGGTAGCACTTTTTATGATAGCTCAGCAGCAGTGTTGTCATAAGGAGAAAACAAGAAGATAATTCAGAACCTGCAACTTATTAAAACTTATTTACCACATAATATGTAAATAATTAAGTAATATCTTGTATCAGCACTGGGTTTAGCTGAGTAATATTACACAGCAAATGTATGGCTATGAAGCAAAACCAACAGGTAACAGTGGTATAATACTGATACTGGTATATTGGCCATGCATACTGTGTGTTGTGACGAATGCTGGGGACATATGGCAGGACTAATTCCAGCATTATAACACAGTAATAGTCTCCTAATATGTTGAAACACCAATCAATACTTTGTCATTATTATGAATTAATACCACTTTAAAGCCAGCATACAAGAAAATTAAATGGACAGATGTTTCCATTTTATTCTAAAAGATTTTAAAGACGATACTCATTACTAATTGGTTTCCTCAAAATCATGCATGTTTCCACATTATCCCCCCAGTTTCTGACACCTTATTACAAAAAAAAAAATATATATTACATAAACTTCAGTGTAACATTGCTCAGCTAAAACCACTTGATACAAGACGATTAGTTGGCTTTTACTCAAGCATTTAATTGGTAATAACTTAGCATTTATGTGTTATGACCTTCTTGTTTTCACCTTATTAGCCCACTATTACCACATTTTTAAAATTTATTTATTTATTTTTTAAACAGAGCTGCAATAACAAATGCAACCAAAATTATAAATATATAAAAAATATCTGCTTGGGTCCATCGGATACAAATCTGTTTCTACTTGTTTTTTTTATCTTGAAGGACAAAATTGGTTTATTTTAAACTGTAAATTTATATATATTTAATTTTACGGACTTACGTTTTGTTTCTAGGGATGATTTGTATTTGAAGTATGCCAGCAATTCATTAAGTGATGTGGTTTGTCCTTGTTAACAAGCATAAATGTTTGGGCTAATTTAGAAATAACATCATTGTTCATTTATAACAGTCTTGACACTGCCTGGTGGTGCAGACTGAAGCAGGGTTTTCTCACTGAACACCAATTTCACTTATTGCTTCGTACCTTTACAGGCAACAATGGGCTTCCATACAGCACAGACACCATCAGTGAGAAGGTGTAACGATTATGGATTAAACAGCAACAATAACTGACTGAAGGTGACACTGTGACTATCAGAGTAGGAAAAACACAAAGATATAAACACTGAATTCTGGACATGACCCAGCTAAATGGAACACAGCCGTCACTCATATTATTAGTTACCTCTGTGATTTTCCAGCTTTTCAAAGTAAAAATGTCATGACCACATTTATCCAAACTTGGCATCGTGCGTACTTACCAGTGCAATCCAGAGCACCAGGTACTCATCAATAAAACTATTGAAATACTGATCCAGGAACAGTAGTCCTGGTCCCAGGAAGGCTAAATCGTGGAGATGCATCTCACTTTTTGTCATATGTGCTACCTGTACACAAAGATCACACACAAACACACACACACACAGAGTTTCAATTAAACAGTCATCTCTGCAAGGCACTGGAGTTGTTTGAAGTTTCAGTTTTCTACATAAATTGCATCAAACTTCCTCTGCTACAGTTTGATGTGGTGGCCCGCCTAATGAATCTTGCATGCATCTTAAATTATTGGGGAGTTTTCCCACCCCATCTCTGTCCTAATTTTATAAAGTTTAGTCTGTGAACATCTTCAGAGATGCCTCTCATCCAGCATCTCTCCACTTTGAGCAGGAAAGGAAGACCGTTTTAAACATGAGCAGTTCAGAAGTCTCTTCCTGGGGATGTTTAGACTCTTGAATCCCCCCCCCCAAAGATTTATTTATTTTTTACAATAACAGGTTTTAGAATAATTATTTGTGGCATTTGTGAATCTTATTGTGAATCTCTATTTTGAAACCTGTATTTATAACTTTTTGTTATGATGAGCAGTAACAAACATGTTTTCTAATGCCAGCAGAAACTCAAGGTCCAGTAGAAAACCTGTGTGAGTACGAGGAGACAACATGCAAAGTTCACGCCAAAGCCTCCTGCCTGGATCGGAGTCCCTTTTGCTGCTGTTGGCAACAATGTCAGCAACCAATAAATTAAACTGAGAGTCAAATGTTGAGTTTTAATGTTAAGTTTCAACCGTGTGTCGTGATTGTTGATGGAAAGCGGCTGAAAAGCCAACAGTGTAAATAGGAGAAACAAACAATCCTGTTTTTATCCTCCTGCAGTGTCTGCAGTGTTTTGGATGCTGTACCAAAAACCTGGAAGCAGTTTTAGTGGTTGGCAGTCTTTGTCCTTACGTACGGCTATGGGTAGTGACGGAAAGAATTACACACTAAAACAAGTGGTGGAAATTAGCTTCCTCATTGTCTGGGCCCTCAGAGATAAAGGAGTGTGGTTATTTGGGAAAGGCTCAAAGTAGAGCCACTAATCCTCAACACCAAAAGGAGTTAGGTGTGGCGTTTCGACATGTTGAACAGAGAAGAGACGCCAGGGCAGAGCCAGGATAGCCTGGAGAGATCATGTCTCTCAGCTGGCTTAGGAAAAATAGCTAAGTTTGTCAGCGTCTATGCTTTTTCAGGAATCCTTTCCCAATAATTATTATTTCATTGATAAGCTGAAGTAAAGCTGAAACGATTAAATATGCACGTTAGCTACCTCATGCATGAGGTTTACAAAGTGAAAAACATAAGCTTTTTTTGGTTTGTTGATGGAACTATTCAAACAGTTTTATCCTACTTTCAGTCTTTATGCTAAGCTAGGCTAATCACACCTTTGATGCTCACAAGTAAAACTTGCAAAATGTTAAAACCCTTCTTGAACACTGAGCATCGTTCATCCTCTCCAGACTATCTTTATGCAGGATATCAGGAATAACAACCGTGAAAAACACAAAGCGCAACCATAATTCAGTAAATATAAACTAATGATGATTATAAAGAGAGAGAAAAAAAAGTATGTTTGACTTACAACTAATTTATTGGTGATTTTGGCCGAGACAAAGCCAAATGCCAGGATATAAAGACATGGATGATTTTCAAAGAGCTGGACAGCAGACTTTTTGTATATCATCATCGCCAAAATTATGACTGAACCAATATGTAAGACTGGAGAGAGGACACTGGTTCCCTGCAAGACAAGGGAGGAGAAAAAGACAATTAGTATCAGTGGAAACTGACAGAGGAGCTGCTCAGGTACAAAAAACTGTAACACAAACTAAAGCTAGCCTAACAATGCTTTTATTCTGAATGGAAATGAAACTTTATTCTGCTCTTTTTCTACAGATATCCATTAACATAGGTTTCAGCTGTACGTACTCTGCTACATAAGACACAGCCTGCAGATCAAGTTCCCCCCGTGTGTAAATTACCCCATCATCTGCTATGTAAAAATAGGTTGTCAAGCTGGTCAAAACACTGGGCGGTTCTCATAAGGCACCAGGGCAGAGCTGTGCAGCGCATCAGTCAAAAAGAGGCATTACAAACCAGGACAGGACACTGAGGGCTTACTGCTATCGTGGATCCGTTTTTGCCCACACCTCCTGTGAAAATAACTCTGAAATAATTGGTGCAGGAGAAGATGGCTCCTAACAAAGTGCAGATGGCAGGAATCATTTTCATCTGGATATTTAGGATCGGAATCTGGAATTCGAGACATTGACATGGAAATCTTAGATGCTTTTATGCAACACAAAGTCATCAAAACAAATCCTGATCAGACAGAAAATTTGCATTTTTGTACTTTGAGAGCACATTCACTACACCACCCTCATTTAAACAACCATGACTAATGTTAGAGACTACTAAAAGGCACTTACTTATAACAATTACAGTAAAACAGTTCAAACATGACTGTTAGAGCAGCATTACTGTGAAATGATCAATTAAACGTCATGACATTACAGTCTCACTGTCATTGGTTCCAATTTCTTCAGATTAAGATCAATCAGAATTACCAGTGACTGCCAAAAAGCAGATCCTCCCACGGCGGCCAGCAAATACACGATTATAATGAAGATTTGCACCTCAGTCACATCAATGCTGAGTGGGAGGAGAAAGCAGAGAGTTTACGGTGAGGATTAGTGACGTATAACAGCACACAGTCATCCTGCAGCATTCCTCCACAACAAGCTGCCGGACACGGAGCCCGCTCTTCTGCTCGACACGTTTGATTTGGAGGTTAAAAGGTGCGATCAGCAATATTTCACTGGCTCGGTCAACAAAAGGACGAGTTTTGTCAGCAGCGTGAGTCACTCCCCTGATCTCTTTGACTTGAGCAAGTTTACTGCAGGGCAAACTGTGACATGGGTCTAGTAAACGTCACTAGGACATCAGGTTTGATGCATGTAGACAATACCCGAGCAAGGCTGCAGTTCCTCTGCTGCTCGTTTCCACCTTATCTGCTTCTTGCTGTGATCATGGTGACAGCCGAAGTTTGTCTTATATTTTGATCATGAAAACCATCTGATAACATGTTTTCATTTATTATTGGCTCCAAAGCTGACAGTCTGTCTTGGGATATAGAGCACTGTTCTAAAGTCTGAAGCCACCGCTCATTCGTTCATGCTTTGCTTCCAAGAAGCCAGATTAAATTTTTTTGTAAGCGATGTTGAGCAGTAATTCTACAAGTTTTCTGAGGGTCTTTCAAAGTTTTTCCTCTTGACATTGGCTGCTTTTTCCATTAATTTTCAGTCAAGTCCTTCCACCTGACCATTTCCAGGACTTTCTTTTATTTGTTTTTTTAAGCTACTAAAGACTGACCTATGAATCATTACAGGATAAAGGCACCCAACTCAAGAGCTAAACCAATGTTTTGTCTACACATAACAGAGACTTTGTGACTAGCAGCATGTTATGTTTATACCCAAAGAGCTGTTAGCTGAATAAATTGGCATCTGTCAGCTTGGTGTGCAGTGTGTCTTTAAAGTTTTGAGGAAACTAAACTGGAGTACAAAAGACGACGTGGGAGGACTAAAAAAAAAAAAACCTGTGTAGAGCAGACAGACAGGATCTGAAAGTCATATTCTTAAGAGGCGAAAAAACCCCATTAAAGAGAGATGCATCTGGCCCCTTCAGTTAATACACTCTTATACTGCTTCATTAAAAATAGTCTCAGTGGAAAGGTGGCTGTCAAGCCATTCTTAGACTGACATATACCTAATTACACACGTCATTGGCTGAAAATCAGTGGGAACGGGTCTTAGAGTGATAAGTCCAAGTTTTAAAGTTTTGGTTCATTGCCCATATGTTACGGTTGACATGAAGAGAGAGGTACAACAGAGAGCGTGTACAGCCACTCTGTAAAACCAGGTGGAGGCTCTGTCATGGCCTCTAATCAAAATATTTAGTTTATAAAAATGTAAACGCATAAAGTCCTTCTTAACAAAAGTTTGAAACTAAAATCTTATAAATGTTATATTTAACAGATGAAAGCTAGCTGCCCAATTGCTTCAGCTGATGCTACTCAGAGCCATATTTTACTGACCGCACCTTCAAGCAGAAATGAGTACGAGCTGATCTGACCATGTGACTCCATGCAGGTCAGAGTTCACTGTGGAAGCGGACAACAGCGAGCCATGCAGGCAGCAGCCAGAAAGTTTACCATCACGTTCCACAGGCAGGGACCCACAGTGGCTGTGAGCATCTGTAATCCTGCTAGACAGAGCTGCACCTCTGTTATATCAAATCTACACACAGAACACATCCACATTTACTGCGGGTCACCTGAACTCGTAAATGCTGCGATCTAATGACAAGACTAAACCTCAGGTCTAATTAACTCGCTGCACCTTTTATTAACTTTTTCAAAGCTTTGGACTGAATTCCTGAAAAACCTGTTTATGACTACCTTCCACCACAGATAGAGACAAAGGTCTTCAAAGCAACAGGTACTAATGGTGTGCGGTGATGAGATATTAATCAATTCTTTAACAAACTTTTTTTTTTTTTGGGTAACAAAAAAAAATAATTTCCCCCAGGGATCAATAAAGTATTCTGATTCTGATTCTCACAGGTTTCAGTAGGTAAAGTCAGGAGGTGATTCAAAATGACGACATTCTTTCTATACTAATAGTCCATTCTGCCTAATATGAAGATGCTGGCTTTAAAAATAAATCACATCAAACTAATATTTGTGTTCAAAGAAAAATCAGTGTTTATATTTATACAGAAAGAGTTCAATAAAAGTGAGAGCACACATAAAGGTCAAGTAAACAACTAGAACTTTCCAGGGTTTTCAATTCTTAAGTCAGTCACCATAAAAATTTTATGTCACCCTCATTTGCAATAAAAATCAGAGATTATTGGCTGACAAACTGAGCAATTTACTACTAATAATAAAAAACTCAGACTAGTTGACTAGTTTTACAGCCAGAAAAACATCTGAAACCTAACAGATTGAATTAAACAGACTCTACAGCTGTTGTGTGTGTTTAAGTACCATTTGAGACTTAACAACATCCTTTGATAATGAAATCCTATGAATTGTGCGGCCATTTGTGTCGTGCGTAATATTACGCATATAAAATGCCAGAATACACAAAGTGGGGCTAATGCTAGCTGTGCTAACTTCAGCAGCCTTTATTGCTTTCAGTTTAAAATTTTGCATAACTGTGTAAAATTGGCCTGGCTTTATGGCAAAACATGGAATAGTTACAGAAACTCAAGTAAATCAAGTTCATGGCCATGAGTTGTCCTGTCAGGAAGTAGTGCCTAAACCTAGCAGAGTATTTTTTTTTTTTTAAATAATTATGAACACCATTAAAACAGCACAAATGTTTTGAGGTAATCGTCTGAACTTTGAACTACTCCAGCCTCCTGATGTGGACATTTATTAATCCTTTAAATCCTACATAGAGCGAGTCTATGTAGATAGACATGACGGAAGAAACGAGACTGACAAAAAATGTAAAATGAAAAAAACAAAACAAAAAAACCAGAAAAGGAACATTTGCACCCAGAAGAATCAATAGACCAAAAATGTATTTCATGAACAGCAGTGAGGCTGTGATTGCATATTGCAAAGTGGTTGCATATTTAAACCCCCCCCCCATAAATAAACAGTACTTAGCCTCCCTGTAGATAAACCGATGGTATCAATTTCAAAATCCTTCATCACCTTGTTCTCAAGTTATCGTACTCGCAGGATTTTCAGAAAACTTGACCTTAAGGTCGAGGTCACTGAAATTTAAACTCATCCAAAATTTTTAGTAGGTGCACATACGATATCAATTTGAAGCTCCAGCATCGCCTTGTTCTCGAGTTATTACATTCACAAATTTACGTCCACCCGCACGATGGGTGGACAACAATACCCCATCAGCCTTTTACGGCTGAGGCGTACAAATAAAATGTTAGCTTACTGAGACACAACCCACGCACAACTGCTCACTGTGGAGATCAGAAGAAATCTGTCATTGTCTTACTTTCCACCACAGATAGAGACAAAGGTCTTCAAAGCAACAGGTACTAATGGTGTGCGGTGATGAGATATTAATCAATTCTTTAACAAACTCAGCACAGTGAAGCATCAGTAAGAACTGCTGTGAAATCAGAAATGAAACAGACTGGTCTTAAGACGACTACGTGTGTTGACAGATAAGAAAAATGGCTGCAAACTGTTCTCTTAAAGAAGAAAAGGAAAATGCGCAGTTTTTATTGACTCACATCCCAAAGCGCAGCGTTCCTGACACATATGTTTGCCAGTGTGCACAGTAGAACATAAACATCCCGGCGAAGCAGCAGAAGAACATCCAGTCTGGGTTGGTGCCCAGCTGCGCTGCTATACTGGTTCCCAACACCACAAACACTGCAGAGAAAAAACACACAGATTGTTCACTGAGCTTCAGATTTTCTGAAACACAGAATCAAACAGGATGTAAACTGACCGGTGGAGAGGGAGTCACAGCCGTGGTCAAACAGCTCACCCAGCGGAGAGCTGCTGTTAGTGCGTCTGGCCTGCTTCCCGTCGATGGCGTCCAACGACTGGTAGATAAAAAGACCCACCGCACACAACAGGTATGCCCAGAGAGGAGCCTGGAGCAAAAAACACAAATAATCACATGAAGAAGAGGTCACTCTATGGCGATGCTCACGAACAGGTGCGGTCTAAGGCAAATTTTACATGCCGTGGCTGGTGGAGGATTGGGCAGCATGAACATGATGGTTTCTTTCACCTCATTAACATACATAAACACAGAGACTGCAATTGTTAGGGTTGTGCCAACACCTTTCATAATGAGTACTGTGGTGCTGGTGAAAGAGGAACTGGGTGGGGAGTTTAGTTCCTACTATGAAGTGTGAGGCCTTGTTCACATACAATGATGAATGAATGATGTAGATTAATTAAGTGAGTGGAAATGAACGGAGATCATCTGAACAGTCATTAAAGTTTTTTGCCTTTAGGCTTGTAGTTGTAGTAACTCATCCAGCTCAGTCAATTATTACATGTGTGTAAAATGCTTCACTTGTCGCTCTCATTCAAGTCTTTACAGACAAACGCACTCAAATCAGAATCAGAATAATTTATTAAACCTTAAGGACACTGGAGAAACAAAAGCACCTGTGCAGTTTCTAATGTAAGAGCAGACAGAAATACTCTCACTTTTTCCCCCCTCATTGTGAGATTTGATATTTCAATGTAGCTGAAACGCCCACAGATGACAGAAGCAGCAGCAACATGTCAGTGCTGGCTGCAAGAACGTCAGTTGCCTTTTTACTCCCCTCTGTCACCCAAATAAATATCACCAGATTAAAAAATATATATATACGGTAGCTGAAGTAATTAAAGAAGCTCTCATATATTTGAGTCCTAAGAGCTCACATATGAAAGTCAACAGTTTTTGTTGGAGGTTGAAGGTAGTTCTAAAGGAAAATCACTGGTATTCAGGTATGTGGACTCTCCAGACCAACCAGGATGTTTTCAGTGGAAATTAAATACAGTTACAGTCCGATGGGTTAGCATTACAAAGACTAAAAGATCATTACAAAGCTGTCTACATGGATATAAGCCAGAGCAAGTGACATGTCTTTATGATTTGATTCATTCATCTTGACTCTTTGTCAACAAATTAAGTCAGCTCAAAGTGACTTTATTCAAAACATGCATTTAATACTTATTAGCCTGTTTAATAAGATTGATATTGATAACCATTTATAACTTCCACAAACAAAAGGAAATCGTGACCAAGCAGCAACCTCAGCATCTGAACAGCGAAGTTAACACCAAGAACAAAAAAGACTGCAGTCCCTCTAATGGCCACTTGAGGCTGACCCTCAAACTTCATCAACCCCATAGATTCCCATGTTAAAATGTCCAACTTTATAGAATTAATAAGCACATTTATATTATTTTTCTGTTGTTTTTTTGAAGGTTCTCTCCATCCTGTGTTCAATTAACATCATTTCTGCCTCCAAAAAAGCAACACTGAGGCTTAAATGTGCACAAACACACAGACAACACCACAGTGCCAATGTTTCTCTTTTATATACCAATCTAAAAGCATCTTTACCAACACTGCTTTCAATCATGAGTTAACTGATGATTTTCTTATTACACTTTTCTTTCTCCGAGCTCTTCTGAGGCTTCACATTAAAAGCCTTCCAGCAGCTCCTATGACCTAATCTTACCACTTTCATATCTGGTTATGTTTTAATATAAAACACTGACAGAAAATAACAATAACAGTAGCGCTGTAGCTATGGACCTCATCCTCTTTAAGATTATCGGCTAACCTGCTCAGTGGCAGTTGGGCAGTAGTAGACGAGCACGAGGGTGGTGAAGACGTTGGTGGCCAGGCCAATGATGGTGATGAGATTGGGTGCAATCCAGGAAGGGACACGTCCTACCAGCCATTCCCAGTAGCGCTGCATTAAAGGCTCCAGCAGGGAGCGTCCAGCACTGCTGTACCTGCAGGGATGGGCAACAGGTGGCAGCAGTTGAGATACAGAGGAGCGACAGATATGAATGTTTACCGACTTTTACGAGGGCTTGACAATTATTAACTGTGTTTAAATATATCTCACCAAGCTGTAGAAACAGAGTTACAGCTAGAGTTTCTTGAGTTTGTGAGCTGCAATGAAGAGTTATCATCAAAGTACTCAATGAAGGTTAATGCTCCAACCAGCACGAGAACAAAACACAAAAATCTCATCCAGACAAATGGGACGCTACATTATATGGTTTATGGTTGATCTA
>NW_024582387.1:571800-644834 GCF_018398535.1 Haplochromis burtoni | reverse complement strand
GAGTGGAAATGAACGGAGATCATCTGAACAGTCATTAAAGTTTTTTGCCTTTAGGCTTGTAGTTGTAGTAACTCATCCAGCTCAGTCAATTATTACATGTGTGTAAAATGCTTCACTTGTCGCTCTCATTCAAGTCTTTACAGACAAACGCACTCAAATCAGAATCAGAATAATTTATTAAACCTTAAGGACACTGGAGAAACAAAAGCACCTGTGCAGTTTCTAATGTAAGAGCAGACAGAAATACTCTCACTTTTTCCCCCCTCATTGTGAGATTTGATATTTCAATGTAGCTGAAACGCCCACAGATGACAGAAGCAGCAGCAACATGTCAGTGCTGGCTGCAAGAACGTCAGTTGCCTTTTTACTCCCCTCTGTCACCCAAATAAATATCACCAGATTAAAAAATATATATATACGGTAGCTGAAGTAATTAAAGAAGCTCTCATATATTTGAGTCCTAAGAGCTCACATATGAAAGTCAACAGTTTTTGTTGGAGGTTGAAGGTAGTTCTAAAGGAAAATCACTGGTATTCAGGTATGTGGACTCTCCAGACCAACCAGGATGTTTTCAGTGGAAATTAAATACAGTTACAGTCCGATGGGTTAGCATTACAAAGACTAAAAGATCATTACAAAGCTGTCTACATGGATATAAGCCAGAGCAAGTGACATGTCTTTATGATTTGATTCATTCATGCTGACTCTTGTCAACAAATTAAGTCAGCTCAAAGTGACTTTATTCAAAACATGCCTGTTTAATAAGATTGATATTAATAACGATTTATAACTTCCACAAACAAAATGAAATCGTGACCAAGCAGCAACCTCAGCATCTGAACAGCGAAGTTAACACCAAGAACAAAAAAGACTGCAGTCCCTCTAATGGCCACTTGAGGCTGACCCTCAAACTTCATCAACCCCATAGATTCCCATGTTAAAATGTCCAACTTTATAGAATTAATAAGCACATTTATATTATTTTTCTGTTGTTTTTTTGAAGGTTCTCTCCATCCTGTGTTCAATTAACATCATTTCTGCCTCCAAAAAAGCAACACTGAGGCTTAAATGTGCACAAACACACAGACAACACCACAGTGCCAATGTTTCTCTTTTATATACCAATCTAAAAGCATCTTTACCAACACTGCTTTCAATCATGAGTTAACTGATGATTTTCTTATTACACTTTTCTTTCTCCGAGCTCTTCTGAGGCTTCACATTAAAAGCCTTCCAGCAGCTCCTATGACCTAATCTTACCACTTTCATATCTGGTTATGTTTTAATATAAAACACTGACAGAAAATAACAATAACAGTAGCGCTGTAGCTATGGACCTCATCCTCTTTAAGATTATCGGCTAACCTGCTCAGTGGCAGTTGGGCAGTAGTAGACGAGCACGAGGGTGGTGAAGACGTTGGTGGCCAGGCCAATGATGGTGATGAGATTGGGTGCAATCCAGGAAGGGACACGTCCTACCAGCCATTCCCAGTAGCGCTGCATTAAAGGCTCCAGCAGGGAGCGTCCAGCACTGCTGTACCTGCAGGGATGGGCAACAGGTGGCAGCAGTTGAGATACAGAGGAGCGACAGATATGAATGTTTACCGACTTTTACGAGGGCTTGACAATTATTAACTGTGTTTAAATATATCTCACCAAGCTGTAGAAACAGAGTTACAGCTAGAGTTTCTTGAGTTTGTGAGCTGCAATGAAGAGTTATCATCAAAGTACTCAATGAAGGTTAATGCTCCAACCAGCACGAGAACAAAACACAAAAATCTCATCCAGACAAATGGGACGCTACATTATATGGTTTATGGTTGATCTAAAACATTTTGCTTTAGTACATAGGTGTTTCGTCAAATACATGAATATTTGTTATACTTTTACATTAGTCTCGGACGGTTAAAAGTTGGAAGATTTGTTCCTCTCAAAGGTTCACAAACTTTTTCTTGCAAAGATTTCTGTTTTAATTACCTAAAATGTCTTGTGATCTTCATCTCGTTCACAGTTACAGACACAAAACAGAGGATACAAAAATATTTATGAACTGAAACAGTTTTTCAGTGAGGACTTGTCCGTAAGTCCTCCTCGTGCTTGTTTAAGTCTCATTAGCAGCTTGTGGGAATACTTCAAGTTTGGTGCTGCTAAAGGAGGTTCTGTGAGTTATAAACTGAAGGGTTCACCTACTTTTCTCAGCTTGTGCTCTAAATTATAACTAAATACATTCTAAAAAGACTTAGAAGTACAATTTCATTTCTATAGTACCTTTCAGACAAACATAACAAAACCCCTTCATAGGTAAATACCATAGACATCAAATAGCATCATTAAAAACTTTAAACCAATAACCATAAGTCCTCTGAATTCAGAGGTGGCTGGTGGCCAGTCCTTTAAATGTTAAAATGTTTAAGCTGTTTTCAGATTTAATAATAGAAACAGAACTGAAGAAGCTTCTCGGATGAGAGGTGAAACGTCTTCAAGCAACTTAAAGAAGTCCAGACACTTTTCTTTGTAAGCTCCTTTGACTACGATGACCTGGATGACTGAGAACCTTCACAGACAATAAAAACATTACCTTAAACTCCATTTGGATGGATTTTTAATGTTCTTAATCACGTCACTGCAAGAAATTCCAGCACCGTTTCACCTCCTACACATTTTAGATAACACACTGTGGCTGCTTCTTTAAGACTGCTATTATATGTGTAAATCCAGTTAACAGTATCATTAGCCAATTTATCTTAACACCCTAATTTAACATCTTAAAAATAAATAAAATCCCAGCTGCTTAGGCCCAAGAGGGGATCAATTTCACCCCATCGAGCTTGTAACATCCTGACGGAAACACTAAAGATGATAATGAAGATGTCGGTTTTGCTAGCTCATTAGTCTCAGACAAGACTAATGGCTTCAAAATAACAGTTCACCAGAACTCTGTGGTTAAACTCAAACAATATTGTTAACTTATTTGGATTAAGTTCTTAAATTCAAACAAGTACTTTTGTTGAACTTTTTTTAAAATTTTGAAATGACTTCCGTTTTAATTGGGAAGACTATGTTTTCACTTCTGATGCATTATTTGACCTTAAATTAAACTGAAAGTGATAATAAGGTTTTTGACTCAACTCGAGGTGTGACTCAACCCGACCGGTGAGTCTGAGAGGGAAACACGAAGAAGGGAAGGGGAAAAAAAAAAACTCAGCACAAGCTGCTACAGGCCTGATCTGTTAACAGTAACATAGCTCGTCAATCCTGACATACCAGCAGTTTTTTTCCTAAACCAATCATAATAACTACGTACATCACTATTTTTGAATAACATATTTCAATAATAGAGAGCGCTAGCACAAATCTTGACAAATATAAGCTTAAGTCACAAATTTTCCTGGAGAAATCGGGTTTAATTTAGGAGGTATTGTGTCTGAGTGGCTGTGGGAATCATTTCATTTTTTTATTTTTTTTTTCACGTTGAAACAAGTCTGTGAGAACACTTGGTGCAGGCAAGTCGTGTTTCATGCTGTGGAGACCACAAACACAGACCTGAAGCTAAAGTCTCTACAGAAAATTATTACAATTTGAGTCACTATGCTGAGGACTCAGCTCCATTCTCTTCAGACTGTTAAAAGGCAACCTGTGAAGTTAAAAAACGCTGCCACACTTTTTTAATATTTGGTGTAGAGGAGCATCTCGTGACTCAGTGTCAGCCCTCTTCTGACTGGGTGCCCCTCACAAAAGGATTTGAACACTGCACCTGTGTGCATGAGATGATCATATTATGACTACACCCTCTGTTTGAAATCATACACAGCCAAGAGTAGAACAAAAAACTGAGCATGTGCTTTTAGCTCACAGGGATTACTGTAGAAACGCTCACCTCCTTATTTGAAATCTTTGCGCGTTTTTAATACAAGCATCCAGTAATGCAACAGTACACATTTGACATAAAATAGATTTCCCACATTTCACTGTCTTTTCACTCCACTTACTAAAACTTTGTTTTCCTGAGTTCAGCATACACAGCAGAAACCTGCATTACCTGTGCTCCTCCAGTCTCTTGAGTTGGTGTCGAGACAGGGGGGGTGAGGGCAACTCAATCAGCCTGCGCAGGACTCCAGGGGACAGCCAGCAGGTTGCCTCCATGCCCATGCCGTGCCCGGGGTCTTTGTCCCGGCTAAGGCCTCGGCGAGTACGCAGACCCCCCCCTTGCTGCTGCCCCGTGGCGCTCATGAAGCCCTGCTTCCTGCTGGTCTGGTCCCTGATGGCTCTACCTCTGCCACTGCCACTGCCCTGCCCGAGGGGCTAAAGATCCACAGTGAGGCCGGATGATGCCTAAGAAGAAAAACCCAACATCATAAAACTGCCATGTGGAAATATCTCAGCAAAAAGAAAAAAGAATGCAGCTCCTAAAATCCCAAAAACCAATTTCAGAGGCTACAACTAAAAATTATTATTATTTTATAATTATTTTATAATTATTCTTCTAGGCTACTTGTTATACATCAATGTTAAATCTGGTGCTTAAGAACTTTCTCTAACAAATCCTTCAATTGGAAAAGCTAAAACTTGAAAACAGCTAAAAGTTAACATACTTTTTTTTTTTAACTAAAATTAAAAAAAACAAATTCACTTCACTAATACCAAGAGCCACATGGGAATACTGCATGACCAACTGCAACTGTTATTGATGGCATAGATTTTTTTTTCCTGCTTGAATAATTTTAGTGAACATTTACCTATTTTAGGCAAATGAAACACTTACTATGCCCTAGTTTTAGCATAAAGTCAGACAAAGGCTCCTGCAAAGTGAGCTGTCAAAAGCCTAAACAACCAACTCCCTCTATAGCCCTGTTGCACTATGGAAATGTGGATGCAATACTCTTGAAAGTGAAAGTGCAATGCAGATATCTGCAGCTCCTGTAACACCCACATAGACATGCTCAAGACTGGTTAAAGAATGCAAGTCTGATGCCATGTTTAACCAGTGCTAAGGCAACAAGTGGAAATGCATCAGTATAATAAAGGAGGGTTTGAGCCCCCCTCCCCATGATCCTGTCTCTGTCAGATGAGTGGGCACGATGACAAAAAGCTCTTTTACACTTCACCCATTTCTGTTATTCGTGTTTTATAAACCTAGATTAATTACCACAAAGCCAAATAGGCTCATGTATTATTGTTTTAAAAATACCGGGGTAAAGTTTAAAATGTGACAGCAGATGTTTGGGTTAATCAGCTGATCAATTATTATGTACAATCAACATTAACTGACAGTTTCAATATGGAGAAAAGAGCCATTAGCAGATCAATAGAGACGAAACTCTGACTAAGTCTCTGTGATGCAGGCCCTGAATGCTAATGCTGGTAGCACAAGTTCACAGCAAGACTGCAGGTTTTAGGCAACGGACATGGTGGAGCAGCAGCACTAACATAACCAGACTGGACTTACAGGGAAGTTAACTGCACGCTGTTACATCACATATGAAGGAAAAAGGTGCACAATTATGGATTCAACATTTTCCTAGTACATACAGACTATTTAACACTTCTGTCAGTGCTAGACAAAGAAAATTTTCCTTTTTGCAAATATTCAGGATGTTATAAAAATTAACTAAGAACAGCAGAGATGCCTCAACAGCCTGTCAGGCATCTCTGTGCCCACTGAATTTAAACTGCTTGCGAGTTGTTGGTTTGGCGAAAAAACACACTTTTAAATGTGGCTTTGTTTAGACTCCTTAAGGTTTATATTTTTTGCTGTACAGTACAAGCAGTGCGATTACATGGAAAAAAAAAACTTATATAAGCGTATATGTAATAGATGCCATAGTTGTAAGTTTCCTTGTGTCTTTGCAGGAGCAGATAGATGAGCCCATAACTATGATAATGTTTCTGAGCTTTTAAAAAAACAAACAAACCTAGGAACGACCTAAAGCATGGATTTGGAGAGTTGTTCCTCCCCTACTCTAATGTATAAGCCCATCCATCCATCACCACTTGTTAGGAGTTAGGTGATAGAGGCTGCAGCCTAAGCAAAGAAACCTAGACCTCAGTCTCACACAACAAGACATTGCTAGGCTTTACTGGCCCTGAACACCAAAGTGTTATCCCAGTAGGACATGCCCAGAACACCTTAGCTTCCTCCTTTCAATGTGTAGAGTAATGGCTCTTCTTTGAGTCCCTCCCAAATGACCAAAATTCTCACCCAGCCACCCTTTGGAGAAATCTCATTCCCACCACTTGTATCTATCTCATTCTTTCAGCTGGAGCTTGTTCTCAACCAGGAAAGAGTGGGGTTCCCACTCCAGGTCAGGGATGAACTGCTGCCCCCAGTGAAGGAGTTTAAGTATCTTGGGGCCTTATACAGATATATATAGAAAATGCACACTGACAAGACATCCACATGACGACGTCATCCGGAACATGACTCTCTGTATTGAGCTTGAAAAGACACTCCTGCAAAGAGCCACCCAGTTACAATCATAGGTGGATGTGAGTAATCAGCTTAATTATGCTCCCCATAATATTCTGAGATTAAAGGCAAGTTAAGACTCGTAACCGGGACAACAGGGCACATCTAAATTTCTGTAGTAACAGAGAAGGCCCATGTGTTGCTGATGACAGGACCCAGAGCAAAGAAGACGATGAAGAAAGATTAAATCAATAACGCAATATTTATTGAGACATTACTGACACTGACAGGAGTTAGTTCGCCAGCGGTTGGCTGCCGGTCATTACCTTGTCTACGTTTCTAAACTACTTCTTGTGACTGTCACTTGAGCTGCTGACGAAGCTCGGAGGGCACCAAACAACCTGCTTCTTGAAACCTAGCACACTTGCTGTTAGCTCAGTCCCCATCAGTTAGCGTGTGCATTAGCTGGACTATCTGCAACGTTAGCGCAGCGAACGGCTACGGAACACTCATGTCAGGGTGGCATTATAAATTTACACGCTTGCAGCAAGTTTATTGACTCTTTTTCATACTCATTTTGCTAAAGGCACCGGTGCATACTCAGCATATTGCTCAGATCAGACGGAAACTCATGGACCTCCCGTGGTGACTGCGGCTAGCCTAGCTAGCTAACCCAGACTGCTGGCAGGATGCTGAACGTAATGCCGACTGACCTGAGCGATTAAAGGACGAGAGTCGCGGACAGTCCAAGGGCCAGGTGGGAGTGTTTGAAGTCGACAGACAGCACCTTTCTGTCCTCGGTTAGCTTTGTGATTTCCTCTCTATCACTTGGAGTATCAAAACAAGCGTCTGCATCTGTAAGGTAGATCACCACCACCGGTGTCACTGTGGTTTGACACAGCAGGCTAGTTATCGTTAGCCATCACAGAAATCTCGCGAAGTTTCCTTTCGTAGTGGGTAAATTTTGCCCTGAACTCATCTCACAGGCACACAGCCCGCTCAAACGCCCTCTAGTGTAGGGGTGTCAAGTTCGTTTAGTTCGTTGGCTACGTCAAGGTGGTCAGACTAACAAAACCACTGCATAAAAACACTCCACCAAAGGCTCCTATTTCCTTATAAAGAAGATTGTTTCTGCCAGGCAGATACGAGTAAAAATTTGAATTGTCATCTCTAAATTTTGAATATCGCAAAGTTTTGACTTGAGTTGGCTTTCAAGTAATTTGAAATTTAAAAAAGAAAAAAAAATTGGACTTACTGACAGTGGTGAGACTTGCTTTGACAAGGACTTTGGGTCAGTGCTACAAAGAATGTCTTTTAGTAACTAAGTATTGATAGTTTAAGGTTAGAAGCCTTTTTAACATGGATTTAAAGGCTTCTCATACCCAAGCTGCAATAAATCAATCATTATCTGATCATGAAAAAAAACAAAACAGTTTTTTTAATCCTCACAACCCAAAAAATAGCATTTAAAAAGACAGAAAACCTTTTGTATTTTGTAAGTTTTGAGATTTTACCTCAAAAATAATATTATCTATCTGATTTTTCTTCTTTGTTTAGATAACACAGCCCAGATTTAGTTTCTCTCATCCACTTCAGATGCTGCAAACCTTGCACCCGACTTTATTACACCCAGAACTGATTGACAGCAACAAGTGGTCTTCAGGAAGTTCAAAGTGCAGCAGTTGTTATCCAAAAAGTTCGATCATAATTGTCCTGTCCGGGTGTCTTTGCAATATAAGCCAGACCTGATTTCAGAATCTTCCTCCTGACCTTCAAGGTCCTAATCGGATTATCTTTCCCCTGACATTTCCAGCCCCATTACTCAACATACACCATCACACCCTTCACGCTGGGCTCTTAACTGTCCCTGGATTCAGTAACTAAACTCCTTTGAGGATACAGCATTTGGCCACAGAGCTCTTCTCCTTTGGCACAAACCTCCAGTCCAAGGTCGCCAGGGTGGCTAAGTGCAGACTTTCAAATCCAGACTCAAATCTTTCTCCTCAGTTCTGTAGCAGTAAAAGTCCAGGCTTATCAAATGATGCCAAGTTTATTTCAGCTCATCTCCAGCTGCATATTCTTTTCATTTTTGGGCTCCAGAGTAGCTTTACATGATTCACTATTTAAAGAAATCCTACTTATACTTCTCTTATACACCTGTGCTAAAGCACTTGTTGGAGCTGCATCAAGGCTCAGCTCAACAAGCTGCATGCCTGTCTCTCTCTTTATAGCAAATGAGTGTCTCTCCCTCATAAAGAACAGATCTGAGCAACAGGTAACTGGAGTGTCTGTGCTGAAAGCCAGCGCTGACCACATCTGGAACATCAGCACAGTTTATCACATGAACCTTTGTCTTACAGAGATTACACAGGCTTCACTGACCCAACGTCCCAGCGCAAGTACTGCTACTCAACAGCCATCTTGAAATGCCCTTGGGTATTTATAATAGGTATTTTGAAGAATTACATAAATTTATCTTAATTTCAATGGTTATTGGAACAAAACTGCAGCTGATTAGATTTGATTAGGATGGATGGAATATGTGACACAATTTTCTTAATTTTGCTTCTGTACACAATAACAGTAGATTTTAAATCTAACCATAAAGATGTTAGAAAGAATTACAATACAATACAATACAACTTTATTTATATAGCACACTTAAAACCGAAGGTACACCAAAGTGCTTCACAACAAGGTTAAAACATAAGATATAAGATAAAAGGCTATAACAGATTACAAAAGTACAGACAGAAATAAAACATTTTATAAGAAATAAAACATTAGAGCATAGTTTAGGAGATAAAATTACTGGGTATTCATAAATATAAGGTGGGGGTATTTATACAGGGGAACATTAGTAGAAGATAAATAACATCAGGGTAAAATACAGGAGATGTGCACTAACTAACTGAAAACACTCAGTCAAACAGGTAAGTTTTTTATTGAGATTTAAATGAATAGATGGAATCAGAGGCACAGTCACCTCTGGTCTTTAGCCGGGATCTAGGCTGCACTAAGAGTTATTGTCCCGATGATCTTAGGGCTCTCCTAGGGATATAGGCACTAAGGAGTTCAATGAGGTATCACGGTGCAGTATTGTTTATGATTTTAAAGGTAAGCAACAGAATTTTTAACTCAATTTGGTATTTGACAATATGAGGCCCAAAGAAGTGTTGAATGCAAAATGCGTCAGAGACCACAGAAGACACCTAAAGTGGATGATTCCAAAACTCTTTCCTGGGTTAAGAAAAACCCTTCACACCTGTAACCGAGTCAAGAACACTCGCGAGGAGGTTCCTTTATCACTGTAAAAGTCTCTAATCATGAGATTAGAGACAGAAATACAGAGGGTTTGTGACAAGGTGCAAACAACAGGTTACACTCGGGAACAAGAAAGACAGATTAGACTTGACATCTAACACTAACTGCACAGCCCTGAAACAATGCACAGTCCCTGGTTTCCTGGTACCAGGAAAAACCTGAACCAGGTTAGCAGGATGAACAGGATGAACTCTGTGCTCTCTGCTCAGATTCAGGTAAAGTCTGCGACACTGATTGATGAGACAAAGCATAATGAGTCCCCTTTAAGCAGTAAGCTGACACAGACCGTGTGTACAACTGTGCACCACTTAGTTTAATATAAATATTCACAAGGTAAAATTGCAGGCATTCAGATTAGTGTTGCATACATACTTGCACATTTCTTTATACACTGATCACACAAATTTGTAAATGTTACTGAGACTCTGGGTGAATTCAAGCTGCACTATATGACATGTTAAACTTAACACAGTTTTGCATTTTCACAACTGAACCAACCACAACGCACTGATTTTATTTTACACATAGCACTGGTCTAACGCAGCCAAGAAAAGCACAATGACCATGCGCATTTTCCAACATGCTGACAGCTGCATAAAAGTTGCACAAAGCCAAATGCAAATGATTTCAAATATTTGCAATAAGATCTAAAGGAGTCATCATTTCCCTCCTTTCCTCTCCCTCTTGCACAGTTGCATCAGTCTTCTTGAATGTAGTAACTGCAGACTAAAGTCCCTCATTCCTTCCTGTATTGCAGGCTTTTTTGTGTCTGTAATCGTTCACTTTGTAACACGAATTCATTGAAAAGGCTGAAAGTCAAAATCCTCAGTCAGCTTTCAGTATAGGAGTTAAATCAGACCATGCTGCTGTAATTGAACATAACTCTCTATTGCCTTTTCTGCTGTACATATAACATGGTCTTCACCTGCAGCCACATCCTTGTTTTGTTAGGCAGCACATCTTTGTCTGGGTCTTGGTTACTGTATAATACTCATTGGACAATAGGACTTTTTGTAATCGTTGGGTGGAGATGCTTACATTCAGGGGCACCTCTTAAATCTCTGTGGTCTCCTTGTAGTCTGCGTCCCTCTGTGTGGTTTTCAATAGTTTTGCCTTTGCTTTTGTCAGACTGGCTGCGTTCCTGTGCGATGCTGCTGTCTCAAAATGTGTTCAGCTTAGTTTTTTCAATTTTTCTGTTACTCTGTTCGACTTAAAGCTTGCTGTTACCTCTGCATTTACTTTCTCGGGTTCTTTATTCAGAACTTATCATAGCACACAGTGCTACGATGCGTGTTAAGTTCAGGTTAGACTCCCTGCAAAAACTGTGCAGAGAGGGATGCTATGGGCAGCTGTAGGATGCAGAGCAACGGACACCTCCAAAAAATCAACAACACTGTTGTGCATCAGGCAAATTTGCTCAAAGCAGCACAATAAAGGACAAAAGAGACCAACCTGAAAACATTTCAGTTAATGATAAAAAAAAAAGCACTACTGAGGTGTGGGAAAGGCATAGCTGCAGGTATGTAAATATGTCTAATGCTTCAAGGACCTTTTAACATTACAAGAAGATAACATAATTAAAATGCTATTTTTATGTTATAAGGCGGACATTAAAGAGGGTATTTAAAAAAAAACATATTAACCAATTTACGCAATTTAAGTTTTGTTGAAGTAGGAGCGTTGTTTTCTCCCAAATGTATTTGGGAATCCCATGCTGCTTCTCTGCCAGCAAAATCACATAAAAACTATTTAAAAGAAGCCAATAAATTTTGGTTCTCATCCAGATCAGGTTCTTTAAAACTGCTACATGCCTTTGTGCGGGTTCTGAAAGTGTCTCTGTCCCACACTTTTTTCTAGGCTTCATACTTTCGCCATCTTTCTGCCGAATCAAAAATTTGTATATTTGCATTTGATGGACAAGAATGAGAGCTGAAATATGTAGCAGAGCTGAGTGACCTATTATAGCTTTTATATATCGGGGGTGATGTGTTTATAATTCAAAGAATTTATACAGGAAAAATCTGCATACAGTCTTTTAAATATATATGCTTGCTGTTACCAGGTGGTCATTTTTTTTCCCAAATTTGAAAACTAAAGGGTTACAGCATTTCGTTTACAAAAAGTAAGCCTATTCAACTTAACCAGGTAACCAGCTGTAGGGAAATGGTCAAAAAAAGAACGTCACAATTTAAACTGTCCATTTTAGTATAAGTATGACTATTTTAAAATATCTGAACAAAAAACGCTTATTTTTCCATGAATAAATATATAACAGACTAAATCATGTATCTTTTATCTGTCACAGTTTGGTCTGTTGTGACTTTGGGTTTTCTGGGCATCATCTGCAGTTATGAAATTTCAAACACATGAATGTGCTGGTCCTAAAACTAAAGCTGCATATTGAAAAAAGTCTGCAATAACCCACAAGTTTTATATTCGTTTTCTAGATAATTTGTCGTGTTTGCCTTAACGTGTGATATTCAGTCATGATTAAAAAACAACAACATCAAAAAAACCCAATAAATATTTTTTAAAGCCTCTGCAGTCATATAGACGTATGCAGTCATACACTGAAACCTTACCACTATACCCACTGGTACACTGTCATGCAGCTCTTTTAACTAAACTTAAACTTACAGCTGCTTTTAAACACTTGAGACACATCTGCAGCTGAATGGGTGCTTTGGGCACTCGGGATGATTTTGTAGTTGTGCTTTTTGTGCATTTTATTATTCAAACAATTGATACAATAAATTTTTTATATATGTTCAGCTTCATGTTTTGCTTCTGTTCATTGTTAGTCGTCTCCGTTTGACAGGTACAGATTAGAGAAGTCTCTCAGGAGGCTCCTGACTTGGGCATTCTGGGGGTTTCCATCATCAGGGATCAGCTCTGGATTCAGAGCCAGGTTTAAGACCTTTGTGGGGCTGAAAGCAGCAGAGCGGGTCTGTGCTGTGTGGAGACCCTCAATTGCGCTGGACAGCCAGAAGAGTCTCTTGAGACTCTGGATGGTTCGGCCGCGGTCGTGCATCAGCTGGTGTTCGGTCACAGCTCGGCGACTGCAGAAAGAAAACAGAGAGCAGGAAGCAGCTGCTGGTCAGCGCACAGTCTCAAAGTTCATGCAGCAACCATCAATGATCAATGACATGTTCTATCCAACACACGGATTTATTTATGGAAACAAAATCAGAGCCGCAAACGCAGCACAGCAAACTGGGTCCATTCATCTCTTAGCACATGAATACATTTTAAATGAGTGAAGACTGTTTTAGATTCAAAGTGACATCAAAAACAGAAAATGCGTAATAAATAAGTAATAGTTATTATTCATAAACTCTGAAATAAAGTGGGAACAGTGAGACCACCTGTCGCTTTGTTGGCCCTGGACTGTTGTAACAATGACAAGAAGCATGACAGTGAGCCACTGCACAGGCCTGTGGGACGTCTGCATCTTCTGCATGAAAACAGCAGCAAAGACAAAACACATTAAAACCTCTCATACGAAAGGTAAAAAACAAACGTTCTGAATGCACATCAGCTATTGCTGAAGGTTGGTGATACTGAACCCTGAGTTGCTTTTGATGGGTTCATCTATGGGAATGTTAGATTAAAAAAACCCATCCAGACATAGAAAACACTGCTTGTATATATGTGTGTGTGGATGGGTGAATGAGACATGCTACATAAAGCACTTTGAGAGCTTAGGTAGAGTTGAAAAGTGCTATAAGAACCAGCCCATTTACTTTATTTATTTATTGGAAACATTTTTCTTTCTTATGGATAAAAATCATCCACCAGTTCCCAGGAAAAAGGAGCACAAGCTCAACAAACTGAGGAAAATGAAATTTTCTTCAGCAGAGATGAGTCGTTTTCACACATGAACTGCAGGAGAATCGTTTATGGGCATTTTCCACAGTGGCCTCCTCTGACATGCAGCACACAGCAGGAAGTAGAGCACCTCAGACACTTTAGCGCTGCTGGAAATCCTCGGTGTGTTTTAGGCCTGCACAGAGCGCGCAGGAGCACAATGCCCACTCGCAGCGGTTAGCTGCACTATATGGAGTGATGCATTATGACATCACACAAATGTCAGACTGAATCTGACATTTGTGTTCTCGTGCTTGTGTGTCAGGTAAACTGTGGAAATGTTTAGTTCAGCGGTGTACGTGTGAGCGAGTGAGTGCGTTTTTCTTGTGGCTATGATTAGGTGCCCGAGTCTATTCAGCGACTGCGCCACATTTTTATCCCCAATCCCCACGATCCACATACTGAGACAATGTCCAAGCTTTTGATTGGCTCTCAAATCAGGAGCCCATGAGTCTCATGAGAAAAGTGACACTCAATAAGAAATGTGCTAATCTGTGGATGCATCCCTACTGAAACTCAAAGATAATCAGCAGACAGAAATGCAGCTGAAATTAAAGTTAACAAGTTCTTCTGAATGAAAAGAGAACATGGGAACATGCAAAGACTTGCATGAGAATAAACCTCCCATTTAAGCTTATCGTATTTTCTGATTAGAGTTTAAAAACTTGTCTTCAAATAAACTGCTAAATAATAACCTGTAACGCACTCCTTGCCCTATTTAGATAGCTGCCAACAGACCTTTAACCCATTACCAGGTCCTGACCACTTCTTATGGAACCACTGAGTTATGCAAGTCACTGAAATATAACAATACAGAAAATATAAGATATTACTTTAGGTGTCTGCTAAGAAGAACAACTTATATTTACAGAATATGCTATTTACATCTGCTTTTCTTTCATTTCCTGTAAATATAAAAGCACAGTAATCAGCCTGAAAAATAACAGAAATAAATGTGCTTGTAGAATATGAACACAAAGCATCGTTTATGAAGGTTTTGATTGTGTTTTAATGTTTGATGATGTGGACAATCTGGATGAATCTGATTCTAAGTGTTGGAGGATATTTTTGGCTTCATTAGTGGATGCAACCAAGTTATCTTCCACTACCTCACAAAGAGATAATTCTGTGAACCTACAAACAACAAAGAGTTCTCCACACATCTGATTCCTCTGCAGCCATTCATTTTTTCCCCCAGCATCAGAATCCAGAATGAACACAGCTGCTGTTTTCTGCCTCGAAGCAAACTACAAACTTTTCACAAAGCTGGAAGATCGGCTGTATGCAGAGAAAGGTGTGACGGGCAAGTCATGATGAGCTAATGATCTCCCAAAGTCAAAGACAAATCAAGCTGATGGATCCTACTCCATCTGGGCTTCGGGTTCAACACACAAAAAAGAAAAAACACGTAAAACGAGCATGCAAACGTTCCCGATATTGTCTGTTTCGTCCACGTTGGGTCGGTCTGTCCACAACAAGAAACTGCTTCAGTTTTCTTTAAATGAATCTGGATTTCATATCAATTTCAATTTTATAAAGTTCAATTTACTTTTAACTGTTTGACTGACACAGAAAAAATAAATACCAGCAACATTTAAGTACAAAAAAATGAATCAAATTAAAAACTAAAAAACTATCATATGAAACAAAAATTAACTAAAAGCTTCTTTAAAGTAATCCGACTCTTAAAGAGGTACTTACCTTTCCCGTGTTTGCGGCTGCAGTACTTCGGCTGATTAGACACTAAACTGACTTCAGATTCAATCTCGAGACCTTTTATAAAGCCCTCTCCGTCACACACACACGGACACACACTTTACTCAGACCTCCCACTCTCTTAATTGAAAATGGTTTGATTTGCTCCTGAAACAAACGTCAGCACCATCATCTCTGACATCTGTGATCTTTGTGTCTGAAGAGTGAGCAAAACATGGAAGCATTTTTTGGGGTTTATTCATGTTAATAATTTGATCCCCAGTGTGACAGTGGAGGAGGTTTACACACTTATACATGCTCTTTACATAAGCAGGTGTTTTCAAAAGGAGGATGAAATTCAATTGAGGGATTATCATTTTTCTATTTTCTGGTCTAATCCCCTCTGGTTCCTCTTGCAGACTCACGCTGGCTACTAAGAAATGGGGCTGAATGTTTGTATTGATGTTGAGGGTGAAGACACGGAGAGGAATGAGTCAGCGTGAATGACGCGAGCGTCAGCAAACCGTCTGCCAGTTCAGCTCTAAACTTTGCTAAATGATCTGTCTGCAGTTAAGATGTTTGTCGCCTGGAGCTCTTCTCCACATTATGACCACCGTCACTAATGAACCCAAACAAACTGGAGTCACTGGTTGCTGTGGTGGCGCCGCAGTCGCCATTAGAAATGCAGTCGTCGTGACAACATCTTGCAGGGCGAGTTTCCCTCAGCGAGAAATGTGGGCTGCCATCGGAGGCTCGTGGGTGGAGAGATGGGAGCGAGAAGAAGTGATTTAGGTCATTAAGGAGTAATTGATGGCAGTGTGAAGAAACTCAGAGACGGACAGCAAGGGAGGAGTCGTGAGGGTGAAAGAAACCAGACAAGAAACTAATCAGCCCGATGGAGGTTAATTTCTCACTGCAGGAAGTGAGTGTTTACATGACTCACGTCCAAACCCAGTACTCAAATTCTGTTTTATATAGAAGACTCATTGTTAAACATTCACAGTGGATTAGCACTGTTGCCTGGGTTTGAATCCACTGGCCAGCCGAGGCCTGTGCAGGTTCTCTTCAGGTACTCGGGCTTCCTTAAAAAGGCATGCATGCAGGTTAATTAGTGATTTTAAATTTGCATGTAAGCCAGTGGCTATGTGATAGTGATCTTTCCAGGATATATGCAGTGTATCTATTCTACATAGCATCCAGTAAACAGATGTTCGTACAACAGATAAGGACGAGAGCACGTTGGTAAAGTGAAAACTGCATCTAGAACAGAAACAGCTGCATTATACTGCTAACGCAACTCTTTACAAGCACCTGCACAGACAGCATGCTAATGCTAAGCTAGCCAGAAACCCGGAGTGATGCTGTGAATGTTGACCCCATCGCAGCAGCCAGACCCTGAACTTCCACAGTAACAACAGCAGAGATTAGCAGTCAGGGTGCAGCCTCTGTTTCTACCTGTTCATGTTTCTACAGTAGAATCACTGCAGTTAACGTTTTTAAGTCACTGTGCTGGTTTTCATCTTTGCCTTGTGTTGATACCTAAAATACTAAGACAAAGATCATGTGGTGTGTCCTCACAGGGACTGTAGCCCATAGGTTAATATTGTTAAATGCTAATTATATGAAAAGGCATTTCAGGCATTCTGTGTAACTTGTGTAATAACGACCCCCAACACAGATCACAACAATGAAGGGAACTACCTCCAACTCGCACAAACATTTGAACACAAAACTTATAATTAATTTACATGAATGTCTTTGATGTGCTGCTAAGAGATGGTGGTGACTCAAAGTGGAGCTAATGAGAATCTAAGAGAATCGCAATCATAACTGATGTCAGTATTGGATTTGGAATTCTTATCAATTCCCATTCCTACTCCCACTGCATCTACTGTCCTGAAGTATTAACCTGGAATTAAGACACTACAGTTTTGTAGTGTTTTTTGGGCGTGTTTAATTTGCACAAGGTCGGCTCTGCCGTTCCTGTGTCTGTTTTGTACCAATGAGGCACTTTTAAGATGTCTCACTGTCCAACACATTACTGAAATTGGTAATTTTCTGGTAATCAGTTGTACAGATAACTGATTACATAATTTCCTTTGGGATAAATAAAGTATTCTGATATCTGCTGGTCTCACAGTCGCTATGACGGATATATGAGATACAGCTCATACAACAAAAACCATGACCTGGGGATCATACCAGTTGCTTGGCTGTTACGCACTAACAGTCGTTTACCAAATTATCTGTCTTTGATTCTCGCATGAATCAAAGGTTTGCAGCAGTTCCAACAAGGATCCAAATGCGGGGGGGATTTAATACTAAGATGATTCAAAGCTGCAGAAAAATAGTAAACAGGAAAAATAACAAACAAACCCAAAAACAATGAATCCACCAAGGCAGAAAAAAAAGAACAGGCAGCAGAGTGAGAACAGGAGAAACCGATGAGAGTAAAAAAAATAGAAAAAGACAAAGTAAAAACAAACAAACAAACACAGAAAGATATCCTTTCAAAATAAAAGAGGAATCTACAGAAATGTGTAAAATTCTGTCGTGAACCACAATGTTCAGATAAGGTCTATAAATACCAGTGAAGCACAATGAAAGTTACAGATTCTTAAAAGAAATAGAGACAGAGAAGTTCAAGCATGAGTAAAATCAGGAACACTTTCCTGTGAAAGTTTTAAGACCACTTTAAAGGAAGTCTCTGACTCAGCAAACCAGATTTCCTTCAGCAGAGCACTCCTCGCCTCGAGGTACTTCTATAAATCTCCTGTCCTCTTTAGTTTTAGTTGTGCTGTATTTCAGTCTGGGCTGAATGTTGTTTAAGCTACTACAGATACCTGATAAAGGAACTGTGTTTATACACAGCTCCCAGACGACAGCGTTTCCAGGGAAGTTCTTGCATGTTTTGACAAGATAATGCTAATCTTCATAGTGGGGTTTAGCTTTACTGTACACTTTCTCATTTTAAAAATGTGATGTGTTTTCTTTGTTCAGTTGTAAATAAAAAAGGGGTTGCATTTTGTTTTTACAGTTTACAGAGCGTCCCAGCGTTTTTGGAAGCGGGGTTGTAAAATTGTATATTTGTCCAATTTCTTCTGAGCATCTGAAAATGTGAGACTATATGTATAAACAAGAGTGTAACTCCTAAAAAGTTAATGCAATACTTTTGTTAAAGCCGTCAGTTAAAGCTAAAAGTCTGCATGTTAATCGCATCCTGTTGGTGAAGATAAGTTTCCACTTCTAGAACAGACAGAAGGAAAAAACAATGCGCCCAAGCAAAGGACCTTAAAAGGGTCATTTTTAAGGTCCTTTAAAGTGTTTCTGGCTCAGACGCACACAGCAGTGAGCTCGTCCCATCAAATCACAGCCACCTTCACTCACAGCCTGCAGGCTCTTTAAGCAGCAGAGGAGATCCTTGGTGTATTTGTTCAGGAAAAGGCACCAGGAAATACAAATGGACCAATTATGGGCCACATGGAAGAGAGAAGGAGAATTACCGTGGGCCATAACACACCCACACCAGCTTTTCTCAAACCTTTTGTGACACACCACCTCGGAAAAATTATTAATAATAAAAAAAAGATGTAATTTTTAGTTAAATAATGATTGCCGCTGATAGCAACAGTAAACTGTTTATTTATTTCTCCCTAAAAAAAACAAAAAAACATAACCAATATTTCAACATGCAGTGGCTGTGCCCCATCGTTTGGGACGATATCCTCACCTGTAAAGCAACCTGCATCCACATAGGGGCAGTGTTGTACTGAGCAGCTGAGTGTTGCTCATGAACCACCAAACAGCAGGTTTAAGACACTGCAACACTAAATTCATTTGCTGAGTAACATACAGTAAAATACATTAGGACTGCTCAGTAACGCCCCATAGAGGCAGCAGCGTTCATTACAGTCACAACATGAGCAAACATCTTGATTCTGTCCTTCTTACTGTCTTGATGCATGCTCAATCGTTCAGGTAAGTAAATCCCAAAAGGTTGATTCTGTTCATCTGGACGTAGAGTTTTCAGTGGGAGAAACGTTTCGTCACTCATCCAAGTGACTTCTTCAGTCTCAGCTGACTGCAGGTTTCCCCAACTGTATAAACAGGTTTATACAGTTTATACTGTTTTGTTTATAAAAAACAAAACAAAACAGTCTATGCAATACTTTTATTAAAACCCTCAAATTAAAGCTGATGGTCTGCACCTCAATCACATCTTGATTGCTTGATTTGAAATGTAATCTAACTGTAAGTGTCACATGCAACTGGCACGGCCTCGGGCAATGTGCACAAGATCTTTCTCTTGCCATTTTTGTCTCTCGGTCCTTGAATCACTCAGGTCTCAAAGAACAGAGCCAAAAGGATATACACCTGCATAATAAAAAGCACTACATCAAAACACTTTAAATGCAACACCTTTTTAACGTTTATGAAAAGCATGAGCAGCTAATACACGGTGTATAACAGAGTCTAATGTACCTGCATTTGTCAACAACTATGAATTCTCTTAAAGACAAATCGCATTGTTAACATGACGTTACTATTGTTTGTTTGTTTTTGTTTGTTTGTTTTTCTAAGCCTCAAAACCATCAGCTGATTTGGTTAGGAAGCTGCATCCATAAATATCTATGTGCAAGGCACTATCAAGTGCCAATCAGTTGTTTTATAATTTTATTCAATAGGAGCCCGGCAACAGATGGGTGACCTGTCCAGGCTGTACCCCACCACTCGCCCTGTGGCAGCTGGGATAAGCTTGGTGTTTCCTCTGCAGTGACTGCTCCCTGCTCCACTCTGTGTTACTGGCCAGGAGCAAATATACACATGTTGATTTAGCCATCTTTGAGAATCAATAATCCATTCCTAACCTGGGTTTGACCAACACCTAACTGTCAAACAATTATTATGCATTCAGACCGAAGTGAAGTGAAGCTTCACTGAAAATCTGTGAACATTTGCCCCTAACTCCGAACTGGTGGAAGAGTGCACCCTGACTTGTTTTTCCTCACTTTTCTCCCAGCTTTTATTTTCTTCCTTTGTCTACATAAAAGAAAAGTTTAATCACACAGTAGGTGCCAAAAATGATTACATGTGCCCCACCTAGTGGCTGGAAAAGGAGATAAAGGTAAGTGATGCTACCTGGAGGCTGTGGCTGGTAGTGATGTGTCAGTGGCAAACGAAATGGCTCTTAGAGCCGGGTCTTTAAAGTGAACGCCGTGAGCCGACTCCTTATCGCGAGCCACGGGGCTTTTTTTTCTTTCTCTCACCCTCTCTCTCGCACTTTTTTCCGCTTCACTCGCATGCGAGCCTTGTGCTTTGCGCTGGGCAGAGGGGGGAGGGGCGGTAGTTACACTCGCAGTAGCACAGGAACAGAGCGGGAGGGAGAGACGAGAAAGAGAGCCAGGGACAACAACGTCACATTAGAAAGGTATAGTAATCATCCACAACTATTTTCAGTTGCGGATGATAAAGGATTCAGAAAGTTTATTCATGCAGGCCATATGACAGAGAATGTGCATCTTCTTTTTGTTTTCATATTTTAATTTATATTTAATTGTGTTGTGGTTTGCAGTGTTTTGTGTTGTTTCACTTTAAATTTGTTTAAAAGGAAAAAGCTGAAAATTTAAATAGTTAAAAGTTGAACTGTGACTAGTTGGTTTTTGTATTATATGATTTATTTATTACATTTTATGTGGAGTGAATAAATAAAAGTATATTTAGGTGGCCCCTAGAGACAAAGCACGTACAAACTTCAAAACACGTACAAAACACAACAGAAGTGCTCCAGGATGCTAGGCGCAGTGTTGAGCTTTTGTTACCTAGTGGCTACACAAGCCAGCAAGTACCAACGACCGGATTTGGTGTGTGGTAGTAACAGGTAAATGAACATTTTTTAAATTATTTGAATATATATGAGTGCTTGTGTATAAATACACAAACAATACACATATGCTTTCAATTGTGTAATTTAAGTGATCTAGGTAGCTCTGTTTTGGAAGTTCAGTTAACGCTAGAAATGTGTTTTGGAGTTTGTACGTGCTTTGTCTCTAGGGGCCACCGTAAATATTTATATATAAACATTAGGGGTGCAACAATACTCGTATCGATATTGAACCGTTCGATACAGTGCTTTCGGTTCGGTACGCATATGTATCGAACAATACAAAATTTTTAATTTATTTTATCAACTTTCCTTCTGACGATGCTGTCTGTGTTGAGCGCTCAGTGGATCTGCGCTCGACAGTGCAGCCTAGGCGGAGTAGTCGAACGCAGATTCACTGAGCGCAGGGCAAGCTAGCGAGACAGAAGTTAAGCTCTCCTTGCAACATGGCAAATTGAACCTCCCCACCCTCATTCAGATCTGGCGTTTGGAACTATTTTGGTTTTCATGTGACGTATGACCCTGAAGGTAAGCGCGTCATGGACAAAGTAAAACAGTATGTTGGATGTGCCACGCAATGCTCAATTACATGGGTGGGAGCTAGTGTGTTAGCGCAGTTAGCTCGTTAACGTGTTGGCCGTCAGCCCCATGCATTTCTCTGTAATAAACTCTCTTTTCCAAAGATGAGTGATTCCTCAATCAGATACAGGGCTCGCAAATCGCTAGCCCGACGTCCCGGGGCTAGCGATTTTTCCAGTCGGGCTACCAAAATCTATCTCTGCCCTGCCCGTCGGGCTATTGTAGGAAGGAAAAATATATGTCAATGCTTTTGCATTCTTTCGGAAATGTAGCTGGGTAATTATGTCATTGGCATCGGTGAGCCACTGTCAATATGTGACATATTGAAATCGCGTTTGAATTTGCGCTTGTTTTTTGCTTTCACTTTGCAATCGTGCGAACTGTGTATAGAGAGCGACATAATTTGCGCACCAATTCCTCTGACATCGTCTTATCAATCGTTAGCTTACTATGCAAACATGACAAGTGAAATCTCCCGCAGCAAGCTTAAACATGTGAGAGGTTGATCGCGCAGAGAATCGCTGAGCTTATGTGAGTGCGTGTGTAAAAGCAGCAGGATATATATTTTAGTTCTGCTGAGCCAAATAAGACAGGTCAGGGTGAAGAAGTGACAGCCAAAGAAAAGCTTACCACAAAACGGAAAAGTTATGACAAATCAGACTATAAGGCAAAAAGAAAGTGCAGCTTTATGGTTTCATGGACAAAAGAATTTCTGTGGCTGCAATATGACGAGCTAAATAACCAGGGCTGCACATAAGTGGTCCGCAGGTGCGCATTCGCTGTCAAAATAAAAAACGCGCACAAGATAAGAAGTTGCAACGCGTGTTTGCGTACATAAGATTTTCAGGAGGAGGACAGACATTTGTTTAGAACTCTTAAAGATGTCGAAGAAGCAAGCTCCTTTAAGCAATTACTGTGATGTTCCTCCACCTCCAAAGAAATGTCAGAAGGAGTCCGAACCACAAAAGAAGCGTATTCTCGGAAAAGTAGTTGCAGGAGGTGAGCTGGCTTCAAACAAATGATGAACGCACAGAGATGTGGTGCAGAATGTGCCGTGAAAATTTAATAAATGACAAATTAAAAAGGCATGAACATTTTTTTTGTATCGAAAAAATATCGAACCGTGACACCAAAGTATCGAACCGAACCGTGAATTTTGTGTATCGTTGCACCCCTAATAAACATATATAAATAAAACCACTTTTTTTTACATTAGTAATTCCTTTTGTGCATAATTTTATATTATTGTTAATAATAAATTAATTAAAGCAACAAAACAACCCCAAGAGCTGGTTGGGAGCTGAAAGAGCCGGCTCTTTTTAGTGAGTCGAGCCGAAAGAGCCGGTTCTCTAAAAAGAGCTGGAAATCTCATCACTAGTTGCTGGAGCAGGAAGACAGTCTTTGACCTCACAAGATCAAGACTTCTACAGACACTGCTCCTTATTTCACACAATCCTTAGTTAGTCTTTGAAATCCTTATTTTTAGTTTAGTTTGGTAATGTTTGCATTTATTGCAAAAAATTAATACTGCTTAATCTTGGCAACAACGCTTCTCTGTGGACCTTGGATTATTTTGGACATAAAGAGTCGGTCACTGTCTGTGGCATCAGGTGAATCCAAATTTTTCTCCAAGGTTTAAACAGTGAAGTCAGGTTGATTTCCGTAGACTTTGTTCAGCAAAAGATGAATTCAAAGCCACAGGAAGTCATTCCTGCCTGCGGCCATCAAACTTTATAACTCCTTCTTGTGATACCTGGACTAATTTTACTTTTCTGTACTATCCATGTAGTATTTCTAATATTTAATTCTAATTCAACACATCACTTTGACTGCTTTTATTCATTTTTGTTTTATATATTGAGATTCCTTTTTCTATCTTCTCCCAGGATTAATAAATACCCCTGAGTCTGTGAATGCACCATTACTCCAACCTAGCCCAACCGTTATCTCTAAAACCAAGTGTTGCCTTCAAATAGGCCTTTGAAGGGGCAGGCCAGCCAAACAGTTCCAGCTTTTACAAAGGCAACTCTGATGGACTAAACCTTTGAGACTGTTATGGTCGCAAAAGCACATAAATCTGCGCACACACTGAAATACACACATGCGCACTCAGAGATAAATGCACAAATGCTTTTGCTTCAACGACGACCTCATGTAAACCTCTAATTTGTAGATACTTTCATGCAGGCAGCGATGTGAAATGACACACACTGTAGTTTATCTAAAAGCCACTGAGGTTATGAAAAGGCAACCAGATGTGGAAAGATGCAAACTCACTCAGGTTTTATGACCCCTGCGGTGCTTTTTATGATCGCCTTCGTGTGATGCATTAAGGGGACATCTGTAAATAAGAGCTCTTACAAAACAGTCTGGTTTTCATCCCCCCCAGCAGGTTCAGGTCTAGTTTTATTTTTAAAAAAACCTGACATTCAAAATCTGACAAAAAAATAAATAAAATAAAATAAAATCACAAGTTGACACAGCTTTATTTCAAATTTCAATGGCTTTATTTTATGTGTATAGATTTGTATATATTTATATATATATATATTTATATATTAGATATATATATATCTTTATGTAACAACTTGTACTCAGTTGCTTGATTATCATCTTTTGTTCAGCTTAAGTTCAAACGACATGACACTAAGACCAAGGCATTCCACATGTTCATATTTTACAAAAGAGTAAAGAAAACGTGTGCGCGCGTGTATGTGCATCTGTGTGCACACAGCTGCTGTACACAAACACACACACACACACACGCGCACACACACACACACACACACAGACATATATCAGTGTACAGGTGGTGTCGTGGTTCTGTCTGTACAAAGAACTGGAACACAAAAGCAGATAAAGACGGAGACGAGCGGACAGAGTGAGAGCGCGAGGGAGAGAAACCGGATGAACCACTGGAGGCGAACTGAAGGATTCTGTTGCATAGATTGAAGCAAACAGGAGGAGGGTGTCTGACAGGAACGGACAGGATGGGAGTGAAAAACAGGGAAGGTGACACACACACACACGCACTGAGGAAACACACCTTTGTCGAGCCAATACATCCACACGAACACACTCACTCAGGGAAGCACAGGACATTTTATTTTGGCTCAAACAACAAACCACCGCTGCGGCTCAGAGTCTAGCAGACAGGACCGAAGACACAGAGGTCACGACCTCTGCGTTTCAGCTGATGGAAAGCTAAAGGACCACCAAAGCTGTTACACCTCATTCAAAGGGGGACACCAAATGTTTTGTGCTAAACTCCATGTCTGTCCGTCCAATAAAGTGTCCAGATATTTCACTAAAATGTCACCCTCGTGTTAGCACTGAAGGGAAAGTCAGTGTGAAGGATTTTTCTTTTAGGGAGTCTGATCGCCACTGTGGCCGACCAGATCTGTGGACGCCACGAAGCCAGCCAGGCTCCCTCATCTATCACGGTGTTCCTTTATCCCAGAGGGAGAAGATTCCCTGTCCGAGAGTCACGAATGTTTGTGCAGAGATTTCAGTTCTGACAGAGCGTCCAACGGTTACTCCGATATAGTCTGGACCAAAGCAGCCGACCAGATAACCAACACTGGTCAGCTGTGATGATAGAGCACGGTTGAATTTTGGGATTTTTATCTTTGTTTAATCTCGTCGCATCACGTGTTTTTTGTAAAGCACTTTTTAACATTGTTTTGATTCATATTAATTCAACTAAAGCTGAAAAGTATTACAACTTGGACACATAAACAGTGTTTTACAAGAAAGGAAGAAATGCAGTTTGGAACTTGTACATTTCACTATTTTTAGGCATTAATGTCAAGTTTCAAGTTTACTCGAAGATGCTGAGAAACAGAACGCTGATAACAGAGTTGCAGACTTAATAAGGATCAAAATAATTAGAGACAAACATTTTATCTTTGCTTGCGCTGGGGGCTGAATTGTGTTCATGACCTCAGTGTTGCTTTAATCCTGTCAGCGACCCTGCTGTCAGATTTCATGCTTCATGCACTTTAACCCAGTCCTTTCCACTGTGATGCTAAATTCTACAGCCTGATAAAAACAAAATAAATAAACATTGAGTCCATAATTGTTTGTATCTAAGCTGCAGCTGTTTATTAATGTAGGCTTGAAGTAAAACGTTCTCTTTTGTGGAAACTGAAGGACTAAAGGATTTATTTTGTGTCTTCAAAACAGGAAACGTTATGGCATTTTGCACGCTGCTCGACACAATTAGGTGCCGCTTGAGATTTTAACACTAAAATAGGGAACGTGGCTGTTTTTCTTTGTATTACATGGAGGGTAAATGAAAATGGGGAAACAAGGCAGAGCCCACATTTCACAGCTGAAAAAAACAGTTCAAATCCCTAAATCATATCACATGATGACTCCATTATCCTCCTTTTTCTGTCCAGCGTAGCCTGTAGAGAGATTCAGGAGGATTATGGATCGATGAATGTGATCGGTGGGATGAATGGACGCCCACCTGAACCACATCATGCTGAATGTTTCAGGCCTGTTTAATTGCCATCACCTTCCTCCCTCCTCCTCCTCTTACTGCACACAAGAGGGTGATGAGTTCAGTAGAGTCTGTAAAAGTGAGTGTTTGTGTGATATGAAAGAGAATAAGGAGAGGAGAGACGTGATGAGTGGACTTATGTGTTAAATGAGATGATGAAAAAAAAAGAAGAACCTTCATCTTTCATCAATCCATCCACCAGAAGTCGCACAGTTTTAATTTCCTCAGTGTTTCACCTCACAGTGCACATACCCGTGTGTGTGTGTAATGCTGCATGTGTTGGGGGGCGCGTAACTGAGATTCATTTGGAAAACAAGTCAACATTTGGGATGTTTCATTCCATACTAAAACATGCAGAACACAGAACATTGAACACATATACTGAACAGTTAGTTTTATCCAAATGCAGTTTCTCTTTTTTCTGTTTGGTTTTTTTTTATCATCTTTTTTTTAAATCTTTTTTTCCCGTACAGAGTGATTTTAGGATACACAGAACACGACGGAAACCAATCGCACCAGGTTGGACATATTGCTTTAAACCACCAAATTTTGTATATATGTCATGCATGCCACATAGATGATATTATGTTTATACAAAAATAACACCAACGCCTATTACTGTGTATCATAGTAATTACAGAAAAAAACTTTCAGTCTTTTTTGCAATGAAGTTCAACTGAGAAACCTTATACATCTATGTATTTATATCTAATACACATATACATACAAATATATATTAGATATAAATACATAGATATACTATATAAATATATAGATATATATGTTAAATGGTTATGACTTTTCCAGCTGTGATATTCCAGTTCGACTGAACCCCCTTTTTTTTCTTTGTTAACGTTTGATGTGGTTGTGAAGGTTCTTTAAAGATTTCCTGTTGTGAAAAAAGGCAGTGCTCTGAAGAAGAAGAAGCAACGCAGTCAAAATGCAACAGTGACCGGATAAGACGCGAGTTCCTTCTCCATACAGAAGTCCTAATGAGGGAAGAAAAAAAAAAAGAAGATCTGTGGCAAAATGAGATCTTATCTAGTCCAGAAATGAACTTTCGAAAAACGAAATCCAGGTGAGGATTTTCAGTCTGCTGAGTGTCGTCCGGACTGTTTTTTTGTTTGCGACGTGGCTGAAACCAGTAGCACAAACAGGCCGCCGCAGAGTCTCTGATTGCATGGCTCTGCTTGTGCAGCTGGCATGAGACGTGAGGGGCAACCAGTCCAAGCAGTCCAACACATGACCACCGCGGCCACAGTGAGGCGATGGCGAGAGCACGGGGTGGGGGTTGGGGGCACTCTTATCCAGACAGGAGGGAGGAGAAGCGAGGGGAGGCGGTGACAAAGTTGTGCAGAAGAAAAAGACGACTTTGGCAGAACATTCTTAAAGCTTTGCTGGGTGATGATTGGCTGATTGCCCCCTCTCCCATTTCCTGTCACCGACACAGACAGCAGGTACACTTCATTCACTTATTTGACAATATTTACACTGTACTGACTCTAAGGAGGAGTGCAGGTGTTGAGCAGTTAGACAAAACAAAGAGGAAACACGTCATCGTTTGGAGGGCGTGTCTCGTTTACAGCCAACGGACACGTGTCGGGAAGAGGAAGTGATGTCACCAACGCTCTTAAGTTCCTTCTCTCTTCCCGGAAACAGTTTCTGAAAGCTGTTAGTCGCATATAAAACGGTGATGACCTCCACAGCTGCAGCTGTGTCCCTCCACAGGCTCCACCTCCTCCAAGATCTGAATTTCATGACCACAAAAACAAACAAACTGTGGTCCAGGGCCGGATTGAAACTTCTTAGGGTTCTTACAGACAAGTCCCCCTTTACCCCCAATATGTAACCATGCACATTAATGCCTCAAGTAAATTCATAAAGCTCCTGCTGTGCCTGGATGTTGTAATAAATATTAACTCTACAAAGTGAAGCCTCACCTTTATCAGTTTAACCAGTGACCGAGTCCTGAACACAAAGCCAAGTCGCTGTGGGCTCAAATACATTCAGTCTAACCTGGTTTGGGCAGAGCGCTAAATTTTAGAGCTAACCAGACCACGCCTTGTGACAACTTTGGACAAGGGCTCAAAGACTTACAGCAACACTAAGATTACCTAAAGCTTGACTTAGAGTACAGCACTGAATCCACACTCCATCCTGATGTGCACGACACAGGATTGGTCTACTCGGTGGTACCAAAGTCTTTCTTGAAGCAACTCACAGAACTCGTTATCCTGCAAGCCCTTACATGGGCATTTATTTTGAAAAAACAGCTTAAAAAGTCATTTTTCAACTTTGCCCCAGAATAAGATTTTCAATAAAGAAGTTAGACTTGTCCCACGATTCTTTCTCTCTCTGTCGCCTGTGTTTGCTGTGCATACACTGTAAAACCCATTGATTAGCACTCTGTTAATGCCTCTGTTGAACCAAATGTAATAGGCTGTGATTGTATCTAGTGCAATCACAATGCTAATGCAATGGCTGGTATTCTGCCAGTGTACATGGCATTTTCTCATTTTTACAGCTCAGTTCCCTTCTTCCTGCTTTAAAGTAAAAGTAACTGTTGTTCAGAGTCCAACGTGAGCAGCTCAGCTAGTAAAAGCAAAGATGGCTGCTCTGGGGTTTGTGGCAATTCAATGCAGAACTTCAAATTAAGCTTAAAGCCTTTGACCTTGAGTCTGGGAGGTCAGAGCTTGCTTTGTGATTTGGTCTGTCTCTGTACTGACTACAACTACATGGAGCTTACTTTCGGAGGTTTTTCTCGCAGAGGGGTTGGGAAGTCAATTTGGGCAAAGGTGGGCGTGCCTTCACGGACCACGGCCCCTTCAAAACGGAGGCGGAGCATGACGTGGGACACAGCTTTGATCCTCTTTAAAGTCGTCAGCTCCGACACCTGCAAGCTGGAAAACAGCATCAATCCACTCATTCAAAGAAATCAGTCGCTGTAGCTTCAAAGCAGAGAAACAAACAAACCCAGAGGTTGGATAAATAATTATACACTCCCATTTAATGTTTGATACAGTTAGCTGATGCATTTTCTGAACTCTAATGGAGTTGGATAACTGCGAAAAATCACTTAACGTGTAGTGTGTCACAACATCTCAGGTAAAGTGATTATACTCATGTAAAAAGGGGGCTGATGGGACTAGACTGTTCAGATTCCAATTGATTGGGCGACAGGAAGTAAACAAGTCACTGCAGGTTTCTGAGCCCTAACGTCAGGTGACCAAGACGACACACGTGGCAGAAATATTTAGAGAGCTGTAAAAAGACAGAGTCCACGGTAGGTTCATCTCATTCATGTACGGTACTGTCACCAAACTCTTCAGCCTATACATATATATTCATATATCTCCAAAATATTAAAAAGTACTTAATATAAAAATACAGAAGAATTGTAAAAAATGAGCAAAACATTGAATTTTATATGAAAACCATGCAAGAAAGATTCCCCATTTAGTTAAATAGTAACTCTAAGATTCAGGAAAACAAGGGAGTGAAAGGGAAGTGGTCGGATGAGAGAAGCGCAGACGAACTGCCACCGACTCGCTTTTCATGTAAACATTGTAGAGGTCCTTTTAACTTGGTTCGGCAGTGACGACTGAAGATTTTTCTCCTTGTTTTTTTTCTTCTTTTGTTTCTTTTTTGGTCGTGTTTGAAGTAAAAGGGCCAGGGGAGGAGAGAGGGTGTGTGCTGGGACGGGGTTAGAAAGGGTGAGGGGTGAGAAAGTCCAAAGCAAACCTCGATAACAATGAGATTTAAAAAAAAAAAAAAAAATCAATACAGACAACCTATAAAATATGGCTCTGAGTTACATAGAAAAAGCTCATCAGTGGGGAAACCTAGTCATGACAAAAGTTGGAAATATGGCAGTAGTAGCACATTACTTCAATAACGTGTCCTAGTTCAGAGATAGGTTGATGGCTGCTAGTCAGACTAAGAGGGGATTAGACGCACCGCTGCTTCTGATTGGAGGATGAGTCTTTCTTCTTTTAAGACAGTAATCTGCAGACAAGCAGGAAGTACTAAGCGGCAGCAGGAACACAGTGGATTTTAATCTATGGGCTGACTGGTGACATCATCAGTCTCCCGTAAACCTCAGCATGGCCGCCACACTGATGCCTGCCAATCAGACACAGCAGAGAAGAGAGCAATGATGTTGATGGTGAAGATCAAACATCTTCTCCGCTCCTGGCTGTGTGATGTCACTGACAGCTGATTTAAGTTTATGTTATAAAGTTATAAAGTCTGAGAAAGGAGCTAAGTTTTGTCTTAAACACAGGCAGACGGTCCAGACGCTGTTTAAAGCTCCATTTACTTCCTGTCTTTGCCCCAAAAACAGACTTGTCAGCGGTGCAGTCGTTTTCTGTTTAACACGCGTTTAAACTCACTTCTTTTATCAGCGCCACAGTCAGACTGCAAAAATGTGAGTGACACCAACAGATGTGAGCTGCCCGTAGGCTTAAAATGCTTCAGATTCACTGATAGCAAAACTAAACTTTGTGGCAAGCTTACATTCTGTATCGACCTGTATCCCCATGTGATGTCCGTGTTGTGTGTAAGGTCGGGTGGGGGGGGGTCCCATTTCACTGCAGGGCAACCTGCACGTGGCGAATAAAGCCTTGATTGATTGATTGATTGATTGATTGACATTCATGGATCCAGACATGAAGCACTAAGAGTACAATCTGACCTCTGACAGAGACGATCTTTAAGAAATGGGTAGAAGACTAAATAAGATTTGAAATGCTTTACCTAAACTTTTCCTTGAACAAACTAAAAGGTTAATATTCCTTCATCCTCTGAAGGAAATGTTTACTCTTTAAGCAAATACCCTAAGAAGTTAGTTGTGATCAATTGTAACTTGCTGATGGTGGGCGGGTTTTGTCTAATACGAGCCTGTCGGAGTGTAGAGTGAGGAGACACAAACGAGTTACAGTTTTCACACCTATCGGTATGCAAACATCTGCTTGGGAGTGACATAAATTTGGTCAGCAAAGGGTCACGTCCCTGTGCCCGGTGTATCGAGAGGTCAACCGTGATTCCTCTCAGAGGAAGAGCACCGACTTAACCTCGGTGTCCAGGTGCGAGTATTACAAGACCAGAGATGAGAATGCATGTGTTTTAGTCTGTCTCTATCCATGTATTACTATTTTGATTGTATTCAACCTCTCCTAGCTGAAAGCATCTCTGTGCACAGCTGCCGACATGAGATTGGAGTGGGCCGGTCGCAGCCACGTGGCGAGCGAGCGACACGGTGGGGGTCGAGCAGTGGAAAAAACAGGCTGCAGCTTTTGTTTGTTGTCGTTGGCCCTCGGGGCTTTCCGTGTGTGTAGCGACCTCATCTTACCAGCGATACCTGTGTTGTGACAACACCGAGACAGACATTGGATTTCAGGGCTTTGTGACTTCGCATTACCCCGATACCGAAACTTTTATTGCACTCGCCTACTGTGAAACACACGCGGACGCCGGGGTATCGATTGTGTTAAACACCCTGATGGTTTCCTCTGCCAGAATATCGATGAGGCTGCCGTGGTAACAGGAGGTTCAGTCCTACAGACAGGAAGCTCATGGAGCTCTGAACAGACGCTGCTGCAGACGCACAAAGTTGAAACAGAATCCCGAATATTCATTCCTACTGTACGTTATCATGCGACTCAACACGAATTAAACAAAAACATGCATCCTACTAGAGACGGAAAACATGAACCACACTCTCGTTTCCTATCCTCACAGGGGACAAACTGGGGGAGGGGCAGAGAGAACCAGAACCCTGACTGGATGAGATGAGGTCAGAACCCCCACTGAGCAGAAAGCGAGCCCCCTCCAGACGCTGCCGTCTTCAGTATTTTTGGGTAGTAAACATTCTGTTCTTCCACATGCAACACAGCAGCTAAAAAAAAAAAAAAAAAGCAACACATACAGACACGATAAAGGGAAAAACATTATTTTAACCTTGAAAGCTGTAGTGTCACACTCACAAGACATTCTCAGGAGTCTGAATCAACCATCGATTGACATTCGTTAGAAGGTTTCAAAAAGAAATCAAGATCAAGGTCTAAAAAAAACAAACAAAACAAAACAAAACAAAAAACAACAATAATAATAATAAGGTTACATTTTTGCATTTGCCTAAAAATCTTCTGATCAACAAACCCGGCTTATAGCTGTGTAGAAGAGCGGAAGCGTATGTACATCTGATTCACTGCACTCTTTGAAAAGTTCGGTGCCGTTTGAGAACGCAGGAATGAAGCGAGTACAGAACACAACATGCTGCTGCTGCGAGTCCTGCAAGGATCGAATCCAATAAAGTTTAAAAGCTTTTCAAAAAGAATGTCAAGTTAAAAAAAAAAAAAAGGAAGAAAAAAACCAAAACATGAATGGACTAGAAGAGGCCTTCCACTGTGGAGACTCTATCAGACTTACAGGCAGAACGACGCCACAGTCAGTATGAAAAACACAACGTGGCAGGAATGACCGAGGGGGGGGTGGAGACGATGTGAAGCATGTGTGTATGCAGAATGAGTCATGACTCCCTTCCTCGGTGTGACAGTTCGGTTGGTGGGGTGACAGATGATGCTGATGAAGAGGAGAGAGGAGGAACTCAGATGGATTAATCGAGGTTGAGGGGGAAGGTGGTGGGCAAGTCTTCTCCTCCCCGGATCAATGATGAGGAGCTGGGGAGGGGGTCGATTTCGTCTCCAGTCTCCTTAATGGTGGGGATGCGAGCCTCCTCCTCCTCGGACAAGGGCACGAACTCAGGATGGGCCATGAAGCTGTGGATGGAGCTACGGGACTCTGGGCTCTCCAGCCCCGCGTACAGGGAGCTACGGAACGCATTCACCACCTTAATCTGAAACAAAGAGAGGAAACAAACGTCAGAGGAGGTCTCGTAGGTGGGCAGCCATTTCTACACAAACAAAAACAAAACTGGCAGCAGGGGCTGATGGGACACGTGGCGGTCGTGCGTCTGAATCTGGGCACGGAAATGAGAAAAAAACAAAAACACACAACGAGTGGAACAGCTGAATGAGAACACGGTTGGAAAGCTGAAAATATCCACAAAACATCAACGCAAAAAGGTCAAAAAAGGTCAATGCTGGAGGCAGCTCATAGCAGGAAGTGCATCAAAAAAAACACACAACAAAAACAAAAGCATCATCAGGGAGTCACATGTGGAGAAGCACTGAATCACAATCACCACAGTACGCACACCTGCACACAAGCACACACGTCTGCAGGGAGAGTTCGATTGATGCTTCCTCTACATCTATAATTCTGCTTTTTAATATCTGACAGTTAAATATTGATATGATGTGTCCAAAAGTCTGCGGACACCTTAGTTACAGTTAAACTGGGTTCTTAATGTATGAGCACATCGACGAAAGAATGCATCATCACATGTTTTATCTTTCTACACACGAACTTATGCCTAGTTAACTTTTAGCCATCACAGCCGACTTAACCTTAACAAAACCGCCACTGTAACCGTCACTTCACTAACATTCGAAAACCCCATTTAAACCAGCGCAGATCTCACAATTAGCAATGTTAACTAAATTTATCTGATGTGTTCATTTATCCCTGAGCTGGCACTCAGTTATCAAAACTTCCTGACAGAAGACGCTGCATGTTATCAACCCGCTCCCCCACTCGTCTAGCTCCAGATGTCGAAGCTGTATGCGCTCCCATTCAGCCACTGCAGTATTAATGAGGACGGATGCTGGCGCTGGGTGATGAGGCCTGACACACAGTGGGTGTTGTAGTTCTTTCCAGAGTGGATAGATTGGGGCTGGGCTCTGTTTCCCCCCCCTTTCTTTTCTTTCTTTTTTTTTTTTTTACCAAACTGGAAAAATATTTACTAATAATTCTTTTTGTACATTGGGGAATCGTCACATTGTGTCACACTGAAAGAGTAATAGGATTACCTGAAACGTAATACAGACTACAAACATATTTGTTTTCAGATTTTCTCTCACTGGAAAGCAGGGGCTAACACCAGGACAAACGCACTCATACTACATAATACAGTAAAGGGTGTGAATGGTTTTGATTCAGCCAGCCTTCGTGATCTCATACCTGATGAGAGATCACCCAAAATGACTCAAAAAACACATGCAAGTCTTTCGTTACATTTGTAAGAGATCAGTCTCTGAGAATGAATTCCTAAACTGAACCTTAAATAATTTAAGCACAGTATGAAATGCATCTGTGGAGCTATTTGTTTAGACAAAACTCTTATTCTGCTGCCCAGTTTTAGATGACAAGTTTGTTAAATAAAAATTATACTGTAGGGGGGAAAAAAAGGCATAATCACGAACACAGAAGCGTCTTTATTTGTATGGTGCTTAAATAGCTGATTAAAATTTCAGTTTCAGTAAATTTGTATTATTTTTAAAGCCAATGGGTATGTTGCCTGACAACATGCCTGCATGAACCAATCACAGCGCTTCCCTGCATTGGGCAGCCTGAAATTACAAACCAAAAATATGTTTCCAATCAATAACTAATTAATAAATATGTCCAGTAAGGACAATGAGTGATTGGGGGGGGGGTTCAGGTCAGGCAATACAGCATCGCCTCGCATGATTATAGTCCCAAAGTGGAAAAACCTGGATCGGATTTGTCTTCTTTGTCTACAAAGAAGGTTTAATTAGCAGGAATGTCCCACAATGTAACAGTGACAGCAACAGTGGCCTAAAATCCCCCAACATTTTCTTCTGAGAGATTCTTTGGATGATTTTTAAATTTTAAACTGTGAAAGCAGTGTCCGCATTCCAGGAAAGTGTAATAAAACCATTTTTGCCACTAAAACCAACAATTAATATTAAATTTTATCCTCCCGAGTCGGTTCCTGCGTGTTAAAAGATTTTCCCAGTGGATGAAAGGGTTACTTTGAGTCAGAAAACGGGCTCCGACTGTGGTTTGTAGCCACTCCAGTTCTTGGCCTGATTGTTGGAAGCTGCACCATCTGTAGTTCTCAGCGCTTACCTGGGAAAGTGAAATCTGGAGGCTTGTGACTGGGAGGTCTAATCTGAATCTGGCTAAAATTTAACCTCAATGCATGATCTCGTCTATGCAAATAAGATATAAATACCATAAACTAACTGTCCTGCAGCAAACTGACTTTCTGGGGTCACTGCTGGTTGGAGGGCACGTTTTACCAACTCGGCTATGATGGCGTCAGCGGGAATACCGAAATATTTCAGCCGATCCCCGACCCCAGTAAACACCACACGCATAACAAACACAATCTCACTGTTAAGCATTTCTAATCACGTTCCGAGTGAGAATCGTTTTGTCCTCGGCCTGCTCTCCTCTCTCGGCCTAAAGTCGTTTTCTGTGTGATGAATCCGCAGAGGCTGCAGCTGATCACACTGATTTATACGCACCAGTAGACACTCTTCATTATAATTAATAACCCTGCAGTTCAAAGCTCTCTATTACTGAACCACAAGAGAGCTGCAGGCTGAGCTCTGCAGCTTAGAGCATGCATGCAACAACCACAAACACTCGTGCATACACAAAGCTCACAAGTTAAAAAGCTCTTGGCTGTTAAACCACGAGGGAGACTTGCTCAGCCTGACAGATTTAACCCTACACAGGATTAACCCATAAAATTATCTCGATGACCAGGATGTTGCCTCAGAGAAATAGAGGGGGAAAAAAATCAACAAAGAAAATGGGACGGGGAAATGAGAGCGATTCATCGTCTCTTTCTCTTCTAGTAGGTCACACGTGCCTTTAGTGACTTGTCAGGCACCAAGTCTCATCATGGGTTAATAGATGCATGGTGAGTTTAATTCTTCATGCAGGATGGAAGTGATGGAAGTAATAACAAGAAAAAAAGATGAATATAAAAGCACAGGAAGGTGAAGTGGACAGCACATGGAAGCAGAGAGATGGAAACAGATCAGGTTGTCTGCAGGCTCTCTCAGTACTTTTTTCTCTGGCTTTTACAGTCAAACTGCAGTTCACACTGGTGTCTATTCAAAGCCGTAATGTACGTACTGAACACTTTAAAAGGATTTAATAAAACACATTCAGTGTAATTTTTTCTGTACAATAGAGCTGAAAATGTTTGAATGTTCTAGAAATGCTGAACTGAATGAAAGAAACATCTGAATGCTGCAACAAATCATCTAAAAGAATCTTAAACCTTTGTTTCTCACTCGCACCACTGTTCGAATGAAGCAGGGTAACATGAAGCTAATTAGCAAGCTTTAAAGATGTTCACTTTTTCTCCAAATATGCTTTTTAATATCTTGTGATGTTCAGCTCTTACTATACTCACATCTTCAAACTTGTTTACTTATAGATTTCAGCAGCAGCATCACAGCTTTATTTGCAGTTTTAATTGCAGCGATTGCAAACAGAGCTTTTTCACCTCGCTGCTGGTTTACATTTAAAGCTCTCCACCAAACCTTTGGGGGGCTTTTATTGTAAAGCTGTGGTAGACAATACAACTTAGCCACGAGTGTGATTAGAAGAGCTTTCTAAGCTATGCTCCTTGTGAAGGAAGGAAAGTAGAAAAGAAAGAAAAGTTTCTATTTAGTGAGCAGTTAATAAATAACCTAGACACACTCTTCACATGAAAAATTCCAGATCAGTTCAGGGCGTGCAGACACCCAGTTACGACAGCAGCAGTGCAGTGGCTTCAGTGTCGGTAAGTCATGCAACGTTCAAACAGAGGAAAAAAAAGACAGAGTCCAGCCTGGTGGAGCGTGCTGTTAGCTGGCCTCCAGTCACCGACTCACTGCCTGCAGTGGAGGAGGAAGCAGCAGCAGCGGGGGGCAGAGCCCCACCCGAGTTGGTGAGAGAGGAGGAAGAGCTAAGCCCTATGTGGGTGGGGCTAGAGAGAGTTTTGGCAGCAGTGGCGTCATTGTGCTGGCTGACGACGGACGGCTGGCGGCGCAGGGCACCGGGCACCGCCGCCTGGCTCGTCTGGAAGGTATAGACCACATCCATCTGAAGGAAGGACAGTCACAACACACTGTTAGAGAGCAGAGAGAGCAAGAAGACAGCACAGAGGAACAGACTTCTGCAGAGGTTAGAGACAGTGCAGTCTGACCTTTTAATTCATTCGGATGTAAAGAAGAGGTAGTGCAAGTACAGCGATGAAGACAAGCACATCTGATTAAATTACTCAATTTCAGGGTAGTTTACGTTTAGTGTTAGCTGGCAGGAAACAGTGCAATGGCATTAGCTGATAAAATGTTGTGCATCAATCTACGATGAGACTCATCTATGTCATGCTTTGCTGCTAACAGCGTGACTGGGACTGTATCAGTCTGAATATGTCACACATTCAGTGGTAAGATTTTAAATTGTCCTGACAAAAGGGTGACGCTATGTTTTCAATGAAAGTTGGCACAGATTCTGAGCCTTTCCCTCTCATACTGACTTGAATTAATCATCCAACCACAAATATCAAAACTGCAAAAAAAAATCATCTGATCAAAACCAACTAATATTTCATTTCATTCATCAAGATCAGTGCCGATGAAATAGACAGATTTTATTAAGTGGATCCTTTCCTTATTTTCTGTCATGTATGTATACACTGATGCTGAAAGGTCATTTTAAACTTTGCAAAGTTTCAAATAATGGATGATTTTGAATTGTGAATCATGGAACGCTTCTCTGTCAGAAGCTGGGTATCATACTGTCCCCACACTGAACAGACACTGTATCCAGCATTTAAATTCAACAGTTAGTTTTACTGAAAGAAAGCAAATGGACATTATGGCAGTAAGAAACTTTCTGATTTTTCCATTGAGGTATTTCTTGCATATTTAGTACATTTGTTAAAGAAAAAGCAAAATAAAATATCAAATCTTCCAATGGGATAACCTCTGCAGTCCTTATCTGTGCTGCTGCAATACAGAAAAACTGAGCTACTGACACTTTTAGCAGGTAGAGACACTAGAATATGAAGGAGAAACAAAGATGAGAAAGAGATCAGGACAGAGGAGAAGTTGTAACAGCAAGGAGAAGTTTGAGAGCTGTCATTTAGTGTCAAAATGTGAAAATCCTCTGACAGAACGAAGGGATGAAGAAAGAAATGGAACAGTGAATAAAGAGCTTTTGAATCAGGCTTACGGCACTCTGAGAGAGAGAGAGAGCTGAGACAGGAGAAAGAGAAATGTGTCATTTGGAATGACTGATAAAGTTTCTGCAGCGAGGTGCTGCATGTAGCAATTATTCCCCCACTGTGTCTGACTGTTGAGGCGTTGAGCGGCACAACACTGCCCACCAGGATTAGAGAGGAAGAGGACAGGAAGAGGAGCGTGGAGAGATAAGAACCTAATTAGCTTGCAGCCTTTCGTCGCCTCCCTCTCCATCATCGCTTCCTCCCATCCTCCCATCCCGAGAGGACAACACTGATATTACAGATACACAGCCCCGAAGAGAAAAAGGAGAGCGTCCTCAGTTCTGTACAGCAGATCCGATGGCAGACAGAGAGAAGTGGAGGAGAAACATCCGCCTTTCACGACACAGATTTACGTGGACCGGGTGAAGATTATCGTAAACCGCACACGTGGATCAGGGTTTTCCGCTCCACCTGAAATCACTCTTGCCCTCGCCTGTTCATTTGTACCCGCTCTGAAGCTTTCAATCAGATTATGTGATGAATGAGCATTTTAACCTCTAGACATTTACCAGCTCACCGGTAACACATCGATGGTTAGGGTTTTGTTTTAGCTTCATGCAAAACAGGCACGTTTTAAATGAAGTATCATTTATTAAATTTGGTATTACCAGATTTGCCTACAGTTTCTATATGAAACCACCGACTTACTAAATAATTCATTTGTATTCTTACGGTTTTAGTCTGTTTGTGTGATAGATAGTGTATTTTGGATATTTAATAGTCTACTTTCCAGTTTTTTTTCTGAACAGCTGTTGAACACTTTGGCCATCACCTGCTGTTTTAATCAAGGTATAATGTATAACACAATAATAAAAAGGACAAATGATGGAGAAGCACCAGAGCTCTGGATTAAGAAGCTACACTTATTTGTTTTGGTGTTTTATTTGGAAGAGGTCTGGTTTAAAATGAAGTCTTATTTTCTGTCAGTTACAGAATTGAGTGAAGAAGCAGAGAGTCAGTGTTTCTGCAGAGGTCAAACTGAGAAACTCAAGACGACAAACCAGAAAAAATTCGCTATTATTATTCAGACCTGGTTACCCTCTGGCCTCAGTAAGTACAAGCAAGCCCACTGGTAAGAGGAAAACACCTGACCCCGCTGACTCCATGTGTGTGCGCGTGGGAGCGGCGCGATGACTGCTGTTACTGTAAGTGGGCGTTAGCATGGAGGCTAATGAAGCCCACAGAGACTGAATGGAACTGCCCGTGGACATGCTAAAGCTCAGTGAGCTGTCCTGTAGGAGGAGGATAACACAGACAAGTTCCAGCGTACGAAAACAGCGACTACTAAGAACACCAGCTAGATTTCAATCCAAATGCAATGTAGCATGAAGTTAGTTTACTGACATAATAATTCACTAATGACACTTACTCTCCAATTCTGATGGAAGAAAAAGATGATAGCATTCGTGTTTTAAAATCCGGTTTATCTCTTCCTTTGATTAGAGGAGTGTTGACTCTTGTTTTTTCTTTGTCCGTGCTTTTTTTGCTCTCGGTCGCTCTTTTTGTTTACTTTGTGGTTTATTTTGTGACTTTTTTTTCCCTGACCCATGTTATTGGTTTGATTGTGTCTTATTGCTTTCTTTTTAACCCCTCTCTCTTCCTTGCTGTCTGAATTACTCGGAATTTCAATCAGTCTTTGCCAGGCTATTGCATTTTCAACTTCCTCTTGTTCCTCAGTCTTCCTTAGATTCACCCCATGTTTTAGATTCAGTGCTTTTTTTGGACTAACCAGCCTAATTGTGCTGCAGGTTTTCTAACTAACTTTCTCTTTACCCTTTCTGCGTGTCTGTCTCCGTGATTCTGTATTTGGGTCAACCTTGCGGTTCTTAGAAGTATTCCTAAAGATTTGCTCACTAAATCTGGCTTTGTTATTATTTAATCAGTAACTTTTTCAAAAAGCGTGACTTTTTAATTTCTTGTGGTTTCCTTCAGGTTACACAGGAATTGAAAGTCCGGATGGAAACAGGTGGATGGAGACACGCTTGCTGACATGACTGATTAATTTACTGACTAATGAAAGTACTCAGGAAGGTTTGTGCCGCTGTAGCAGTCTTTAATTTCTGTTTTTTAATAAAGTGGTTCTGTGCCGAAGCTCTGCAGCAGAGTGTGAAATTGACAGGACAACATCTGCAGTTGAGTGTGTGTGTTTAATCTTCAGTTCAATTCCACACACACACACAGACACACAGTGTGTGTCACAGAGGTGCCGACATGAAGCTGCAGTCGGAGATACAGCTACGGTAAACTTTTATCGAGAGTTCTGGTTGACTGCACTATGTTGTACAGTATACATATGATAAAGACTCTACAGGCTTCATTTGGCGTCTAATCTGAGATGGCTGCTGACAGAGTTTAGAGGCTCCACATGGAAAGTTTGCAGAGCCAATCAGGCTTTGCGGCACAGCTCCACGCACTCGTTAAATGTAGATACTGTGCTTTCTGTATATATTTTTTCTCCTAAGCGGCGGTCAGCTTGACTTCAAAGATTTTTTTACACCCTCCAGCTGTTAATTTCACCGTAAAGCAGCTTGATGCAGTTTACCACTTACTGCTTTTATCTCAGTAAGAGATGGTAAGGAGATTTCCATGTATCTGAAAAAAGGTCATTTTTTCTTTTCTTGCAACGAGAAGAGAACGTCAATAAGAAAAAAGATGTACTGTACTGTGAGAGCGCAGAAAATGTGTAGAGCATTTTATGTTGAATAAAAGTGAACTTGTCGTTTTGCAACAGAGTCTGGCTGGTCACCAGTGGTGATAAGCCGATGCTTGAGGTGATGCTCTGCTTGAAAAACACAAATGATGTTCGAGAGATCTGAAATAAAAACTTTGGTAAGGAATTTGTTGATGGTGAACCAGATCAAAAATGGACCCGGTTGTTGGATTCCATCGATTGTGATGCATTCAGGTGTCTGCTGGAAAAAATATTTTTATTAAAGTCTCTCTTTGTCATCTTGATGAGAGAATGCCTCTCAAACAACAATTCAGATAAGACAATAGACCAAAAACAAAACAAGCCCTCAGCCGTTGCCATCAAAGGGGGAAACTGATAACAGAAGTAGGTGATAAAGTTAGACATGTCGAGGAGCCGAGGCGAGCATACCTGTGTCTGGATGCGGTTCAGACCTCTGAACCAGAGAATCTGGCCTCTCCTCAGCTCCATCTCGGCGTGGTCGATTTCATCCGTGCCTTCGTTCAGCTCCTCCTCGGGAATCTCCTCCTTTGTGATACCGTGACCGGCCTCCTTCAGGAACTTCAGGTGGTGTGTGGGGATGGCCGAGATCAGCTGAGGTTGAGAGAAAACCATCGTCAGCAGATCAGATCTGGTGGTGTTTACGCCAAATCAGCAGATGAAAACAGCTGACAATATCCGATAACATCGATGGTCAAACTAATAAAACGTTTTATGAATATATAAAGACAGCCTGTGCTACAGGACGAGTTTAAAAGCTGCATGAGAACTGCATTATGGGAAATGTAGGATCTTTTGGAGTGTGACTGATTAAAGTCCACAGAAGTTAATAATTCACGTATTAATATGTGTAGTGTATAATGACTCAAAAATAAAAAAAGCAGGGTGTGCAGGGTGCTTTCCCAATCTAGGACCAAGACTTATGTGAGACAACAGGACTGAGGTGTTACTAAGAGGTTGTAGGAAGTATTTTGGGTAAAGTTTGGCAAATTTATTTTAAAAAATAAAAAGCTAACAAATGAACTCATTACTTATTAGCACTTTCATTTTTTTTTTTTTTTTACTAACAAGCAAAATGTTGCTAAAGCTGCACTGAAGCTTGATTTGACCTCAATTTTAAAACACAATATACAAAAACTAATGAAGCACAATAAACTTGTAACTTGGTTATGCAATCATTATTTTCCTTCTGCTGGTGAACTATCTGTTCATGGTTGTTAAAAGAGAGCGGAGAGACACCCAGCATCCTGCTGGAGCTGCACATCAGCTTTTTATATCTCCGTCACCCTCCTCTCTCTCTCCGTTAGAAACAAAAGGTGTTTTTACCTCTTAAATAAATCACAGACTTCAGATGAGTCTGTTTCTGTCAGCATATTTCTGTCTCTCTGCCCTCCACCTGAACCCAGCAGGCTAGCTATGACTGAACAGTTTTTCTGTGTGTTTGCATGCTAACAGGATCATGTGTGTGATGGCGTGTTCGTGCGCGTCCACAGAGGCGCTGACACGCCGGGTTTGTTTTCCCTCGGCCCTCGTAAACAGGAGTCGCACAGCTTTCATGTGCTGAGCTCATTACCATGGCGATGGTCGTGATGGCAACACCGCAGCAGCGCGAGTGTGACAGGCAACAGTTTTCTGCCATAAACCTCACATATCCACCTCTTCATCAGCTCCTGGGTACACGTTGCTTATTCTCACAGCTCGGGCTGGTGTTTGTTCTGCTCAGCTGTTTGTGCACTTGAGGTTTTTGTCTCACCTGTCCCCACAGCAGCTCTCCCACGCCGATGAAAACGCACCACAGCCACTGGTCGATGGTCAGAGCCGTGCAGGAGAACGGCTTTCCTCCGAACTGAACAATGACGATCTGGGAAGGAAACAAGCAAGCGGCATGTCAGCCGTGTGAACTTTTAGTCGGCAGATCTGGTGGTTTAACAAAGTTATGTTAGACTATTCTATAGTGTGAGATTGGTAATACTTTTACTCATACATTATTCCAATGCTAATGTTAAGGCAAATAAATGAGATGACAGGGTAACAGAGGAAACTCCAATTTCCAGTGTTACAGGTGGGAGAATCAGTGACACCTGCACTGACCACTGGCACCCAAAAGAGACAGAAACGACACAACTTATTATTAGGTACTAAGGTTTTTCGCCATTTGGGCACTACTTTTTAAATAATACCAAGGTGCGGTGTTAGTTAAGTTGCCAATAACTTCTCTGTCATTTACTGTAATCATTAGCCAGCTAACTACAGAATCAACACGACCACCACCTTTCTATTGACAACCTTTCGACACTTTGTCCCCCACACAGCACAGGCAACTGCTCATCTCGTGATCTTCCACCTGTTTTTGGTCAACATTTTGGATGTGTGTGATTCATCGTACCACCAGTTCTACTGTTAAGGTCTTAACCTGATGTGCTGATGTCTTCTTACCATTTCTAATTCAGTGAAAAAAAAACCATCAGAAGGTTTCAGCTAAACTCTTTTAAATGTAACCAAACTATGTGGAGCAAAAATGCAGCTGCAGCTACTGAGACCATGAATCCATCCAGACTGAGCGGTAACATAACAGGAAAACCTTGGTAGCACTAAAGGATGGTGAAGGTGTTACCTGCAGAGCGAAGGTCCCCAGTACAACGCTGCAGAAGATAGGGTTCCTGTAGACACCTTCGAACACGTTCCTCTCTCCGTGGATCTTCCTGGCATTGATTTCGTTGAAGAGCTGCATCATGACAAACACGTTGAACACGATGGTGTAGTGCTCTGATGGTGGGGAGTGCAAGGGAGCGTTTCGCCCACTGTCGATGTCGAAAAAGTTCTCACCTGATAAAAGATGAAGGAAAATACCCCAAAAATTTATCTCAACTGTTTCGACAATGATTAACAAACATCAGCGTCTTAGTATCAATGCATTACTGCAGAACCAGGTTTACACCCAACTTGGATGGAGTCAGACTCACCAGCGAAGAGCAGGGTAAAGATGATGACGAGCTGGTACACAGCATGGCCAAGTATGTTCTTCATCATGGTCCTGGAGATGAGGGGCTTGTTCCGACCGTAGGGTTTACGTAGCAGCAGAGACTCAGTGGGCGGCTCCGTGGCAAGAGCGAGAGATGCCAGAGTGTCCATGATGAGGTTGACCCAGAGCATCTGGACAGCTTTCAGGGGAGAGTCCTTTTGGAGAAGGAGTAGGAGTTTAATTTACGAGAAGAGAATATAACATCAGGTATATAACAGAATACAAATATGATTCAGCAACCAAACAACAGGGAAACCAGCAGACTCTTTGCAGACCAGCAAAGAGCATTACTCCCAACTACAGCTTTGAAATTCCCACGTTTACAGCATGAGAAACTGTTTTGGTCTAATTTTCCTTATTGTGACAACTGGAATGGTGTGACTGGTTTCAAATTTTGTAAAGGTATCTCGTGATCAAAAGACCCTGTTAAATGCAACCTGCTTGAAAAGATGGACTCAGTTCAGTTGGACTCGAATGTAGTATAAACGTGTATTCATACTAGATGACTGAACTCCAATGCTTTCTCAATGACACAGTAACACACACGGTAAATAACAAACCTATAAAACATGTGAGAGGACAGTGTGACCACTACTGACAGAGGAGCTGAGATGCTGAGAAGAACTGATCATTCAGGGAGCATGCTCTGACACGGTACAGGGCAATGAGTGGCCTGCTGTCTGGAACAAATATGGAATCTCTGAGATTCAAAAAATGTTGCCACTGATACACAAGTTATTGTTTAAGAAGGTTCAGGGACCTCATGGTGGACACATCCCATTTTTCACATGGTGTCTATGGTTATATTTGAACTTCCACATATTGTTAGGATTGCATTGTTAGGAAACAAATATATGGGCATTTTTTATACTGCTGTCACTGTGAGAACCATACTGTAAGAACTGATTTAATCTTAGTGCGTCTAACATCAAATGAGTAATTTAACTGCATAAAAAAATGAGGAAAAAAGTACACACACATTTCAAAGCACTCCCTCCACTTCTAAAACCCAGTTTACGCCTCTGGGTCCTGCCTCTGTTCCTCTGTACACACACCAAACACATAAATCGCCTTTTAATGATCTTTTCCGTGCACTAGCAGAGACCGAGCGCCTGATGATCAGTGAGCAAAATCACAGCACAGAGACCACAGACCTGCTGAGTCCCCCGTTATATTTCAGGATTATGACGGTGACGTGTTGCCATGGTTTCAGGCTGAATCTTAGCCTACTTTGTGTTCTTCGCTCTGTAGTCGAGTTAGTTATCTGGTCTTGCCAGCTGTGAGCCTTTCAATTAATACACAGCCCCAAGACTTTCTTCTTTATTGTGTCAGGGGTTCAGCTTTCTGATTACAGGCACATTATGAAACAAAGAAAATGTGACACGGCCAACTCGCCTCCTCGCAGCACTGAGACGGTCACATCGAAATCACAAATTACTCTTTGTTTCTATGGATATTTTATCAAGCGGAGATTTAAAGATGTTTCCACAGCGTGCGACGAGGTACACCAAACACACCAGCCAGCCTCAAAATCAAATCAAAACACGAGTTAATCAAAAGCATAAGTGAAGGCGATGTTTTTACTGTTTTTGAATTTGAGATGAAAACCAGCAACGACACAAACACAATTTCACATGCTGTTTATACGCAAATAGCACACTCATTTAAATAGTTTTACATTCAAAACCTTTTAAAATCTATACATTCAAAAGCATGTGATTCATTGATCACTGATTAGAGATACTGTAGCAGCTGCTATAGTGAACATACAGTGGCTTGCAAAAGTTTTCGGCCCCCTTGAACTTTCCCACATTTTGTCACATTACAGCCACAAACATGAATCAATTTTATTGGAATTCCACGTGAAAGACCAACACAAAGTGGTGTACATGTGAGAAGTGGAACGAAAATCATACATGATTCCAAACATTTTTTACAAATAACTGCAAAGTGGGGTGTGCGTAATTATTCAGCCCCCTTTGGTCTGAGTGCAGTCAGTTGCCCTTAGAAATTTACTTGACGAGTTCTAATGACTAAATAGAGTGCACCTGTGTGTAATCTAATGTCAGTACAAATACAGCTGCTCTGTGACTGTCTAAGAGAATATTGGGAGCAACAACACCATGAAGTCCAAAGAACACCCCAGACAGGTCAGGGATAAAGTTATTGAGAAATTTAAAGCAGGCTTAGGCTACAAAAAGATTTCCCAAGCCTTGAACATCCCACGGAGCACTGTTTATGCGATCATTCAGAAATGGAAGGAGTATGGCACAACTGTAAACCTACCAAGACAAGGCCGTCCACCTAAACTCACAGGCCGAACAAGGAGAGCGCTGATCACAAATGCAGCCAAGAGGCGCATGGTGACTCTGGACGAGCCGCAGAGATCTACAGCTCAGGTGGGGGAAAGTTGGCCTTTATGGAAGAGTGGCAAGAAGAAAGCCATTGTTAACAGAAAACCATAAGAAGTCCCGTTTGCAGTTTGCCACAAGCCATGTGGGGGACACAGCAAACCTGTGGAAGAAGGTGCTCTGATCAGATGAGACCAAAGTGGAACTTTTTGGCCAAAATGCAAAACGCTATGTGTGGCGGAAAACTAACACTGCACATCACTCTGAACACACCATCCCCACTGTCACATATGGTGGTGGCAGCATCATGATCTCAGGGTGCTTCTCTTCAGCAGGGACAGGGAAGCTGGTCAGAGTTGATGGGAAGATGGATGGAGCCAAATACAGGGCAACCTTGGAAGAAAACCTCTTGGAGTCTGCAAAAGACTTGAGACTGGGGCGGAGGTTCACCTTCCAGCAGGACAACGACCCTAAACATGAAGCCAGGGCAACAATGGGATGGTTTAAAACAAAACATCTCCATGTGTTAGAATGGCCCAGTCAAAGTCCAGATCTAAATCCAATCGAGAATCTGTGGCAAGATCTGAAAACTGCTGTTCACAAACGCTGTCCATCTAATCTGACTGAGCTGGAGATGTTTTGCAAAGAAGAATGGGCAAAGATTTCAGTCTCTAGATGTGCAAAGCTGGTAGAGACAAACCCTAAAAGAGTGTCAGCTGTAATTGCAGCAAAAGGTGGTTCTACAAAGTATTGACTCAGTGGACTGAATAATTACGCACACCCAATTTGTAAAAAATGTTTGGAATCATGTATGATTTTCGTTCCACTTCTCACGTGTGCACCACTTTGTATTGGTCTTTCACGTGGAATTCCAATAAAATTGATTCATGTTTGTGGCTGTGATGTGACAAAATGTGGAAAAGTTCAAGGGGCCGAATACTTTTGCAAGCCACTGTATGTATGTGCTCCAAATCTGACACCTGACATTAAGATTCAGCCACACTGGTACTCTGCTTTTTGGTTGTGGCATTCACAAACTGCTATTAACATACATGTGAAAAATGAAAATTTGAAATGATGTTTGGAAACAAAAAATCTAAAGCAAAACACTACAAAGAAGCACTGAGCACACAAACCTTTGCCAAACAACTCACTCTCTGGGCAGTTCTTACTAGAATTGTATTTTTTTTTTTTTTGCATTCACCACAATAAATTCACCTTTAAGACTTTGGTGGATCGAAGCCAAATTTAAATGGATTGCTTCCATGACCCCACACTACACCCCTTTTCAAGCTATCATTTTTACAGAGTGATGACACACACGCACACAAACACAACCAAAAATAGAACCTCCGCAGTTTTTTCTGCCCACTCGTACTCTAAACTTCTTCTTTCTTTTTTTTTATAAACACAAGCAAACAATATCAAACTGTGAGACTGAATTTAGACAGAAGATTTTGAAAAATCCAGTGATCGTGACGTCCTTTTCTTTTTGGGTTGTGTAGTTACAAACATTATGTGAGATTTTTTTAAAAATTCTCATTCACACGTGTTCGTTCCAGCTTTTTCAGCTCATATTCAGGAGGTCCCACTGAGCCGTCTGTCGTTATTCAGACTCAAACTGGTGTGCTAAATGAGCTGTAATTTCAGACATAAGCGGTTTACCTGTGTGATGCAGGCGCCTGTGAACGCCACAATCACGGCCACCACATTGACGGTCAGCTGGAACTGCAGGAACTTGGAGATGCTGTCGTAGACGTTCCTCCCCCACATGACGGCCTTGACAATACTGGTGAAGTTGTCGTCAGTCAGGATGATGTCAGATGCCTCTTTGGCCACATCTGTGCCGGCGATTCCCTGAAAGGAAGCAGAGAGGCATCATTAGTCCTTGAATAAGAGCAAACAGTCTCTGTGATGCCAAGTTTCCAACAAATACGGAAACTCTGTTCACACAAGATCCACACAAGCAATGAATCAACTCTGCTAAAAAGTGTTCATCGAAACTTTCTTATACATACATTTTTGTATTTTTATGGTATTTATAAAAAAGTTCAAATATCTGAATCTGTGAGAAACGGTGTATTTGGAGCTAGGGTGGTGAGTTAGAGTCATAAAGTACTGGAAGAGACACAAACTACAGTATTATTTTTTAGATTTCAGTCAAATGACATCTCCGGGTACAAAATCAGAATTTTTCTATTTTCCTCCTCATGTTTAAAACACTGCTCGTAAATTACCATCCCAAGCACCAGGTGTGGGCCTGCTGCTGTTTATTGATGCTTAAGGTCATTTCAAATCGTTCCTCCAAAAAGTCCATTGGCTCCAAAATCCATTCAATGCTCATAGGTCCTGTGTTCAAATGCCCAACTTCAGTCATGAAGATAATGTTTACAATAACCAGGCTTCCCCCTTGAGCACTACAAGACCTATAATGTAAAAGACTAAAGTCTGGCACTCTCTTCCAATCTGATTTTTTGTCACAGGCTATGTGATTTTACATAAAGACTGCGCAGTTTGCCTTAAACATAATGTGCAAAGACAAAAACTGTCGAACAAAGACAGAAATGGAAGATGCTCGGAATCACGGCTGAAGAGTGATTTGCTCAGATCAAGCAGTCCAAAAGAAAGAAAACACTTTAGATACCGTGGACACGACATTGATCACATACTTGAACATCAACCAAAGCAAAACTTGCAGCAATTTGTCTTTGTTGGAACACAAAGCAGAGAGCAGAGCAGGTGTAAGACAGTGCTGAGTTTTACAAGCAGGTTACACCAAACAACTGAAAACTCAGGATTTTATTGTTACACTGGACACTGAACTTGCTTAAAAATGCTACCGTTAGCGAAATTAATTAATGAAACCGGCCCTCTCAGCTGTGTTTGTCACTTTGGTGCCTTCTGGAGCACTTTTCATGCAGTTATCCAATAAATAACATGGCTTCCTGTGGAATATTATTATTGGTCTATTACTTTATGGTCACTTTATTCTATTAGTAGTACAGCACTTTCATCCGCAGCTGATACTTCTGTGTTTATGAATAAATCTGAGTTGACTTGACAATCCTGACAAGCTCCATATAACAAGATGGCCAACAAGCTAACTGAGGCTCTAAAAATGTGGAGACCAAGTCAAAACATCAGCCTGGCTTTGTACTAAACTGCCTCTCAGACTCGCACTTATAGATCCCCAAAGTGCACAACACATAAATCTGAGGGACTGTAAAGTGATTAATAAGGTAAGAAGACAGAAACAACAAGTATTTCTGCTATACAAATTCCACATTTACTGCCATCTTCTCCCAATGCTTGACTGATCACCACTCAGCTAGACAAACTGTGGTAAGCGGTCACAGATAACACATTGCTTTACCTTAATGAGTCCCAGTAGTCACAACCTAAAAAGCCTTGGAACCGTGACTAACTAATTGTGCATAAACATCTCAGCTGTGAGCAAGAGAACTCTGGCTTACTGAAGCTCATCTAACACCAAAATGTTGAGCTGGAGCGCCCACAGTTTCCTCAGAGATGGATAAACGATTATCTTTCTGTGGAGTTTAATGTTACTGCTTCCTAGCTCATCCGCAGGGTACAAGCGCAGTGGAATAATGCTGCCGAGGTTGTAACGGCAGAGCAGTATGACAGGTACAAGGAGAAAGTCCAGCTGTTCAGCTTCACTATGGATAAAGCGACGACTTATTGTTGGGTTCTTTCTCATCTCCTGTAGATGCGAACAATCCGCCAGCTGGACGTTTAATTTTTAAACCTCCTTTCATCTAAAGTCTGAAAAGCTTTGACAGAGAGTATTTTATGCTGCTCAACTGACAGTAAAGTAAAAATAAAACAGGAGGGTCGGCCTTGTCTTAAACAGCAATTCTAAAGAAGTTCTGAGCTGCTGTGTCTCTCTACGCAGGCAGACTCGCTCAAACAGATGGAGGTGAATCGCTTTCAGTTTCCCAGCTAACCAGGCGATAATTGAACAGGGACGCTGGAGTTGAAACTGAAAATGTTCCAAATGGGACATATAAGCGCTGAAAGGTCACTGCTTTAAATCCACAAATTGCTTTTGTGATGTGTTTAGGAACAGTAGCTACTATCAGGGAATTGTTTGACAGCACAGCAGCTGCTCAGCACCCTGCAGGAGAGCCTGATGTTCAGATGACTTTCCCCAGTAAATAAAGGTCACAACAACACACAGAGGAGTCAGCTGTGAACTCGTCCACATGCATGTATTCTGTTTTTAAACAGATACACATTGGCAAGTTGTCAGCTGATCATCTGTTCAGTGTTACTCTTTAGAGGTGAGAGTTATGACGCCACAGTGTTAATTCATTCAGTTTCAAATACAGCAGAATTTGATCCTTTAAATCTACAAACACTTCACTCGCAGGCTGTCTCTGTTTTACAAACTTGCACGATACAAAGAAATGCTACCATTTGGCACTGGGTTGCCAGGTCTGTGGTTTTCCTGCAGAATTGGAATACTTGCCTCTGTCAGTGCGCCCCAGGGCAGCTGTGGCTACAATGTAGCTTGCCATCACCAGTGTGTGAATGTGTGGATGACTGAATGTAGTGTAAAGCGCTTTGGGGTCCATAGGGACTAAGTAAAGCGCTATACAAATACAGGCCATTTACCATTTACTTTACAAGTTGCAGTTGCCATCCTGAGCTCCTGTACAAGTTTACTTAAAACAGTCTTCACTTTGAGGTAAATATGATGAAGATTCGGTTGGTGCGTCAAAAGTGTTACATAACAAATGAGCTGACGTAGGTGCAGCGCTTGGGAATCATAAAACTGGGACAGTGAAAACAACTGAATTTACACAGCAAACAAACGTTTATGAGTGGCTGTAGGAGAAAGTTTACTGAGACATATTTTGACATGTGTCAAACAAAAACATGTTTATGCAATTTTATCTCTTTTCTATTTCCTCCAAAGATAAATATGGTTTTAACTTTTGAAACTTTTAGGTGATGTAAATAAGGAGTGCGATGTTTCCCCTTAGTGAGTTAGCTTTGTGCTATAAACACAAGCCCCAATATGTTTCGTTCCAAAAGTTCTACTGGGAAGATGATCATTTTATCCGGGCTGAGCTCAAGTCCAAACTTGGACGTCTCATGTTCTCATTTTCCATAGTAACAACTTTCTACGCCACCTGGAAGAAAGCTATAAATATTGTAAATAATGATGATTGCTGACCCTTTTCAAATGTATCCTGAAAAGCAGCACATTTTCCAAGACATATTTCCTTACAGCATGCCACTGGTTGTAAATGTATTTCCTGCTAGATTTTTTTTTTTTTTTTTTGGAGACTATTTCCCTACTTAAAACTTGCTTGAAGTGTTTCATTTATTATTGATGTGCGAGTCATGTGCATTAACAATACTTTTACCAGAGTAAATGTAACCATCATGTGATGGATTACTCAACTCAAGTTTCAGGAGTCTGAAAATTAATTTGTTAACGAAAAATAAAAACTAATAAATGTCGTTTCACTTAAATCTATAAAACACACTCAGATCGCCCAGAGGATTGTTATTGGTCATATATAAAACTCAAATGGGAGTTTCAGCCACCCACCCACTACCTTTTGATTGCTATTCTTCGCGTTTAGTGACCACTTTCAGGCATTTCTCAACATCATTACTTTAACTGTTATTACACACTTTCAGCTATGAATTTACCACATTTGTGTCTTGATAAAGTGCTAGTCACACTTTTAGCCAAGAAGCTCCTTCTTTTAATTTATAATTTTAGCTACTATAATAACTGCTTATCTAGTTTTTCCAGCTACCAATTTCATTTGTTTAACTTTCTTTTTTTTAAGTAATCAGTTGGTCAACAATAATATGCATAGTCACCATTGCTTATACAGCTTTCTAGTGCGATTCCTCTTTATGGTTATTCTTCTGCTTTTGTTTATTTAATTAAAGAATATGAAAACAGAGCATGAGATGTTTGAGAGAAAGAAAAAACAAACAAACTTAATAAATTACAGTAACCAGATATACTTGGATATTAACCTAATGAGGAAATATCTATCTAAATCATAAAAAAGTACTGATATAATGAAATTAAGTTATAGGAAGGACATTTCAAGGAGATACCATCTTTCCACTTTTCCTCAGACTGACCCTCCTGTAGTCTCATGAACCCAATATCAGGGCAAAGTGTGTAATAGACACGGCGGTCCATCATGTGTATGTCATGCTTTGCTTCTCCAAAGCATGAAATGCACAGGTGAAGTTGCATTATTAGCAGAGGGACATAGTATATCTAAAAAGCCAAGATGTCGCTCGTGACCCAGGAAGGTGTAAAGTAACTCCAGGATCAGTCTATGCCAGAGACAATTAAGCTAGGTGGCTAATATGCAGTTACAGATAAATATTTTAGTGATGTCTCTAAACGCTTTCTCGTGATTATTTTCAAGGTGAAGTAATATCATAAAATTCTTAAAGAGGGCGATATCTGACTCTGTAAATTGAAGTGCTGTGAGGTCTGGAAAGGTGGGATAAGATAGCCAAACGCTCGCCATGAAACAGAGCTTGATATTTTTCTATCTAAATGTGTTTTTAAACTATTTTGTTTGTTCATTTTTACTTTTACCTGAATATTTTAACTACATTTAACTAATAAATTCCACATATTTTTAACCAGCTATTGTATTTTTTTCATTAAGTTTGTTTAGCTAAAACCATAATGTTTTTATCCATACATGTGTTGAACTAATATTTCCAGATTTTAATAATTCAGCATTGTAGCTTCACATTATGAATGATTATCCATAACATGTTTTTGTAAATGGGTGAACAATCTAACAGTTTCAACTGTTTTGTTAAGCGAATTCAACTTTTTTCCACTTCGTGACCATTACTTATTTGTTTTAATCATTTTAGCAATTAATTTTGGCTGGGTCGGTCTTTTTATCTATTAACTTTAGTTAAAAGTGTTAACTTTCTTGCTCAAAACACATTCTGCTCTTACCACTTCTTTAATTAAACTGTAATTTCAGTTTTTTCTTTTTTCCTTTTTGAGAAAATCTGTCCAAATACCCTCAAAAATGTGCAAAAATGCACCCCGGAGTACATGCACTCTGGTTGATAAAACAGACAACATAAAGAAACAGCATTAGTCTCACTCTCTGTGAGTTGATCTGTAGAAAACAAAGGCAGTGACAAGGTGGTAGAGTGGGGCCCCACTGTGCTGAATGCACCGAACTCAACATTTATTGATTTATTATTCCATTTCACAGCTATCTTAATGAATCCGCGGCATTAAACTGAAGAGTTATTGTCAATGACGTTTAGAGAAATGACCTATTTTATGGCTGCATTAGAAACATAATTAACTGAAAGGCTTATTTTTTTCTTTAGGTAATGATGCAGAGAAACTTAAGTAGCAGAAGAGTGAAGCAATGAAGAGCCGTGAAACAAAGGCAACAGAAGAAAAGGACGAGGGGAAAAAAAATGAAGAAGTGGTTACCATAGCAAAGCCAACATCAGCTTTCTTGAGGGCGGGGCCGTCGTTGGTACCGTCTCCTGTCACTGCAACCACCTGTCGGGTTTCGCCCACTGTGCTGTCGATGATGCCTGATCAGCAGAGTGAAACAACAAGAACCTAGTGAGTGCATGATCATTCAAAAAAAGAAGGGGGAAAAAAGTAGATCCATTTACAGCAGCTTGACTAAAGGTTTACATATACACGCAGATTTAAAGCAGCTCAACAGTCTCCTGTCAGAACAAACCCACCTTTGACCAGAGTGTGTTTGTCTGTGGGTGATGATCGAGCCAGAACACGCAGCTTGGGCCAAACTTTGTCCAGACGCTCTTGTTCCACCTAGAAATGACATGTTTAAGTTTCAAATAATCTTTTTCTAGCATATAAAAATAACCATCCCAGTTGGGTACAGAGCAATAATGGGGACTTGGAGCTTCATCTTTAACTGGACAAATCTGAGCACTTTACTGGGCAGAGCAAGCAAAGCATAAGTCATAAACCTAATGCATGTGTTTGAATTTGCCTCGAGGCCATTTGCTGTGTCTGTCCTATCCAAATAAAGACAATGTCCGAAACTCCAGGACAGGCAGTGAGAGAAACAGCCAACTGCTTAAGAGTTAAACTGATTAATTGGTTAATGGGCTGCACTGATAGTTCTATAAGCTTTTCTAGATTTACTGAGCACTCAAAGCACTTTTTATGCTATGAGCTGCATCCATCCATTTACACACACTCATGCAGCACTTTATGTACACAAACACTCACACACTGATGGATGCATCAGGGGCAATTTAAGCTTCACTATCCGTACAATCAGTAAACAAAGCTCTCTACCTCCCAAACCCCCAAAAATCAGCTGATATAAGCTTAATGCAGACAGATCAGTTTAACATGATACTGTTGTAAAGAGTGCTGTGTGGACGGTATCAGCTGAACAGGTAAAACACTACCAAACACAACATCTCCCTCGCTCTAATAAGATACCTATAAGATACATTAGGAAACTTAATGTTTGCTGCTTTTGTACATAAGCCTTTGGAAGGGGGTTAACTCAGGGCCGTCAGGCCACCAGAGATGTAATGGGCTAGTGGAAATCTGGCCTTAGCAACAAAGACTTATTGGGCCGTATTGACTTAATTTGGTGGTTGTTTTGAGTTCATTTCAGAGTCATTTTCTGGTCAAAGCTTCTTCTTTTTTTTTAAACTTAAATGCTCATATGAATGTTGCTTGCAGTTGGATTATTTTTGTAGACGTTTTACCTCTCCCTTGTCATTTCTTATTTGTTGGTTGAACTCTTTGCCCTCCAGACACAGGAAGTCCTCCCCAGGCAGCAGGATGCCACACTTAGTTGCAATGGCACGAGCAGTGTTGATGTTGTCTCCGGTAACCATGCGCACGGTAATGCCTGCACGCTGGCACTTAGAAATAGCCTCGGGTACCTGGAGGAGAGTCAGAACAAAGGGACTTGAGCATTTTCACAGTAAAAAAAACAACCTTGAAGATGAATGCAGAGTGACAGAAAAGATGAAGATGATTTTGAGTCTGAAACATAAGGAAGGACCCCTTGCCTTTAACCCAAATAAAAAAAAAGTCACGAACATTCTGTTGGTTGTTTCTTCAGCGTCTTAAAAGATGTTAAAGAAAGAGTTTATACTGCAGCAGAGCTTGTGTGTAAGAGGTCCAATTCCAGCAGCAGCAGATTTTACATGAGAACCACTGTCGTTGTTCTTAAACCCACCCTGAGATTCATTCATCTCGGTCTGGGAGAGGTGATAGTGACTACACAAAGGTACACAGACGAGAGAGGTGCTGACTGCTTCTTATGCTCCTCAGGTGGTCTGACTGATATGACCAGAACCCAACAGACGGCACATTTTTTGCTTACAAATACATACAAATGTTGCACAGTTCTCATTTAAAGTGCCTCAGCCAGGGTGCAGCATACTGTTTCCCTTCCTTAAGAATGGCTTCTTAACAGCCATCCTTCCACTGAGACCATTTCTGACGAGGAAGTAAACAGTGGATCACCTGAACGGCCAGCTTCATCTCTCTATTCCTGTGTCAGGTCTTTTTAGGCATCCCACTTCTTTTTTTGTCTTCTGCGTCTCGCTTTTCCTCATAATTTTAAGGACATATTACACAACATGCCAAGATATGCAGAGTTTTCATCTCTTTGGGAATCAACTTGTTGGAGCAAAGATTTTCTGCTGTCAAACTATAAGATCGTTGGGATTTTTAATGGATTTGGCTAAAGAAAAGGTACAGATGTGTTTTTCTTACAGGCTGTGAGTAACAAAGTTCCCAAAGACACAATTTAAAATTGTTTTTTTGCTAAGTTGTCTGCTATGTGTAGACACAACGCTGGTTCATTACCTGGAGTTAGTGACCTACGAATCATTCAAGCATCAAAATGCACCTGCTAAATTGCTTAAGAAACAAAAAAACATTCTCTCAAAGGTTTATGTACAAGGGCTGGGCTGAAAATGAGTGAAAAAGCAGCCAGTGTTCAAAGAAAAATGTTAAAAGAGCTTCAGAAAGCCTAGAGATCTATTGCTAAAGAGCATTTTTAAAATTAGTCTGGCTCCTTTTGTAGCACAATGTAAAGAAATACTGGGTGGCTCAGGACTTTGGCGCAACACTGCGGACACTTACATTAATTATAGTAAAATGTTGTAGGAAATGCTCTATGAATGGTCTGCATACATTACCCTTTAAGTTAATGAACCAATCAGGTTAAAAGGGGATCCTTGTGTTTCTTAACTTTCAGCACTGACTGCTTGATTTTGGGGTTACTTGCAGTTACAAAAACACTTTTTCTGAACATGAGGAGAAAAAATTATTTGTAGCACAAAGCCAAAATATTCAGTCTTGTGCCCATCACAAGTTGTGAAGAGATAAACACTGTGCTGCTGATTGACTCCTGCTGCTCTCCGGTTATTTCCATCCTGTTGGTGATCTTTGTGCTCTGACATTAAAGCAGCAGGCAGCAGCACTGATGCTTTCTCAGCTTCATTACAGGCCTCATTTAACACTTCAGAGCATCCGGACTGTAAGATCTGGCTAGGACAAACTTCGGTCTTCATGTTAGGAGAAAGTTAATGGCATGCTTACACAAATATAACAATATAGTCAAGAGCAGCCTCTCAGATGAGTTTCAATCTCAATGAAGAAAATTTAAGCTCCCTGTTTGGTCTGTTTAACTTATTTTTGCATCATCAGAAAAAACAAGCTGCACACCACAAACTCTGATTATCCCGTAGATCTACTGATCCCTACGTGAAGTCTGGATTATTGCAGGCAACAGAAGCAGCAGCCTCTTACTGCTGTTTAGTAAAGCAACAAAGCTATTTCCGGCGCTTTTCATGTGAACAACTGATTGCAACACTATGAACGTCTTTGAATAGGGACCTTCTGGAAGTGTGAGAAACAAAAACACACACAAATCGCACAGAGCTGTTAGCGAGAGGATAGGGAGGAGGACAGCGGGAGGTAGAAACAACTGGATTATCTGTCAGTCTGCATGCATAGACAGCTTATCAGTCCTTTTACCTTTTTTCTAGGCAAAGTGGAAATTATGTAAATTCATCTCCCATGAAAATACAATATTTATCAAGGCACTGGGATGTGACATATGACTGAATGGTAATTATGTAATCCATAATTACAGTGTGTTTCTTGTTGAATAACATCATGGTCTCTTCCTCTCTGCTCTCACTGACTGTTAGGTTATCCACACTTCAGGTCAAAAGAGGAAATGACACATCGTGAATAGAAAAGTCTTTTTGGTGAACAGCGAACATTGTTTTATGTTCAGCCTTTTTATTCGGAGCTGCGGTTTCGCATGGTTAAAACAGATCCACGATTTTATCTAAACAGCGAATCACAAACAAATCAGAAACAAAAAAACGTCAAAACCATATAAGACGTGAAATGGTAAGCCCATGCAATTCCATACTAACCACCACTAACCACTGAAGCTGCCATGGAAATCTATGGAAAAATGGTCCTCATATCCCTTACTCTGTGACTTCAGTATAGTTTCCTGATAAGTTTATGGTCTCAATGACTAGCTTCAAACTATGCTGATCACATTAAGAATCAGAAAAGAAGATCCCTGTCACATTTCAAAACACCAACATGGCTACGCTGAAACCATTCACCTTGGGGTTTCATAGCAGTCTGGCCAGTCGCACAGTCCTCTTTAAATATCTTCGTAAAGGGGGCCCTCTATGGTTGTCCTAATGTTTTTGTCATATATACACAAAGCGATGGATACTCTTCCAACAACAAGGTCAGTTTATGTGCAAGTAGTGCCTATGAGCTAATACAGATCTGGCTGTCAGCAAAGAAGCCCCATCCACCTGTTACTCTAACCTTCCGTTTATGAGGGGCAGCCAATGAGAGGAATGGTGGCTGCACCACAGTCCAGTATAAAAATAAATCAGGATTATTTTCACCTGTGAATCATGCTAAGCTACCACAGTGGTATTCAATTGAAGTAATTTGGACCAAGAAATGTGCATTAACTTCATATTTAACTGCACACATTCTTAGCTAATGGTGGAATGGAAAGCTGGAATGGTGGCTGGAAAGCATGTTGGTGCATTTGTTAGCACTGTTACCTCACATCATGGAGGTTCCTGATTCAAACCCTCTGATTGGCTCGGGGCTTTCAGAGGACTTTGCATGTACTCTGATGTCTTCCCAGAGTCTCAAAAACGCATGTTAACATGCAGGTTAATTTATGCTTGTTAATTAGCCACAGATGTGAAAGAATGCTTGTCTGCTTTTCTGTGTAAATGCTGTAAAGAACTGGCAAACTGTCCAAGGAGAAGTCTTTTCCTCAGCCTATGACATCTGGGATAAGCTCTAGCCTAATTAAAACGATGAATGGAAACTCTTTTTATAACTTTAATATTTTGTTTATATGACTGCTTTGCAACACAGTGTTTTCAACAATGCTACAGAAATAAAGATTGGGATGTTTGGCCATAAACACGCCCAAAGAGGAAAGGTGAAAATGATAAGAATAAATAAGCTGTATAAAGATTCTTCAGCAGGTAACATCGTTGATTTTGAAACCTGAAGGCACATTGGCCAACATGAGCTGTTAACTACAGAGAGCATTTTGATCGGTGGTGCTGTACCTCAGGTCTGACGGGATCTTCGATCCCCACCACGGCGATGCAGGTCAGTTCGTTGAGGATGTCATTCTCAGCGTCCCAGTCTGGCTCTCCAGCCTCAGCAGGAAAGTCCCTGTAGGCCACACAGATGGTCCTCAGCCCATCGCACGCCATCGGCTCAATCACCTTTCGCACCATCTCGTCACGGTCCTTGGGCTTGAAGACACGAGGCTGGCCCTGGGCGTCCAAGATACGAGAGCATCTGGGAGAAGACAGAGAATCAGAGGAAGTGAAGGGAGATTATAAAGGTATACCAAAAGGTTACTGTGTCCACCCAAGCAGCCATCTTTCCTCAGACTGTTTGTTCTTACTTCCTCAGGATGATCTCTGATGCTCCTTTGCTGTACATCCGGAAGCCTCCGTCAGCGTTCTTTAGCACCGTGCTCATGGATTTGCGGGAGGAGTTAAAGGTGTAAACCTTGTAGAGTTTCTCTTCGGGGACTTCATCTCTGATTGGCTGGTAGTCCCTCTTCAGCTCCAGCACCAGGCCCAGCAGAGCACATTCAGTTTTGTTACCCACATGGCGAGGTAAGCCGCCTTCTTTCTCCGGGGGCTGAGGAGCGAGAAAAAGTTTGGAGGTGCTTAAACATGATTAAAGTTACAAGCAAAGCGGGTCACTAGGAACATCCAGCGGTTCAGGTTTGTTTGATGTTTGCTGGTTCAATCAGAGAAGCTTGGGCCTCAGAATTAATCAAATTTGAATCATTTCATTGGGTCTATACACACAAAACAAGACCATCTGAAGAACACAACGCTTCTGTAGCTGCAATTCAGGTACATGTGCAGGTTAACAGTAACTGTCAGACATGTTGGTGCCATGAAACAGGTTTAATACTATAATTTAAAATCACTTAACACACATGGTGACACATATCTAATAGATTAATATAATAAATTATATCAGATAAATGATTTTAATTAAAATGTTAGTATTCATTTTTCTTGACTTGACATGAGCCAGCGTTAGCTTGGGTTTCAAGTCCAATATGAACACAGCGATGTACTAGGAGATTTTAGAGCACTTCATGCTTCCATGTGAGGACATGCGTTATGGAAATGACAGTTTCCTTTTCCAGCAGGAGTTAAAACCTACACACAGTGCCAAAACCGCTACCAAACGGTTTGTTGACCATAATTTTACTCTGTTTGATAAGCGAGCCAACTCCACTTACTCTGAATCTACGGGGATATTGTCAGGGAGAGGAATGTCCAATATAAAAAGAGCTGAAGGCTGATATCAAGCACTGCGGGCTTCAGTGACACCTCAGCAGTGCCACAAGCTGATCATCTCCATGCCACACCGCACTGATGTTGTAATTCGTAACTTGAAAAGCATCCAGTGTGTAAATGACCATAATTTTCAGACACCAGACATTTCTGTATTGCCATAATCATCAAAATGAAATAAAAAAAGGGCTTTATATCTAACATATACAAAATATATCAGAGATTACTTTTTTGAGATATTTTCATTATCTGACTACCTCTTGTTTTCTCTGTCATGATGACACTCGCTATAATAAAACTATGGACTACCAAACACTAATAACACTACATACTAGTGTACATACTGTAATAAGAATACAGTACTTTGATCTGTAAAATGGATGGTTACTGTATGTAGGTAATGCGTTACCACTTTCTGCTTGGGGTGTGGACAATAAACAGAAGGACAGAAAGCTCCCAGAGCGAATGCTGCTCACATTTATGCACACCTGAGGCCAAATTTTCAGAGTATGGCAAAGTTGTATGTTTGTGAAGAATGCGATCAACAGTTTGTATTGGCTCATAAATATACACTCAATATAAGAAGGGATGATGCTGAATCTCATTCATTAGATTGTGCTCAGATTTTTCTGGTATGTTCTTTGCTTAGATGTTTTTTCTCCTGTGTAATCATCAGGAAACATTGTCCCAACTATAGTTACTGCCTCAGGCAGGCACTCATGTTGCAGTTTATATGCTTGTCAGTCTATACTCATAACTTGCGTAGTGAAGACTTCCATTAATAAAGCATTTATCACAGCACAGCTTCTTTCTTTAACATAAATGAAATGTTAGGCCCATAAATAACTGAATATTCTCTGTTTATTATTATAGATGCTCCAGAGCCAAATAATTGCATTTGGAACACCTGAGTGTCACTATTTGTCGATGTGATAGTTAAAGACTCACCAGGATCTTGGTGGTGTACGCTGAGTTGATAGAGATGCTGTTGACCATCATTTCCAAAGTATCCGGCTTGATAGCATCTGGTTCTGGGACAGTCTTGTAGTGCGTATCGCCGATGTATGCCTGCACCACTGTCATCCGATTCATAGTCAAAGTACCCGTCTTGTCGGAGCAGATAGCCGTGGCGTTGCCCATGGTTTCACAGGCGTCAAGGTGACGCACCAGGTTGTTGTCTTTCATCATTTTCTAAGGGATGGACGATGAAGGTGCACTCATTAAAACCTCAGCGTCTCTGACATGATTTTGAGAGGATTCTATTAATGTTAAATTTACATAATTCCCTCCTGCTCACCTTGACAGAGTAGGCCAGAGAGATGGTGACAGCAAGCGGCAGCCCCTCAGGGACAGCGACGACCAGAACTGTCACACCGATGATGAAGAACTTGACAAAATACTGAATGTAAATGGGGGTGCACTCAGCTAACCACTGCCGACCCTGGACCCCAAAGGTGTCGATCACAAAGTAGAGGATGAGGATGATAACTGTCACCGCCGACATGATCAGACCTGGGTGGAACAAGAGCAGTTTTCCATTAAAGTCAAGTAAGCTTTTTTTAAGGGTTTTAAGGTTTCTACAACACGTATCTTTAAACCTTCAGTTTCAATCCTTTGGGACTGAGGCTGTTCTTTTGTTGCTGTGTTCCCAGTTTCTATGGACTCCTGTGTTCCTCCATCTCTGCTAACTTGTTTAGTCTCTGTCTTCATGTAATTTTGTAGTTTACTTTTAAGTTTTTCATGTACCTGGTTCTAGTTTTACCTCCGGCTCTTTCCTCCTTTGCAACTGTTTTTCTAGCACTCATCAGTTTTACCTGTCTTTAATTACTTTCCATTGTTTCATGTAATCAGTCTCTGTCTGTATATAATCTTGTCTTTCCATAAATTTTCAGCTGTTAGTAAATAAAGGCTAATTGTTTTGTTAGCATGCCTATCTTCTCTAACCATTTTATGTCATGTATGATGTTATAATCTGGGTGATCCATTACCTATTATCTTATTTTGTATTCAGCAACTTATACTCACATTTTAAATTGACTTACTTGACTGATCTGCGCTTCTTGTCCACATTTCATACTTTTACACATTTTTTTCTAAGCAGAAGACACGTCTGCAGTGACAAGTGCAAAGACTCACAGGACTGTTAATGTTTACCTTTAAATGCTTAATTTAATGACATTGTGATCATTATTTGAGTGACGACATTTGTGTGTTGAAGAACACTGTAAAGGCTTAGCTATTAACAGCCCACCATGACTGTGTCTGCAGCGATTAATGACACTTGTTCAGTGAACCTATTCAAGGTTGTTAAGGTTAATAAAACCAGCGTTCCTGGAACGCAGTGTGTCTTAACTCATGATGGAAATACAGCTGCTCAACTTCAGCTTTCTAAAGTTGGTCAATCTTAGTGCATTTTCAGATTGTAGTCCCCATTATTTGCTCAAAAAAAAAAATCCACCTGAGAACTGACGTAAAAAGTATCCTTAACTTAAACTATCTTTTTTTCTGATTTCCTGCCTCATTGGAAAGGCCGGAATGTCCTCTATTGAGCACATCAGTAGGGTAGCTCAAATAAGTCAAAAGATATAGACCAAAACCAAATCAGAATCATGTTTATTGGCCAAGTATATGTGCAGACACATACAGGGAATTTGGTTCCGGTAGATGGTGGCTCTCAAGCACAGCAATGTAAATCTCACACACACACACACACACACACACACGTGTCCATCCATCCATCCATAAATGTCCATTACAGAGGACATTTGGAGAATATGGCTTAGTTTATTAGGTTTACGTGACTTGTCCACATTAAGTACTGCAGATTCAGTCACATTCAAGTTATTAAAAACCTTCTTTTATTTAAATTAGCATTTTTTAAGCAAAACCAACCTGGCATTTTTCACAGTGCTGTGGCAGCACTTTTCAGATCTCTTGTGGTGCTTTTAAAGATGATCTGATGAGCAGTCCTGCTGAAGACCTGCTGGCAAACTCTCCCTGTGGTCTAGCCCTTTGGGAAATATTTAACCACACTGTCCCCAGTCTGATGCTACTACAAAATAATTTTGATTGCATGTCATCCCCTTTGCTTTCCACGTCTCTGTTTCTATAGTCAACTACCAAAAGAAAATACACTTTAATCTTTAATCTATTTACACTTTGGTGTCTAACTGCACTGATTCCGGACTGCCAACACTTGAATATGTCTCGCTTGTAAAAAATTGAAAGGTGGTTAAACCATGATATTTAATAGGGCAGTGAAGTCTGGATGCCTGTAACCAGACAACATCCTGAATATCAAACAGGTGAGGGGAAGTAACAGAAAATTCCCGTTTGTGTTTCTGTACTTCATCTCTCCTGTCAGTCACCTCCAGTCAAAGTGTTTGGCCCAAATTCTATTTCTGTTCGGTAATGATGTCCTGAAAACCCCTTGGTGTATTAAGGTCAATTGAAATGACACAGAAAATGCTTTCAATTCCGGGATGAATCGTGTCCCCAATAAAAAACATCCATCCAATAGAACTGAGTGCATTTTGACCCTCAGCCTCTTCGTCCCTGCGCTGCCTGATCACTTTGTGTGCTATTAGAGGGCAAGTCACCCTTTTTCTCAAATTTCGTCTTTGTGAGAGTCATGTAGCAGCATAAGTTTCATTTCTATGTATCTAATAAAGAGACTTGTTTAGGATCTACTAGCCTGTAAAGAAATAAAACTGCAAAGATCCTCTTAGTGTAATCAAAAAGAGACAAAACTGCCTTTCCAATAACTTCAGATATGTCTGATGTTGAATCAATCCTGTAGATATCTGGGTTGAACTAACAGTACAGTCAAATTCAGGCACCTAATAATGAGTAGGATCACATAATAAAACAGCCAGTTCATTTTATTAGTGATTCTGTACATTTTATGCTTTATTTATCAGTTTCGACATCCTTTGGTATTGTGACTGCGTTGAACTGCAGCTGGAGACTCACCGCTTATAGCTGTAATATACTGATAACATTAACTAGCCTTCACAGAGGCTGGCAAGGCGATGCCGTCAGACATGATCACAATGTTTACTTAGCTCAGGGCACTCTGAACTCTTTTGGCAACAGAGCTGATTTAATAACTCTGGCAATCTCTTACATTTTTATTTAACACCATCATTCAGAGGCAGAGCAGTAATACTTAACGTATGACTCAGGAACCAACTCAGGATTGCCACAGGACGTTGGCTGGCCCACAGACATTTTATAATTCACTAAATAAAATCTACTGAAGGGGTTCCAGCTATGTTTAATGCTGTACAGAGTCCTTCAAAAGTAACCAATTCAATCAACTGCAGCTAAAACGCAGCAGCAGCAGCTTCCAAATATGGTAAAATGAATGACTTGTCATTCTGGGCGGGTATTCAAGTTAATATAGATAAGAAATAAGGAAAATATAGGAAAATGTTAAATATTATGTGAATACAGAAAACTACCACAACACTTTGTCTTCCTGGTGAAGTAACACTTTAAGTTTATTCTTCTAAATGGCAAAAAACAAACAAACAGACCACTGCATATCAACTGTAAGCTTTCATCGGGGTCTGATAAACACATAATCAGTGTGAATTAAATTACAGTAATGCTAACACTTGTGTGGAGGAGATTACCCGTAGCTAGTGCTATGGGTAATCTCCATCACAAGTGTTTGCTTGTTTAATGTTTATTAACCAGCCTCTGGTCTCCAGTGATTGTGCAAAAGTGGTCCTCAGACAAAGCAGCGCGAGTATCCCTGTTGTAGGCTCCCAGCATAAAAAAAAAAAAAAGAAGACGAAGGAGAGAGGTCCCATCAGAGTTTCACAGTAGTTTAAAAACTCAAATTACTGACATTCATTTGTGGCTGTTAAAGTATTCTTAATAATCAGTTAAAGTTAAACCTCAAAATCTTTTACAAAACTATTAGCTTCATTCATTTTGGCATGTCTCTTTAAATGTGGTCTACAAAACTGTGCTGACTCGACTTTTACGTTTTTGGAAAGTGAATTAAAAAAAATAAAAATACTCCACCCCAGGTTGAAGCTAGACCAGCAGATTCCCCTCAACCGCCAGCCTTTGTTCTAAGCTAGGTTAAGATTGTTCGTGTGTGTGCGCGTGTGTGTGAGCTACTCACCAGCCTTCCCAATCTGCACAGCTAGTCTGGTCAGTTTTCCCTGAAGCACAGACTTCTCCTTCTTGGTAACATTGACCTTTTTCACTGGTTTGACCTCTTCCTTCTCCTCAGACTCAGCGGCCTCTTCACTCTTCAAAGGCTGTATCTCCAGAGCAATGCCATCCTGGGTCTTGGCTGTTAGGATGGAGGCGGTAAAAGGAGGAAGCGGAAGGTTTTACGGGGAATGACAGAAGGAAGGAAGTAGGGTTCGAGGTGGTGAGTAAAGACAGATGAGGACAGACAGAATAATGGAGAAAATTGATGGTAGTTGGAAAAGGAGGAAGGTTTTGGATGGGAGCAAAATAAAATTTGAATGAATTAAATTGATGTTTAATTGGCAACAAAATAAAACACAACGAGGGAGCAAGGTTCAGGAGTGGTTAGGGGATGAAGGAAGAGAGGCAGAGAAAACGTTACAGAATCAGTCTGAGGGAAAGCTGAAAAACGACAGGACGAGTTTTCTCAGAAAACAGAAACACTTCTGACTCCTAATCATTACATGGTGAACCTTTGGCTGAATGCAGAGAGCAGCATTTCATCGTTTTATGATCACACAACATTCATGATAAAAAGGTCCAGGTAGCTTTCAGAGAGTGTCACAGACGAGTTGGGTGCAGCAGTTCATAATGAAGTGCAGCAGACAGAACAGAAAACAGCAGATACAACAGTGAGGATTTAACACGGGGCTGTCAATCACACACAATCACACGCACAATCACGCACACATACAGTTTGTTTGACATCAGAGCTCCGAGTTTGAGATCTGAAGTCTGATGTGCAGTCTAGCTTCGCGTCCTGCTCGACGGCTCTGCTCTGCTTTTGCATAAACAAACTGTGTATTTGCATTTCACTTCATCAGCTGTGATCCTGTTTGGACTGTAGTAATGTATGTGGAGCGTTTGTGATCTGTTTGATCTCTGCTCACAGCGCATTCAGCTCCGCTCGCTCCATCCGCTGTTTGTCGTATTTCCATACCAAAGAAATATGAGCAGGTGATGAACGAAAACAAAACAGAGCTTCTCTAATCTCACACACTGAGGTTTGATATTTGTCCTCATGAACGACTGAGCTGACAACTCTGACTGGATGATTTTATCTGAAAATTCCTTCATTTCCATGTCATGTTATTCACAATTAAATACTGGAAATGCTCTGCTGGGTCAACAAACTGGGGCAAAATTACTCAAATTTACATCATTAAAACTATTCAGACTGACTGCTGGTAAACATTTCAACATCAAATATGGAACCAACATTTCCAACAAATCGTGGATATAAAGCAAGTTAGACAGATGACCAGAAAGTAACAAGTACGCTTGTATTGCTAAGGTTATAGCTCTACTGCTGTGAAAACATAACATTTATTCAAATTCTGAATTTTAGTTAAAAAAAATATTCAATGGAATGAACCAAAGGAAAAAACAAAACAAAAAACAATCCAACAATAATAACGTGAACTGGAATGAGGAGTAAAACCATGTTGTCCAGTTTTGCTTCACTTTTGCAGAAAGTTTCAGCAATAAGTTTGAAAGAAACTGAATTAAATCAAACTGAGATACTGAGCCTCAAGCAAGAACCGATTTAAATGTTTTTAAGGGAATTGATTCTGTTTTTCCTTTTTTCTGTCAAATATACAGTCAGTTTGCGCAGTCCTGTGAAGTACACCCTATAACCCAGCAGCTTTAGCATTTCACTGTGTGACTTTATCAGCTTCTCACATCGTTGTGGAGTAATTTTTGCCCACTCTTCTTTAAAATGTTGTTTCAGTTTATGCACTTATTCAGTTTATGAACTGAAGTTGATGTTTGGGATCATTTATTTATACACGTCTCTTAAGTATTTTTCAGTCAGGTTAAAGTCTGGACTTTGATTGGATCATTGCGGCAACCTGAGCTTTTCCTTTTTCAGCTATTCTGTTGTAAATTTACTGGTCAAGCTTTAGCCGTCAAACTGATGGCCTCAGATTTAACTTTGGAGTTCACAGTCGACCCAGTGACTGCAAGGTATCTGAGAAAAACAAATCCTCAGCCCTCCACCACTGTGCTGACAGTTGGTATGAGGTGTTTGTGCTGATCTGTCCAAATGTGGCGCTGTGATTCACAGCCAAACATCTCCGTTTTGGTCTCATCTGTAGAAACCTGCAACAGTCTTTTTTTTTTTTTCAAATCCTCTTTTTTGTTTATGCAGATTAACTTTGAAATTCTTATGACTGACTGACATAAATCCTGGTATTAGCTGGTGAGAAAAGATGATGTTTGAAATGTGTTGTATGTATATAGTGAGAATCTGAGCCCAATCTAACAAAAAAACTGAAGATTTAAGATAGAAACATTAAAAAAGTCCCTGCATGAGGCTCCTTGTCTTTAACGGCTATATTGCCTTCTAACCTGGGTAAAATGAAAGAATTTGCATGCTCAACAAAGCCAGGAGTGTCGCCCTAACATGTTTTTTGTCTGACCACTTTTATCCACTCCTCAGTACCACCACCTTGCTCTGAGTTTCATCAGGTTGTTAATGAGAAACCCCCGACACAGATTATTTCCAGAAGGGAAGTAATTTCACAACAGCACGACCTCAACAAGACATTTAACATTCTGGATGTGGGGATGGGTCGGTGTTAAACCGGGAAGCTGCGGAGCCTTATGCACATAGTCCACTCTGAAGACAAGCCACAACATAGAACTAACTGACACAGCTTCACACGAACAGGACTGAGACCCACTGACCAACCACAGAAGTGTAAACAGGCGCAGCACTGAACCATGGGAGAACGCACGGCGAGCAGAGGGGAGGGGGTGTCTGACAATCAAAAAGTAAAGCAAGTCAACAAACAGAAGATGAACTCAAAGGATCACCCCAAAAAAATGAAAAACAACAGCGATGCAGAACCACGACAGAGAGAGACAGGAGGAGGTAGTGGAGGCTGCAGAGCTATGGAGGCTGCAGGAGACTTCAGCAAGGCAAAAAGGAACAGAGGAGAGAATCAAACAGTGCCTACAAGACAACATGAAGTCCTGAGCAACACCCTGCGAGGAGGCAACAGTGAGAGAAATGAGAGGAGTCAAAAGGGAAAAAGAAAACAAACTGAGGATAATACACAAACAGAACAGACGACAGCCCACAGCCCACTGATACTGCAAGGGTGCAACTCCCACATCCTCGCTTCAGCGCCCCCACCCGCAAACCCCCCCGGCCATGTCTGTTTTCCCTCAATACTGCCAAGAGAAGCTTACATTGACCACAGCATGTTAAAATGTGATTTAAAAAACAAACAAACTGTGGGGTATTTTAAAGGTGAAACATCAGATTCTCAGATCCTTCTTTTGCTGCTGCACTTCCTGCACAGATGTTTCACATTAAAAGCTTTCCAACCGCTCAAGGGACAAACACCCACATGATATTAAAGTGAAACATCTGCAGGAAGTGTTGTGATACAAAGGGTAAAAAAAAAAAGGAAAAGCAATTATTAAATAAATGATAAATAAACTATATTAAAAATGAAATCTTTAGGTTTTAAACTAGAAACAAGCTATTATGAGATGTGACCTTGGGCTTTTTAAAAAAACGTGCAATGGGATACTTAATCAAAAGACAAGGGTTAGACACCTTTGTCAGCCCATTTGTGGAATCTGCACCTCCCAAGACACCTGCAGTATAGGGTGTCACCACCATAGACAGTATAAAAGATGGTAGCAGCTGACCAGTCTAAATAGTGCCTCAAAGTAATGCATCAAACATGCATTACTTTTAATGGCCAGTAGGGTGTGCCTCCTCTGGTTGCAATAAGACTTTAGGTTGTCTAGAAGAAAACAACACTCGGCTTCCTCGCACTCTGACCTCAGTAAAAACTTTCCATATGACTTTATGGCTCCACTGCTACTTTCAGGTCACACTGAAGAAAACAGGAAGTTCATTTCATAACTTATGGTTGGAAAAAATAAGCGGCTGGAAACATGACTGATGGGAGAACTGGGGCTATTTCACGTAGTTAATGTGCTGCAAAACTTGGAGCTAAAAAAGGTGGTGACAAATGCATTCAGGGCTTTAAGGTTCATAAAAATGAGCAAAGATGTTCCTAGAAATGTTGTCCAGCTTGTGTTTTTCAGCGGAGGTCGGCTGTGACTGCAGCACTGACTATAATTTCCGTGTGAAAAACAGTGATGAGCATCCAAAAGCTGTGTGTGCGTCTTTCTCTGTACATGAAGAAGCATTCTGTCTGCAGCAGATGCTTTAACCATGGGAGGTCTGGATGAGGGGAGTGTGTCGGTGTGTGCGTTTAAATGTGTGTGTGTGTGTGTGTTTGCTGAGACAGCTTGCAGAGGAAGCTGGCCATGTGCTGGAACACCCAGGACATGGAGGGCATTTGGCTGATTTTGGAGGTTGCCGCAATGACGTCATCAGCAATCTCACACACAGTCATTAAACCCATTAAACAAGGACACCTCAGAGGTCAGAGCAGTATGTTAGGAGTTAGTAACCCTCACTGATGGTCTCGCAGCCCAATTCTGACCGTGAACTGAGAGACTCTGATGAGGGGAAAAAAGGTGTTTAGCAAGCACATGACTTACATTTAAGAGATTAGTAATAACCGTTCAATGTTTTGTTTTTTTTCTTTCAAACAGAAAATAGCGATAAAGATCCCAACAGTTGTATAAGTTAGTTTGCAAAGTGCACACTGATAACATTTACAAATCAGTAGTGCTTCCATGTTTGTTTGAATATTATGAAAACAACCTAACTTGTTTCTGCAATTTAACTTTTTTTTTTTTTAGTGTGAATGTCTGTTGAATGTTTTGTGACATTTAAAGATTTGCTGACCAAACAAGAATTAATCATCATTTGAAGTCCTAGCTCGTTAGTCTGGCTAATATTTAATAACAGGCCTTCTGCAGGCGATTAACCATTAGTGTGTCTCCTTATAGACAAGTTAAGTAAATCTGAATGATTACTAATTGATTGTTGTTTTTAACATTATATACTTCTGTTTCTTGTTGACTCTTGTGTATGCGTGCACCTGAAGCTTGCAGGCCTCGCTTCTGTGTACTCCTTAGCAACAGGTGTCACCACAAAAACATGCCAATGGGTGTGATGTCACTTTTGGTACACGTTCCTGTTGGCTAGTGCGACAATGAACTTCCTGTAAGTGATCATAAATGACTTGTATAACCCACGTCTTATTTTTGTTTTGAGTGCTGCAAATAAACGTGATTTACACAAAGATAACCACTACACTCACATTTTTAAAAATTTCCCTGTGGCTGATTTCTCCCCCAAACATAAATCATGTGCTTCCAAAAAACATGCCCTGCTTTCAGGGTTGAGGCATTAATGCACTTCTACAGGGCGACCGCAGACTCGGCTGTTAGAGACTTGAAGGTTGAGAGTTGCACCCTTGGACAGGTAAAGCAAGGCGAGAGAACGTCCCCCTTTATACAGCAGAAAGAGAGAGAGAGGGAGAGAGATGGACTGGACACTCCCCTCCTGCCGCTGGGTGAAGGGTGAGGAGTGGGTGAGTAACAGGGAGGATGGAGGGACAAAGCGGGACAGATGGATGAATGGAGGGGTTACCTTTGTTGCGATTTTCGGGGGGTCCTTGTTTTTTACCTGTTCGGACAGAGAGAGAGGGCGGAATGCTGATAAGATGGCTCAAAGGAAAAATAAGATCAAATCAAACTGAGGGACAACACAAAGTTCAAACTGATAGAAACCCACAGGTGTGTGTGTGTCGTGTGTGTGCCGTGGGCAGGAATGGACGAATCAGAGGAGAGAGACACACGACTTCCCGCTGCGGAGAACCGATGGCCAACGAAATCTAAAGTTTTAAAAATATTCATCAGAAATTTAAAATGTGGTTTAAAAGTAATCAGGCGATCGATTTCTTTGTACTTTCCTGAAGCTCTGCATTACTCTGTTTCTATCATTTATTGTGAGAAGGTAGACCTTTCAGGAAGTTGTCTGTCTGTTTTTGAAATGACACTGAATTCATGTTATTGATCATTACAATACAATAACATGTAAGACCCACTAGTGTGCTCGCTTCTGTATTTCACTTCACTTTATGCAGTGTGAATTCATCTGTACCAGCACACTGTGGCCTCTTTTAAAAGGTAATGCTTCACATGGTACATAACATTGTTAATATGATACTTTATCTAAGCTTACTGAGGTTTTGTTCATTATGTACATCGTTAAATAGACTGCATGTTGGTCTGTTCTGACACATTCTTGTAAGCTGCGTTATTTTCAGATTATAAAATATAAAAATATATATATAAAAAAATAAGTTGATATTATGGTCATTTATTTATCAGAGTGTGGATTTTTAAAAATTTTTTTACTTTAAAGTGGAGCGTAATGAAAAATGTTAAGACTCAATTATTTCACACAATTATTGAAGGTTGTGTGATGTGAATAATCAAATCTATGTTAGCACGTTCACCGCATTGATTTGTTTCAGTACTGCCTCAAAAGGCTGCCAGCACAGCTGCAGACTCTGTGATAAACAGTGACCACGTTTACATTTTATTTTGAAATTCGTTCCTTGTTTGAGCAGAAAGTGAGAGTTAACAGAAAGCTTTGTTTTTTAGGGCACTCCCTTTGTAGAGTGGTTGTGAGATGCTCTGACATGCATCAAAACATCATTTTATTTTTGTCTGCTGATTTTCTTGAGGTCTGATTTTTTTATGTGACTAACAATGCGTTCACTTCCTGCCAAGATGCCGTCTGTGTATCCTCATTATGTGCATGATGTTCTGTGGCGTTGGTGCCCCGAAGAGCCAGCCAAGGTAGTCTTGGAGATAATGTTCCCCTTTTATATCCCTAATGGTCCCCTTTTAGAAGACTTTTAGAGGATAGCAGTATGGCATTGATTTTTCTAATCTTTTATTGACTTTTTACTTTTGCTTTCATTTGCTGGATATGTATATTTTTGTTTATTTATTTATTTTTTCAGATTTAATCCTCAAAAAAGTATTTAGGCTTAGGAAAGCGTTGCAGTTTGGGTTAGAAGCTGCATCTTTATAACAGTAACCGTGCACATGTAAAGATAATAACTTGAGAGTTACAGTCACTCTCACTAGTGCTAAAACTCAGTGTGTCAGGGCACACATGCCAACGGACACTTTGTGTGTAAACGAGCCATTCCAGTGGCTTTGACTAAACAGCACTAATTGATGCGCTGTGGATGAAACTGGGCTGTCTGAACTGGACTGCTGAATCTCTAAAAGGGATTTTATTCACCCCAAAAATGACTGAAAAGCTAAACACATGGGCTGATGCTGTCTCTGAAATTGATCTTAACGAGGTGTCATGTACTGATTAGACACAATAAAGCACATCACAGGTGAAGTGCAGGTCAGGTACGTTTTCCTGCTAATAGGAAGTTACCTTCCTGCTGCAGTAAAACTAAGCTGTCTGCTTTTATTATGAAAGGAACTTTGGCAAGGTCAGAGCTAAACAACGCACACACACAC
>NW_024582387.1:554980-571680 GCF_018398535.1 Haplochromis burtoni | reverse complement strand
GTATGTGTGCGTTTGCAACACTGAAGGCTTTTATCCCCGCAAGATAACTGATGGGTGTGACTTGACACGAATGCATGAATGTGTGCAGTGCATGTGTGCGTGTTTACGGCGGATTGATGCAGCCATGTGTGACAGTGAAGTCTGCTGTGTGTCTGCTGTTAAAAGAACACAGGAACCTCATGACAGTGCCTCCGTGTGTGTGTGTTTGTGTGCGCGCTTCTATCTTTGCGAGGATTCACTTCCAATTTGGAAAATAAGGGCTTTTTTTTTAAAGTTAAGATCCCTTTTGAAAAGTCTGAAAATATCAAAGCAAGGGCTTGTTCTGAAAAGTGATGACACTTCTCACTTCAAAGACTTTCTGAGGGTTTGTGCTTTGTTTCAGCATAAGGATTAGTAACACATTTTAAGATTAAGATTAAAGCTTTGACAATGTAAACATGGAAGTAACGGCCTGTGTATGAGATGTAAATGTAAAGGCTCTTTTCTTTAAAATTTAGAATTTACTTTTAGCTGAATCTGTTTTGTGGTTCTCCTCATTAGGAAGCCAGCACCAATTTTGTTTTTGTCTGTTTGTCTGTATTTTTTATGAACCAGAAACTGGAGGCCGAAATGCAAACCTGAGCGTCTCTCTCCGCTGAGCTGGTACATTCAGCCAGTTCACAATGAATGCCTGACAAACTCAAACTTTAGCCAGTAAAACAAAATGATAAGACAAAAACAAACTAAAGGAAAAGGATACATGTGTATAAGGGGGTTAGCATGATCACAAGCAAATCAAAAGCAATAGAGACCGACTGCAGAAGCCTGTTGTTTTACATCTGCTCTGACATAGTACAAAGATCATCTGGACGTTGGCTTTTGAAGGGTCCCTCTATAAAAGAAGCAACTGTGTTTCACAGTTAATTGATATTACGTAACTGGCCAATTTACTCAGTACTGTGGCCATGAATTTACATGAATAAATGAGACCACGATGAGGTGTTTGCTCAGGTGACCAATCAATCTGTCTTTGAGTCTTTGTGAAATCACAGTTCAAAGTGTTGCTTTACTGAAATATTAACAAAGATTGTTTGCAAGCCCACGACAGAGAACAAAAGTTTAAATGGCCTATCAAGATTCCCATCAAGCACTTGAACATAACAACTGAATAATGTTAAAAATTCAAGTATTTTTTAAAATTTTACATCTGGGGTGTCAAGCTCATTTTAGCTCGTAGGCCACATACAGCTTGATTTGATCTTAAGTGGGCAATTGCAAACCATTGCATAACAACCTCTAAAGTGCTCCCTTTCTTTTAGTGTACAGAAGTACATTCTGCACACTTTCCTGTTTAATGAACCGTCCACTTACAAATGACAGCTTGACGTGACTGAAAGTGAACCTATTATGCTTTTTTGAAAATATTTTCTGCCATATGTCACATAATGGTGGATTCTCTTATTAAACATGGCAAACGTTTCAAATAAAGAGGTCCGTATATCCTTGAGTAATTTCTGTGAGCCAAAAGTTCAGGCTGTAGTGTGCTCTGAATGCTTGATTTCATTTTTTCTACTTTTGGATCTGTATGATGTGAATGAGAGAAGATATACATAATATGGTCCCCTCAGGCACACAGCTCCACCTGTGAGCACGGAAGCCCCACCTACCCGCTATTCAAACCTGTTCAATGAGCAGCCAATCAGATGGAGTAGCTAAAACAGCTTGTTTGAACTGAGGTGCTGCACCAAGGACCATTAAAATATCAATAAGCGTTATCTTCTAACTGAATTATGCAAAGCTATTTTGAGTCCAAGAATTATGTCTGACTCCTCAACAGCCTCCAAACTCTGGAGATTCATCTAGTGGGCAGCACTGAGTCCTTTGAAGGACTGGGGCTGTCTGCTTAACTTACAGAATGAAAGTAGGCTATAATGATCCATGGATATAATAGCCATTTATCCCCTTAAGGATACATGGTCACATGCATTTCTTTGAAATCTTGTTTTGATTACAACCATAGACTGTATATAAAAGAGGGGCAGAGCAGAAAAGTGCAGCTAGTGCAGCATTTTTCAAATGTCCAGCAAGAGGTGACTGTTTGCAGACGTCTAGGAAGTACTTGTCCTCAGTACTTGTCTGATGAAGCACATTTAACATTTCTAGCCTATGACATCGCGATATGTTTCTGAATCAGCTCCACCTCACATCATATCCTGTTTGTAATCACCAAGATTGTCATACCAAAAAAGGTCAGCTCAAGACTTCAAAACAGGACTTTGCTAATTCATCTTTTATATACAGTTTAAGCTAATTACCTGGTCATAGCAAATGAACTATAATCTTACAAACTCTTTGGAATCGGTCACTAAAAAGGTGTGCATGCCACTTTAAAATTACGATAAGCTAAGTTTGGTAAGATTGTGGGAGCTCCTTTGTAGACGTCACTTTTATTTCACTTGTTTTGGGCCGGTACAATCACAATATTACTCATCTTTGGTCTCGTGTATTCACTATGGAAGGTTTTTGTGCTTAGATTGAAGTTAAATTAAGCTTACAGATCACATTCAGACCCTTCAAAAAGCTATGCTGTTATCAGCTCAGACTGGATGAACTCTACCTGCTGACAGAGTCGGCTGGTACGACAGGAGAAACGTCAAATCAACACCAGCTGATAAAAACGGGCAAAATATTTCCGATCAGCCTGTTCAGAAATATTCAGAAGCTGACACGGTGACAGTCGTTCTAGCCAAACTTTCCTCACACTTCACAGACTTACTGTCCTCGTATGACCTTCCACACTTCAACATATGTTGTGTTTCTTGACATGTGTGACAGGCTTTGTCTCATGTCTTACTTTTCTTGACCTTCTTCTCTTCGTCGTTCTCGCTGGCGCCCAGCAGAGTAAAGATGATGCCTGTTTGAGAGTTGAGGCCGACAGCTGACACCACCATCCTGCCTGATCCCTCCATCACGTGGGTCCCTGAGGAAATATTCAAAAAGCTACGAGTCAAAAAAGAAGCTTTATTTATTTATTTTTTAAAACTGTTACTGTGTTCCTGTCATTTGTTTTCATTTTAAATCAATGTCAAAGCACTTATTTATCCATCAAATCTCATTTTAAGACGCATTACTGAATATTTAAAATGACATGCTTTTACTTATGTTGCTTTTTTTCTAGGTAAATAGTCTTGCACTCCTGTGTAGCCCTACTCTGCATCCAGATATCCTTCTGAATCAAGGGATTGAATTCATACATGGGAAATTTTAGCTTTGGCGGGGGCTCAGACAGCTCTTGTGTTATAAGCAGGACATCAATCTTTCAGTCAAACACCGTGAACCTGATTTTTTTAGGAGAACAGTTTTCCAGGCACTCACCGGACAGCAGCATGGGGTCTTTCTCCATAGACTTGCGAACCTGGTCAGATTCTCCTGTCAGAGAGCTCTCGTCAATCTTCAGGTCGTTGCCTTGGATCAGGATACCATCAGCAGGCAGCAGGTCTCCTGCAAGCAGATCAATCAGATGGGTCAGAATCTTTTTCCCCCCATCAGCCACAGGGTTTGAACAGGATCTTACACAGAGTCCTTTTAAATTTAAATTTTGTATTGTAAAGCAGCTCCACAAAGGTTGTTGCTGTAGTCATAAAAGCTTGACAGTTAAACATCACATGAAATAACCAAATAACAATGTTTGAGTTTGATACCGTATTTGATCTGAGCGATGTCTCCAACCACGATCTCGGCCACAGGGATCTGGATGACCTGACCTTTGCGGATGACCGTGAACTTTTGTTCTTGCTCGATGCGACTCTGCAGCCCGCGGAATTGCTTCTCCTTGGACCAATCGTTGAAGGCCGTCACCAGGACCACAATGATGACTGAGAACAAGATGGCAGCGCCTTCGATCCAGCCAGCCTGGGCCTCGCCCTCGTCCTCTACGCCACCCGAAGTTGCGCCGCATGCTGTGAAAACATGAGGACATGTTGAAATCAAATTCCATCATAACAGCAAAGACAGGTGGCGAGATGGAGAGCTCTTATTGGAAAGGTTAGGCAATAATGGCTGATTGTGTAATGATTTAATGAACAGGTAAGGCAAGAAGCTCTAAGCTGTGATGAGGTTTAACCCTCTCAAGCCCGAATTAAGTTTTTTGTTGCTAATGCACAACCAAATCCTGCAGTGGTACTTCTGAGTAAAAAAAACTCATAAAATATGTATGTGGGGTAATCAGGTTGTTATGTCTTAACTGTCGCAAATCTGCTACGTCTGCCTGGAGAGGGTTAAGATGACATATGGTATTGTATTGTGCATTTAAAGTGGGAATCCTGAAATTCCAAGTTTCCAGTTGCAATTTTCATCTGGATGCTCTCTCAAGTCAGACTTTCTACTTAGAATTTGGAGACGCAACAAAAAACCCACATCTGAATTCTTAAATTGCTGTGACAACCATAGACCAGTGGAATATGCTCCACTCAGGCATGACATCATCACATTATAATTTTTTCTCTTTTGGATTTTTATGAAGGCACAAAACACAACATTGCACAACAACTGTATCTCAGTTATCCTGCTTTAATAATTGTAAAATCATTAAAATTTAATTAATTGCTCAGCCGTCTTTCAAATTAGCAAAAAGCAAGAATGACCTGTATCCTTCAGTCAGGAATACTGTCAAAAGCTAAACAAAAACTTTACTTAAACAACTTTATTTACAGTACATATAATATATACATCCCCATATAAATAATAATATAAATTTAAATATAAACCAACTACCTACATATATCAGAATACTGAAAATAAATAATAATAATTAATAAATACATGTTACTTTTGGAATAGATGCAGTAATTGTGGGATGTGCAAAGGTTTGGGCTTTCAGTAACCCCTATGGGATTATCACAGCTTGGAAAACCTTAACCTTTAATCAGCTGAAAAAGTTTCTTCTCCTAATTTGTCATCTTTCAGAAATTCGTGACTAGCAGATAATTTCCTGTTTCTAGATATTTTTAGACTCCCTTGCATGCAAAGCATCTTCACAATCCACAAACATACTGCTCCCTTTTTCAGCAAACAGAGCTTTGATAATTAAGGCCAACAAAACATATTTTATCTCAGTCTGCACACAGCAGCTGTTACTCTGATCCAAATGCTGCTTTGCTGACCACACACACTGACTTTTGTGACGCAGCAGCAGGTGAGGATTTTCCTTTGATGTGGGCCCTGATTGTGAATGAACCCCACGCAGCGAAACAGTGCAGCATCACTTCTGTGTCAGCTAAACATTCCCGTTGCTGCTCCTCTGCAGACATCTTGTTTCGATTCCTGGCGCTCCCATCAACCACCACTACTGAATGACATTTTAGACAGCAAGCTGGAAGTGCTCTGATTTCCTTTTATAGCCTTCCCTGCTTCGTAGGCATCAGCTTCATTTTCAGATTCTCACTCACTTGATTAGAGAAGCCCGTGAATGTGTGAGTGTTACCACGAGGCTTAAAGACTCAGATAATTTATCAGGCTCTGAATTGTCATCAAGTGACAATTCCTGATGGCAGTTCTTAACCTCTCTTAGCCAACTCAATTAAGGCTCACTGAGCTAATGAAGTTCTTGCCACAATTATAGTTTCATTATTTGCATGACATAAAACGTATCTGCGTGTAAACACTTGAAGAAAGTCACGTTTAGATGTTTGTTTTCTGCACCAGTTTATTTTCTTACTTCATTTTAATGCAAAAATTGACAGTAATGGAAACTAGCCCAGTAACTACTGACATTTTTAAACAAATCAATGATCAGATTTCTTGTTTTATAAAAGTGGATTACGTAAAAATGAAAGTAAATAAATCCACTTATAATTTACCCAGAAAAACATACCTGATAAAAGCATGTAATTAAAATAAACAACATGGATATAGAAAAAAAATACAGGTGGCCGCTGGTGCTACTCGTCAGCCCCTTAGTAGATACATGTATGGTATTCATTTGAAACTCCCATGTTGCCTCCTTTCACAAGATTTCACAAACTTGAGTGTCCACATCAAGTTCTAGTATTTTATAACAGTGCTCTAATTAATCTGCATCTGTGCATGACACCCGTTCAGCTGTGACCAACCCAGCCAGTCAGCTGATTGCTGGGCTTGCCTTTTTCAGGTGTTTAACCCATGTTGCCTTCCACCTCACAAAGGAAATGATTTCACTTCCTGGGAGTCTAATAAAACGGTGGTTTTCTCCTCCAAGTTAGCTTCACTTGCTTTGGTTAATGTTGGAGTTCCCTCTATTTTAAGCCACGGGTAGTTTTGTCTTAGCAGTTATTTGATTTCTTAACTAATTTAACTTAATTCGTTTAAAATAATAAAATTATCCAGAGAAAAACTCCAAAAACCAGACGACACGCTGCAAACAAGCGCTTGGCGACAGTGGGAAGGAAAACTCCACTGGAGAAACAACCCTCTTTGTTATGTCTATGTGTGCAGCTTGGTATACTGATAACTTAGCACTGCCACCTCTCCATATATGTTCATCTCTGGCTCTGAAAAACCACCAGCTGGCAGCAGCTAAAATGCTCAGGTTGAGTCTTCAGTGTACCGAAAGCAATGGGTAAAGACACAGCGTCTACGACGATCTACACTGACCTTCACTGTCACCGCCAGGTGGATGGTAGAAAGACAGACCCAGTGAGATGATTGCAGCGATTTCCAGAATGATAAGCGTGACGTCCTGCAGAGCTTCCCACACCAGCTGCAGGAATGTCTTGGGCTTCTTTGGGGGGATAAAGTTCTGTCCAAATGCCGTGTGACGTTTTTCCAAATCGACAGGGTTACCAGACAGACCTGCAGACACAACCGAAAGGTCATGAATATTGACATCAACATTAGTTATTGTTCTTTAGTAAAACAGTAATTGTTCTGACATGTGGATGGAAACTTGGAGAAATGTCAAATGAATCCAGCAACATGACAAAGAGTGCAGACATACAGACACAGTTACGAAGAACAAGGACTTTTCTATATCAATTTATTTTCGTTTTTGCACTTTTTTTTAAGGCTTGGGTTTTATTTTATTTCTGTTAACTGAAATTATTTAATATTTTAAAGAACTGTGCAGAGATATACCTTTACTCCGTTTTCAGTATTTCTGTGACGTCTCTCTGTGTGTACCTGTGTTGCAGGTGAATGAGTGTTGCAGTCAGACTGAAGTGTGTTGCTGTGTTAATATTTAGTTAGAGCAATGCTGTTTATAGTGCTAAAGTTCACCGGCCCTAAATATCTCAATGAATTTGAAATATAACTATTACAATCTTGTTCTGCAAGACATGCTTTTTCCACCACAGCATATCAGCAGCAGCAATAGCAGCTGTGTATAAGGGTCAAAGGCTAACTCCTGTCTTCAAACTTTATTATGTTAACTCACCACACAGGGCAGAAGATGTACTTTAGTAATAGAAAGTCACGATCAGCCCCTTTTGCTGCAGACTGCAGCATTTCCACACACAGTACTTATTTGAGCAATTCACCAAAACAGACCTGTTCCACCCAGAAACCATCTGCAATGACATACTCATCATTTCCGCCACAAAAAAAAATGACCTAAAGGTCAGAAATCTGGTACACTCAGGTTCAGCAACAAAGATTGGAAAAATAAATCCCCTGATCAAGCGTGAATTATAAGCAGCTGTGATGGGGTGTGTTGTTTTATAAGTTTCAGTGACGATTCCTGAACGTTTCTTTTTGTTTCGCTTTGTTTTGTAACAGCGGCTGAACTTTTGTGGCTTGCGACCTCTAAAACAACCCTTCATTCAAAGTTACAACCGTCTACGGGCTGCAATTAGTTCAACCAAAGAGAAATGATGTAATTAACTTTTAGAGGGTGATGAACTGAAAATCCCAGGAAACCTAAATATTAGCGGAAAGCAGATAGAAAGCAGTCATCCTGCCACCCTTCAGCTTTATTCTGTGGCCCCTCGTGTTGATCACAGTCACCGGGTCAGGGGCCTCCACTGTGTGTGTGTGTGTGCGGCAGCGATGAAACCAAAGCAGCCTGAACTGACCCAAGTTCCCCTCCCGCTGAACACGCAATCTGCTGCTCCACCAGAGCCAATCTGCTCCATGTCAACACAGCACCACCCGTTCAGACCAGCCCAGTCTGGATGAGTTGCTCACAGGAAACTAATGAACCATCCCGCTAATCAAATTTGAAATCTAAATGAACAAATTGACAGATTATACACATTTTATACTGCAGCAATCATGATTTAAGGCTTATCAAAACCTTAAACTAAAGCTGGAGCCTGTCCCAGCCGACACTGGGCAAGAGGCAGCAGACTGTGGACAAGTTGGCAGTCAACTGCATGTCTAGAATCATCAATTAACCTGACGGGGAGAGCACGCAAACACAAGTTACAGTCTCGGTCGTTGTGTCCTTGGGCAAGACCCGTTGTCTACTGGTGGTGGTCAGAGGGCCTGGTGGCGCCAGTGTCTGGCAGCCTCGCCTCTGTCAGTGCGCCCCAGGGTGGCTGTAGCTAAGATGTAGCTTGCCATCATCAGTGTGTGTGAATGGGTGGATGACTGGATGTGTAAAGCGCTTTGGGGTCCTTAGGGACTAGTAAAGCGCTATACAAATACAGGCCATTTACCATTCAACCAGTTTACGGTAAGGTGAAAAAACTACTGGTGGACTAAAGTGGGTGGGTTTTTGTGTCTAAAGGGGCGTTCCAACAGGAAGAGACTGACCAGACCATTAAAGGTCGACAAATTTCAGCAAATTTTGAGATTAGCACCTGAAACAACTACCAATGAGAGCGAAGGATAATACTGACTGAACTTGTTAAATCTCTCCAAAGAGTCCTGGGTCTACCCCGGGGCTTTCTTCCGGTAAGACAGGCTCAGAATACCTCACCTAGAAGCCATCCTGGAGGCCTCCTAGTCAAATGTCTGAATCACCTCAACTGGCTCCTTTTGATGTGGAGGAGCAGCAGCTGCACGCCGAGGCCCTCTCGAATGGCTCCACACCCCATCTCTAAGGGAGAAGGAAACCCATTGTTGCCGCTTGTAATGGGTGGCAGTCAGAGGCGGAGGAATGTACAAGGAATGTCATCTTGCTTTACAGGAACATTTGCTCTATGTTGCAGTGTAAATGTTTATTCAGCACTGTTTTCTAGAAGGACTTTTCATAACGTTCACCTCAAAACAGTCTGAAAACACCTTCTGTAACTGCAGTCAAACCTCACCTTACTTAACCTTATTGTTTAAGAGTAAAACACTGTCCTTAAACACACCATTAGAACTTGCAGATGGTGTTTGCTATTTTTGTGGAAGCATCCCTTCTAGCAGAGTTGCATCAAATTTCTGCTAATGTCAGTCACTGGATTTCTCCAACTAATCAATGAGTTCACCGAATTGAAAAATGCCAATGTTTCTCCTCTTATCACTCTGCAGAGAGATTGCTCCCAAACCTCTGCTTACCGAGGAACAAACAATATCACTGAGTTATTGATTCCAGAACTGTGACTGTCATTTTCCAGCCGTGGCTCATATCTCGCTGCTCATTCATTCTCCATATAAAGATAGTACAAACAAAAAGATTTCCCAGTCGACCCAGATGCTCAGAAAGACGGAGACACCAGGGCTTCATCCATCTTCAGAGCTCCTTACTTGTGGTTTTATTGAAACTGGGCTTAAATTAGATTTTAAAAACACCAACTGCAGTTTGCTAATTAAAAATGGATAATCAGCAGCTTGTTTCTGTATTGATTTTCATTCACCGGAAGAATCTCAACAGTTAGCTCTTTAAAATCACGTGTTCTCGTTAACTTTAACTGGTGTTTGCTGCAACTTTAATGACACACACATACAACTGAATGGAAAAATAGTGTAACCACTTGTTTAATTATGTATTTTTCCACTAAAGTCTGATCATCAAAGACGTCCTCCTCATGGTCACGCGGGCACCAACATGGCTGCTGGGGATTCTTAGAGAAATCGGGAGGTATGCAGTGGAACGTGATCTGAATGTTAACAGACCCCACTGCCAGGATCTCTCATGAAGACAGCCTCCAAGTCAGCATGAACATGAGCTCAGCCATGTCTCTGCCGTCACATGTTTTAATAACGGACTCTTATTCTCGCTCTCTCTGATGATGCTGTCCAGACGGACCGAAAGAAGAGTTCCTCCTCTCCTCCTCGTGAATTCTCCCCCGTCTGTCACACTCCTCTTTGGATGCAGTAATGAGGTGAAACTATGAGACACTAGCTTCTGCCATTTTGAGGGTTTGCCTACACACAGCACACACAGATGTACTAGTTTCATGCCATCTAATCTTAATTGGATAGCTTCAGCGGCAGAAATATTCCACATTAAGGCTGACCGAGATAAGGTGAGAGATTAGATGTGGTAAAGGAGAGATGAGAGGAGGGCAAATAAGGTGAGGGAAGAAGAGATGGGGTGTGGATGGTGTAATGATATAAGGTTAGACGGAATAAAATAAGGAGAAAGGACACAACGTGAGATAAGAAGAGACAAGTTGAGATTAAATAAGTTCAGTGAGATCAATGAGATGTGAGGCGGCTTAAGACAGTAGAGGTGAAATGTGATTAAAGAAAATTAAAGTAAGGTGATCCTATGGCATATTCACACCAAACCCAATCAAAACCTATGCAAAGACACAAAGTAGGGGATGTGCGTAGAAGTGAATCTGTGTGTGGATGTTAAAGATATCACATTTTCACTCTGTGTCTCAAAAATCTATCAGCAGACACTGGCTGTCCCACAGACTGTGGATGCTCCTGAGCCCACTGACAGTGCAAGTATCTGTAGCCAAACTCATCGTTTCCAACAGGTCAGAGAATGACTGCGATCTGGTAGTGAGTCAACTAAGTGAGCTGACTTTATACTATCATACCTTAAATAGCATGAGCTAATTCTGAATCAGGAGTTTGCATGTTCTCCCCGTGTTTGCGTGGGTTCTCTCCGGGTACTCCGGCTTCCTCCCACCGTCCAAAGACATGCAGCTTGTGGGGATAGGTTAATTGATTAATCCAAATTGTCACTAGGTTTGAATGTGCGAGTGAATGTGAGTGTGAATGGTTGTCTGTCCCTGTGTGTTGGCCCTGCGACAGACTGGCGACCTGTCCAGGGTGTACCCCGCCTTTCGCCCTATGACAGCTGGGATAGGCTCCAGCGCCACCCGCGACCCTGAAAAGGATAAGCGGAAGCGAATGGATGGATGGATGGATAATTCTGAATCAAGTAAGCTGATCTGAAAACATAAACTTTGACAATTAAAAAAAATATTTGAATATTAATATTAATACTAACAAATTGTAAATTGTTATCATTGGACTCACGCTTTGCATAATTCACGGTTCAAAATCACCCTTTTTTTAAATCTCCATCAGCCTCGGTACAGCACCTCAGTTCATCTTTTGTCTGAAACAAGCAGCTTTAGCCTTTAAGCTAGATGTCTTTTGTTGGTTTAATCAGAAGGCAGGCAGAGCTCTGTGCCTGAGATGACCACGACATAAACTTGCTTAGAAATACAGACCCAAGAGCAAAAAAACCCCCCACAAAACTGCCAAAGTGAGCATTTACAGCAGTCTGAACCCTGAATCTGTGGCTCATAGGGATTAATGTTCACCAGTATAAATATGAGAAAATAAGGAATGACGTTTTTTTTGGATACTTCTTAATGATCCTTGTCTAATGTGGCACTTGTTAAATCTCTACATGCTGCAAACCATTTGCATTCTTTGAACAGATCATTTCCAAGCTTTTTGCCTTTTTTTTATAGTTTTATTTTTAGCAACTAAAGGTGACATGACACATATTAAATATAAAAATGAGAGCACCCTACCATGCAGTGGGATAAGAAAATATACAGTAATTCTGACACAACATAACAGAGCTGAGGACAGAATATCTTCATGATGAGCTATGACACACTCCGATATTTTAAAAATACACTTTCTGTCACAGGCACCATTGGCCATGTTTCATCACACTGTGGTTTAGTGCAGAGTCCAGTTTGATCATGCTGAGGCCAGTGATTGTCACTGAAAGCTGCTGTCAGATTAAAATAAAGATGAGTTCAATCACAGAGCACCTTTACTGAAGGTTTGAACGATATGAGTCTGTTTTTTTCCCATTTAATGCTGTGATTGTGAAATCATGTTTCATCTAGTGCTTGGCATCAGCTTCCTGTTAGCAAGCGTCCCCATGGAGATGCACAATAAAGCTCTAAGATGACGTTCCAGTAAAAGAAGAGCAGACCGCCGCACACTCGCCAGTCACAGATGTTTGGAAATTTCAGCTTCCAGCAGAAATGGGCTACCTCGATCCAAAATGAGAACTCTTCCAATCTACAGTTTTATCAGCCACCACACAGTTCTCACTTTCATTCATTCTTCCTCTACTACAAAAAGACACCACTACAGAGACTGAAGACTATTTGTCCTTTCTCTGTCCTCCATGCTGCCAAAACCGCTTCACGTTTCCTTCATCCTCTCTGTGGTTCTTCCACCTTGTCGTTTGTTTGTTTTTTCCTTTCACCACCATCCCACAGCTGGACTTATTGAGAAAAACAGCAGCAGTAACAATTCATGCTGAAGTCACACACCCGGATCTAATAACAAAATAACAAACCCTGTACTGATAATTTAGTTTAGGAGTGGCTCAGGAGGTAGGGCAGATCATCTATTAATCGGAAGTTTGGTTGTTTAATCTCTGGCTGCTCCACTCTGCATGCCAAAAATAAGAGGGCGAGATACCGAACTCCAATTTAATCCTGATGTGTTCATCAGAATGTGAATGTCTGATAGAGATCACTTAAACGTAGAAAAAAAGTGCTCATCATGTTGTATAAACATGCTTTAAGAGCTTGAGTAGAAAAGTGCTATATATAAGAACAGGTTCATTCAGTAAAAGAGAACCTATTATGCTTTTACCCATTTTCTGTCAGAGATACAGTGGGGAACACTCATAATAAACATGGCCACTGTTTGAAATAATGAAGTCAGTGTAACTGCAGGTAAATCTGCTGACCCAAAAGCCTTTCTCATTGCAAAAATGTGGATTAGAAACAAAAAAGCAATTTATTTGTTTGTGTTCATGGATATTAATTGTCAAGTTTTTTTATAACCATCAGCAAGATTTTGAAAATAATTTTCATTTCAGTAGGGCACGAATGAGTTTGTATGAGACCAGTCTACAGCTTCATTTTTAAACAATTGCACTCAGGAACACACAAAGCTGATGGACTGAGGCGCTGCACTAACGGCTGGTTTAAAATCCAGAAGTTATTTGTGTCTTGGATGAATCCACATAATCACTAAAAACTGGCAGTCGTGCAGACGTCTACACGGAGCCTGAAGTAATTTAAGTCAAGTGTCCCCCTGTATACTCCGATATGGATACAAATACACTGTTAGTATTAACGAAGTAAATATTGTATTGTAAAAATGAGCCAAACCCATCCAGCACAGCACTGATTTAAGCTGTGCGAGAATAGTTCTCTTATACTTTGCCTCATAAATTCAGAAACTGCACAGTTATTTCTCGGTTTACATTTCAGAGTCAAAGATCCTCTGATGATATTTTTTCAAAACCCTTAAGCTGAGAAAAGAAACAGGTATAAAGTAACAAAATCCAACACAAGGTACAAGGCTTTTTCTACAAAGGGCTCCGCTTGTTTCATCTTTTGCTCACACAAAAATGTTATCATTAAATAGTGATAAGACAAACTGTTGAACAGAGAGTTCACGCACAAGTGGTACAGCGAGCTGCAGGGCATGTCAGTAGACGACAAATATTTAACAACAAATGAAACAGAAATTACTTTTTTTTGAGGCTGTTTATAACCTTTTGTCCATGCAAAAAGGCAAGCCTATGAGTTTGACTATCGACGATGGTTTTTCCAACACCTTACTGTGGAAAAAAAGAAGACAGTTTTTGAGTTTCAAATAATAAAATAAATTATTAAAACTTAAAATTTGTCTCGGACATCTTTCCTACCTTTGATCTCCTACAAAAAAAGTTTTTAAAAAGTTACAATTGCCAGCTAAATATATTCTTCTTCATTTAAATGGACCTGTTTGATATGCATGCTGCACTGATGTGACCTGACATTACGAACAGTGACTCAAATGATGTCACGGGCCTAAATTGGGAACCATCTCGTTAAAGAGTGATTAACCTCTGAAATTCCACCAGGTCATCGGTGAACCACAGAGTGGAAGGGTTGGGCTGAGGCTCCATTTAACCACAAGTGACACAGATGCTTTCAAAAAATAGAAGACGGCAGCTTTCAAACCAGCCCTCTGTCATGCATTAGATGAGATAAGATCGCCTTTATTAGTCCCACAGCTGGGAGTGAAAACTCTATATGAGAAGATAAATGTGAGATTTGCCCTACCCCGAAATAAACATGCTGTAAAGTAACAGTCATCATTACACTGTTCTCTCCACATGCTGTAACTGTCCATATGTGGGGATTTTTCTGGTAACCATGGCACTAAATTGCCCCCCACAGCACAAAGATCTTTTTGATATCGGGATGAAGCATTTACGGCCCTGTTCTCTTGGTCTCCATAATATTCCTGAAAACTGAGAGCATGAGCGGTAAAGGATGACTACATCACTTTTTCCCCACATCCCTCTAGACCAGATCCGGTAGTGTTCACATTACTGAACTCTTAAATCTGCATTCATCTTTGTAACGAGGTGTTTATTCACTGCATCCCTGCTATAATATCCCTCTCTAGGTAATTGTCTCATCTTGTTTTCTCATGTCCTGGATTCTTACATCTTCTCTCTTCTGATGAAGAACTTACCTTCTGTTTGTTTCCTTGCGTAATAACACCAACACATTTTTCTGATATAATGTAGAGAAGGGCCTCATATTGTGAGAAATGGTTATTATAGTGGGATGTAAGTACATTTTAAAGAATTGAGGAGCTAATACCCCTGGTCACTGTGAAAACATGGATAAAATTTGTTTTTACTGATGTCTTTTCCATAGATGTTAAAGCACTTGTCTCTTTAGTCACCGTTCCTCTAGAAATACAAGCATGCTGAGGACTTTGCTACTGTAATGCCTGCTATTATTTTCCTTTTCTCTTGCTATCTAGAAGTAAAATCAGAATTTGTGTCATTGCTCAGCATTTTTCATATTGTATATGCCACAGAGCAGGAATAGATATCAATCGGTTGACTGTACAATGCAGTTTTATTTGGTGGTCAAGTTTCTATTTAAAGCCATCACCAAGCCCTGTTTAATCTAGATGTTTCTTTCATTGTTTGAGGCCTCAAGCATCCTCGGAACTTGCTTTTCTTTCAGTGCCAACAGCACCTTAAATGGAGCCTGGTGACCGAATGAGGCCTATTTTAATAATTAGATAAAGAGAAAGCACATCAGCAAACACTAGCAAAAACAGGCACAGATGTGGATGCAGAACAAACATTTAACACAGACTGCATAAAATACAGGAGCAACTATGTCAAGATGTCTAGAGTTCAGCTGTGATGCTTTCACCATCTTGTTTTGTTTGTTTACTTCTTTGTTGTTTGGAAACAGTTGCATGGCAAACATTAGCTAAAACTGTACAGCTGTGGTAGTTCTATCAGCTATTGTTAGCACTTTCTAACCATTTTGATTAATAAGGTGCGTTTGATTTAATGTGAAAGGCTATTAAACAGGGTGCTAATTTGGGCGATCGTGGCTCAAGAGTTGGGAGTTCGTCTTGTAATCGGAAGGTTGCCGGTTCGAGCCCCGGCTCGGACAGTCTAGGTTGTTGTGTCCTTGGGCAAGACACTCCGCCTACTGGTGATGGCCAGAGGGGCTGATGGTGTGATATGACAGCCTCGCTTCTGTCAGTCTGTCCCAGGGCAGCTGTGGCTACAACTGTAGCTTGCCTCCACCAGTGTGTGAAGGAATAGTGGAATTGTAAAGCGCTTTGAGGGCCTCGATTGCTTTTCGAGGCCCTCAAAGCGAATGCAATCCATTATTATTATTATTATTATTAAAAAATTAAGATAATTAAAGAAAATTGTATTGTGTTTTAAGAGAGGAAATTCCCCCACCAGTCTCTGAAAGCTGCATCACCCCTAATATTTTACATTTTTAAGCTTCAATATAATTTAAGCCAGCCTCAAGTGGCCACTGAAAAAGTTCTTTGGCACTTCAGCATGCCATTTTTAACTCTCCTGAGGTTATAGCTTAATCCAATATCTGCCCAAACTAACTCCACCTGCTGTTGTCAGCAACACATTTTTTTTTTAATTTAATGAGAGCAATAAATTGTAATGTGTGACAGATAAAAGCATCCTGGCTGAACGGAGGACCAATAGTTCACCTGAAGCATTTCATTCACAGGCTAAGCCAGAGATGGAGAATGATGACCGTGATGACCATATCACCGGTATGAAGAGACAAGTGTCTACAGGAGATAGATTTCTCTTTAACACAGACTCGCATCCTCTGTTGCAGAATGACATAAGGCTGAGCTTTATAAGTCCTCAGGTCTATCCTCTTTGAACAAAACCAGAGACCTGGTACGCTGCAAAATGACTTACACTGTATTTAAATGTGTATGTCTCAACTAAAAGAAAGAAAGAAAAGTGTCTTTGTAGCTTTCTTCCTCTTGCTGATTGCTTAGAGGAGCGTTCAGCTTGAATTGGCAAAGACATGGATGTCCTGAGGCTGTGTGTGTGTGTGTGTGTGTGTGTGTGTGTG
>NW_024582387.1:530056-554960 GCF_018398535.1 Haplochromis burtoni | reverse complement strand
GAGACAGTGAATAGGACTCGGGTCATGCAGCTAATACTGAAACTCTGATAGGGTGCTGACTTCTTGCACCAAAGAGTTCAAAAAGATCTGACAGACCAGCAGGCCGAGAAACCTCTTAACCTACAAACGTGTACACTGTGTGTGTGAGTCTGTGTGTCCGTGTGTGTGTATGGGAATTCATTTACATAAAGCTCAGAATTGAACTGTGGCTGATAATTAGCCCTTTCACAGTACACACAGACAGGTGACACCATAATGAGGGGATCTGGAGGCGTGATTTTAAAATACTTCTGCTCGTATTTAAAGGCTATGTAACATTTCTGTTTGTCTGACACTTCATGTGCAAAGTTGCACTCCTAATCCTCCATGACTGAACTGTTAGAGATCTGGTATTCCTTGAGGAGAATAACTGGGGATGCAGCTTTTGCCGTTTATGCCCCCAACATTTGGTGCTGCTTTCCTCAAACTAGACTGATAATTTAAAAAACTCTTAAACATCTACTTCTTTAATCTTGCATCTAACTAGTGTTTGCATCACAGACTATCATAGAAGATGACGTAGCTTAGGGTCTGACAAATTGTGTCAAACCAGAAAGACCTTAATTCTGCATTATTAAAAATGAATTATTTTTGTAGTGACCTTGGGGTGACACCTGCACAAGAGAAACAACTTCCTGTCACATACAAGTCTATGGAAAAAACCGTTGGACTCGACCTCTGTAAACACTTTCCTGATGCCTTCAGCTGCTCAGTCACTCATTTGAGTCATACTGAATAAACCATTAAGTCCATTTTGTAATAACCAGTATGTGAGTTCTCCCATATTTAGTATTCAGGTCGAAAACAGCATTTGTGTCAATATCAACGTCAATATCACGTCAGCTTTCTACTTTTATTATCTCTGAGTTTGTTTTCTCTTGCCACATCGCTCTTCCTTTGTCCACTCCAACAACCTATTAAGAGGTGGGAATCACCATACATCCCACGATACGATATTATCACAATACTTAACGCACGATACGATATTATCACAATACTTAACGCACGATACGATATTATTGCAATTTTTAAAAATATTTTGCGATATTCAGATTCTGTACATAAAGGTAAACTTTATCAATATTCATTTTATCTAGTATCAAAGTCTCACACTCAGTTTCTCATTTCAGTCAGTTTTATTGTTGACAAACTTGAACGGTTTGTATTACAGTCTAGTCCAACTTAACTGAATGCAACCATCTGGTACAATTATAGCTATTCTGAACTATGCAATTTATGAAAACTATGCAGCCCATTCAGCAACTGAAGAATTTGAAAGTAAATTAAAACAAAATATGATTTTTACATTAAATAAAAAAGTTTTAAACGTAATTAAAATAAAACATGTCTTAAATTAAAATAAGTAAACTGTCATGTTTATTGCTGCAATAAAAAAAAGTTAAACACATTTGGACAGTGAAGGAATGTCAGGATTCTTGCTCAGAAAAAGCATCAAAATGCTCTGAAGTCAGAGTTCCAGTCCACAAAAACCTTTTTTGTAACAAAATATCGATTTCTGCTGTCCCTGTATCGATACATTATTAGCAAACAAAATATCACGATACTACACAGTATCGATTTTTTCCCCCACCCCTACAACCTATGTCCTTTTATTCTTTTAAATTATTATTTTTCCCCATGAAGCTCTTTGAAATTCACATGTCAGATTGAGGTCTACAAATAAAACTGACTGCACTAGTGTGGCATTCTCCTGGCATGGTTTGGATCCACTTGCCCTGCAAGAGGGTGGCTTCTGAATTTGTCGATGTTCATTTGTCAATTACGGCAAACAGGATATGGCTGAGGTGAACACAGGAAATACGCACCCACCAAACATTTTAGGTTTCCAACTTATCTTCTCAGGAGTTGGTGGTTTATTTTGATGAGTGCCAGTATTTTGATTATGATTAGAGAAACCCATGCAGCTCCGAAAGCTGCATGGGTTTTTGGCCAAAACATGGTGGGATTTGACCTAGGGGTGATTTTTTTTCCCCCATCACCAGACTACATTTTTGACGAGTTTTTCTAAAAATGATTCAGTGTTCTCAAACTTGAAGCACATTTTTGTTTATAAAATGGTCAAAAATATAAAAAAAAAAAAAAAGCACCCACTAACATTTCTGCACTTGAACTACACCACAGGAACATCATAAAGACAAACCCTTTAGAAAGCTTACTCTGCAAGAACTACTACTTACAACTGTTCAATGCCATCATTCCCTGTATCATCATTAAATTCTGCATGAAAATCCAGCTACTTGTTCATCTGCTGCCTTTAGTCTTTGTTAATAGGCTGGAAGTGAGAAACTACAACCCCAGCTAGTGTTTCGGCAGCAAATTGGAGGCACCACACGTACAATTGCAAATCCTGGCAATGGTGATTTGTGTAGTTTATCACATAAATAGACTTTCAGCTTCATTCACTAGTCAGATTTAGGCACTAAAAACTCTTGGTTAGCTTTGGGAAAATGGTGAGAGCAACAATGCATGTTTAAAAATGACTACCGGGTGTGACAGAACTATCTCCCTAGTATCATTACCTGGTTACCAAAGAGTAGAGTGTGCATAAATGAGCCGCCCTAGTGTGGTCTTTGACAAAATGGCATCAACTGACAAGCTGGGAATGGGTTGTTGTGCAAGAGAGATTAACACTAACAGCGAGAATAAAAGAACAATTTGTTTCATTCCAAAACCCCATCTCTGTTGTTATTGAAAAGACTTCAAGTTACGTGACTGATTCACTGCAGCACAAATCGACCAATCGGAGCTTTTGACAAGCAGTTAACTAATCAGAAAGCCATTCTGATGTTAAGAGTTAATTGTTTAAGTCATTCATCAGTCATCAACGGCAGCTCTTCTCTGGCTCCACTTTCTCCAGCTGTCTCACATCACCATAAACTGCATTTCGCCTTTGCTGGCTCTCAAATGAGACCGATATTTGTACACAAGATAAACAGGAAGACATCTGTGTGACTTCCATGCCGCTTGCGCTTCAAAATTAGCATGAAACTGAACATTTGATCATTAGCTGATGCCACAGTAAGAAACTCTTTAAATCCATTTTTATCTGCCACTTTCAGCTCTAATTTCTTGAAGCTATTAAAAAGCGATGACACAAAATACAAAGGGAATTATCTCCTGTCTTCTTCTCACCTGAACAGTGACAGAAAACGCTGCTGCTCAGTGGCACTTTCCTAAAATAGAGGCTTATTTTAAGGCCCGCGTGTGTATTTTTATAAAGTTTACATCTGGCTCCGTGTGTTATGTTCAAAAGCTGCATGTCATCGCAACATGAAACACACTCAGACTTTGATTAATCAATACACATTAACCAACAGGATGCACAGCTGCAGCTGAGCCTTCGGTTTTAGGATGTGTGTGTGTCTGTGTGTGTTAATGATCAGGTTCAACTCAGGATGACGAGGTCTGTGTCTGTGTCCATTCATGAGCTGGTTTTACAGACTGAAGCATCTAACTATCTATCATAGCCATCGAGAGAGAGCTGCTAAAGACGCGCCTCGCATGTGGTTAAATATAACTGTGTGAAATCTCTAACTGCTAACATAACGACGAACTGAGCTGTTACAGAGCTAATCAGGTTAGTTAGCATGGCAGCGGGCTATCAGAGAGAAGGAACAGGTTTTCTATTGTGAGAAGCATGATTCATCTGAGGCTCATTCCAGATCTGTTTACATCAACACAAGAAATCATGCGATCAATGTGAGAAAATTAGCTTAAGGTGAGAAACAGACAACCCCTGTGTGTGACTCAGGTTTCATGCAGGTTTCCCTTCTGTCACAGAGACACAATAAATGAGATGTACATGCTTTGAGGGGCAAAAAACACACAATATTCACTATTTAACTCCTCACCTCTGACACTGCGCATTCACTGTATCATTGATATTACAACATCCTGACATGGAACAAAACCCATATTAACAAATAAAATGCTGTTTAACCTAAAAAGCTTGCAGTTTCCCTTTAGTTCTAACTTACTATGCGTGGTAAGTTATTAATTCTGTATATGTTTTTGGTGTATATCACAGTATTGCTTTTCATTTTTGGTTTAGAGTCACAGAAAACAGGCTTCCATCATCTACCACTTGGGTAGCTGAATGCTTCGATGTAAACTAACAAACTATGGTTATGGTATATAGTTCACATTTCTAGATGGAGAATAGGAGAGCGGTAAAAGAGGATTTATCAATACAGCTTACTCCCACAGCAAACTCTGTGCCTGCCATGCAGACTGTAAAATCAATTTGGAGTTTATTATTAGGATGGAAACTGTGATACGTTCAGCCAGTGTAGCAGTGCTGTCAAAATCCAGCACTAAACTTTAAATCCTGCACTGAAACAACCATAAACCGTGACACAAACAACATTTAGTAGGTGAGTCCACTAATTTTACATGTGAAATTATCAGATTAGTTAGGGTCGGTCCATCTCAGAGAACAGTTTTAGTAATGCATTGCCTTTACCACAGCCACCTTAATGATTAGGCTTGGGCTTTTCTGTTTCATAGCTTAAACATTTTCACTACTTAGGCTACATTTTATAGGTTTATTGAATTTTTAAAAAGTAGGGACGGGGTGATATATCAGCCACATAACAGCACCTCCCTGTATCAGCCTGGGTAAGAGAAAGAAACGTATCGACAAATGAGGTAGCCGATGTTTATCTGTTGTCAGCGCAGCTTCCCTGAATAAACGTTCAGGGACAGAGACTTTCAGAGATTTCTTTGTTTTCATGTTAAAAGTGAGCATCTGTATTGAACCACAATTTCAAATAACTGGTCCATCAGAATCAGCTTTTTTTTGACAAAGTAGGTGGACACATTCAAGGAAACGGGATCGTTTTTTTCTTTGCTCTCAATGTTCTTAACAGCATGGAAAACAGATAATGCCAAAAACAGCAACATGACAGACAATAGCAGGACATATGTCATATTGATGTTTATGTGCAACAATGCAGCGGTGCGGAGTATATAAATAAATAAGGATTGGATAACTGGTTACTATATATAGAAGGGACTTGACAACATACATTTATATAATTAGAAATAACACCATATTTACTTTAAGGTATTTGTTTTGTCATAAATTGTTGATTTCATTGAGCTACATATTATATATCATTGTACACCTTGCAGCTGTAGTAATCAGTCAAACTGCCGTTTAAACCATGCGTATACTGTCAAATAACACTTGTACTAAAGACTTGCAATCAGAGCTGTGAATCTGAGATGAACATATTAAGGCAGGTTTCAAATATCAGTTACGATGAATCTAAATGTATTTTAATTGGTATCAATGAACTTCCTGTGTCATTTTAGCCACTAACAAAAAAAAAACAAAAACACAGAAACACACACACAAAGAGAAACTCATATGATGTACTGGAACAATCATACATAATTGATATAAATGAATCTAAATCTCATAAATGTTTTACCGGTTTATCAGTTTTATTGAATAACCAAAGGCTTTAAACCACTGAATTTAAAGCCTTATGATTTATGAAGTCATGTTACGTAAACATCCATCAACACTATAGATGCAACAGCCACTAATGCAAATACTGACTGTGTAACAGAAAAATAAATAAATAAATAAAAGTCATTTGTGGAATGCACTAAATGGATGGATTTGTCTTTCATTTTAGTCTCAGGACTCTTGAACCTGTGTAAAAGGACTCAACAGTAGCACGGTGACTCTGTGCTGTAGCTCACCTGTTTCAGGCTGTGATTCAAGGTTAGGCCCTGACCTATATTCTCTGTGTGTCAGGAATAATTGAATAAATAACAGTCACTGCTGTAGTGCCATATGCGTAAATGTGTGCAGCGTCCTGTTAACGTTTTGTCAAACCAGGATTAGGCTGCGTTCACTGGCGAGTCTCTTTATTAACCAGGCTCGTGCACATTTGCAAATTAAGCACATGAACTTTATTCTGTGCTTCCTGATGTTTATGGACTACTGTTGGTGCAAAAGAAGCCTGATGTCAGGAAAAAAAAAAGAAAAGAAAAAACGCCACTTCAACTTATCACTGTTTTCACAAAGTACAGGCCTTGAGTGTTTTCCTGTATCTGGCGTGAGATTTTCTTGGACATCTTATGAGTGTGAGATAAAATCATGTGTCTAGGAAGCAGCGTCAAAAACAACTAGTCTGTGGGATCCACTTATCCACTTTTGTGCTAGTTTTGGTTTCCAGATAAAGAAATTCTCCATCTTGAAGTTAAACAGTCTTAAAAACAATGTAAACTGTCCACTGCTGCTGCTGTTTGCGCTTCTCTTAACGCTTTTTTGATCCCTTGTTGTCTTTTTTGTGCTTTTTCCCCTTTTGATGAACTTTGTTGCCCCCTTTTGTCCAACAGGCATTCGACCTATGCTTAGCAACTTCACCGTCAGGCTATGTGCTGTCAGTTTTTTAACTCTAACTCCTTTATATGTGATTGTTTGATTAAGACAAACAAACTGACCAATAAATGCACAAAAATGTTGCCTGACAATTGACTTTTTTTTTTTAAATTGTCATAAAGCTCAGTTTTTGTTTTTGTTTTTAAAAAAAATGGAATTTACTGTCAATTATTTCATGATTTACATGGTTAAGTATATTTGCTCTCACTGTAGCAGTGAGTAGTAGGAGCAGGCTGAAGCCTGAGATTTAGGTTCAGGGGGATTATTTGCATTTATGAAGAAACTTTGACCATGTGTGATATAACCCTGCCCCACAGGAAAAGCAGGAGCCCTTTAGATGGCAAAAAGATGCTCATGTAGGACATGATGTTACTAATAAACCTGGATTGATGTCTTTACAGTGTAACACACTAACAGTCTCATTTCATGCGTGTTTGCCCTAAATCTTACATCCAGATTTCCCCGTTGTTGTTTTTTACCCCCTCCCCCCTCTGCAGTGAAAATATAATTACACTTTCTTCATTAAAGTGAGTAATTTCTTGCGTGGAGGACTCGACTACAGCTGTCCTCTGATTACTAAATGGAACGGAGCAATGATCTATGGAGCCATTAGGGGAACGGGCTGGAACTAATTTCAATCCTGGAATGGACCAGTGGCTGCAAACACACTCGCACACATACAAACAAACACACCACACACATACACAAACACAGAGGGATCAAAGGATGAGAGTGGGAGAGAGACATAACAAACAGCCACATGTCGGCCATTTTCTGGTCTCACATAGAGCTCCAAAATGATCATCTTTTAGCACAAAATAACGAGGGTATCCATGTTTCACCAAGCAAGCGTGGCTCACACACACTTATCTCCTGCTCTACTTGTGTTGTCAATGTAACTGTTGATGCACTTCCATCAATATACCTGAGCAAGAATTTTGAGAAACAGTATTATTTATTGCCCTGCCAGCTACAGTCACTTTCAGAGTTGCTGAATAAGGCTGCAGTCTCATCATGTTTGATCTTATCAGACTAAATTCTCATTGGTCTGACAATCGCTAGCTTTACTTGCACGAGGGGAAAAGTGCTGCAATAATAGCCTTCAGTCCAATCCATTACTTTTGGCAGTGTGAACAGACCTCCCCTGAATTTCCACAACCATAACTCTGGCTATAAGAAAACTTGGACAACTAACATCTTTCTTAACCATAACCACAGATTTTTATTACCTAATCCTAACTAAGGATTATAAAAAAAGACTACGGATTCCAACCGGAATATCAATCAATGGATTAGGAATGGAAAGGTCATCGAATCAATCGTAAACCCAACAAATCCTAATCCTAATAGTACACAGCAAAAATGTCACGTCCCGTCACCGCTGTTAATTAGTGCACTACTGTTAAAGTTGGTTTCTTCTGTTGCAATAGCTTGCTTCTTTCTTTGTGTTTCTTAAATGCAGAGATTTATGAAGAAAAGCTTGAACTGAAGTACAATTTTTATGTTCACAATTAGAATCACTCTTTATAAATGTGTACTAATAAAAAATGTTTAGTGTGCATAATGTCATGAAAATAGTAGCTACAGATTAAGATTTTATTCCTCCTGTAAATTAATAAATAATTTCTTAAATGTATGTTTTTCCATCTATTTAATGCTACTAATTAAAGGTTTTATCGTCATTTTTGTACATGCATTACAAAATCAACATTTTTTCTTTTTCGGTTTATTTGATAGGAAGATGTGACCCATGTCTTTCAGTTGCTTAGCAGCAAAATATAGTGTATTAAGACAGCCACATACTGTGTATTTCCAGGATTTTTACTGTGAAAGGCAAGGACAAGAAGCCCTTTTTGAAGAACAAGCGTGTATGGTACAGATCTCCACTGCCACCTGCCCAGACTGAAACACAATCCCTGCGTTTTTTCAATTTAACAGAGTAAGCAGTTTCCAAGTCTTTGTTTTTAGGGCTCCTAAAATCCCAGAATTTGTGTTGTCTGACTTAAATGCTGTTAGGAATGTCAAAGATGGAGGTTGCCCCATCCCCACCTTTAAAGGGCGATTCCACAACACTCCAACAGGGGACAAGTACATGAGCTGGTTGTGTTGGCTCATGTGCTCATGCTTACAGCAGGTTCAGCTGTGTGCTGCCAAATCTAAAGGTAAACATAAGAGCAGAAATGTACTGGGCCCGGGTGTGTCATTCATCAGACCACGTGAAGCGTAGTTGCGTAATACTCTGGGTGTGATTAATCTGGTGTAGGTTTTGTTTTTTGTTTTTTTTTTTTTTTTTTTTTAGCATACTAAATAATCTCGTACAGTCAATTAAAATGGTACAACCTTCTGGCTTTAACTACCTGTTGTTCAGATCCAGAGCCAAGCTTTCGAAACACTATCACCCATGATTGTTGACATTGTTTGAAATAAAAAAGTATCTTCATTAAAACTGTTTAGATCATTCTAAGGTACCAAAAGCAAACTTTCTTGACTGTACACAAGGCTCCAATAAACAAAAAACTTCCAGACTTTTTAGTACATAACACCATATATGGGGTCATGAAGAGGTGGGCTGGAGCCTATCCCAGCTAACACGTGTTGACAGAAGTTAAGCAGTTAAGCAGAATAAATGTGATTTCTGGAGGGAAAACTTTCCAAAAGTGTTTATTGATGATATAACGGTGACCACTGCCAATCTAATTCACCTTGGATCATTTGTTTTTATTGTCACAGACTAATAAAAATTGTAGGTTGTGAACTGTTTCAGATCCACTGACTTAAATGGTTTGGTTGTGTGTATTGAACCGGTCTTACCTTCTATAGGGGATGTTTTCAGGCGGCGGCAGATGCCCTGCACATCTCCGTAAGTGTCCCGTATCTTGTTGACGGCCTCAGTGCTCCGCAGCTCCATCACGGTCCTCAAGTCCACCATGCTCACCCCAAAGTCCCCTTCATGGTTGCCCTCAGCAACCGAATTCCCCGGAGGGTGGTCTGCAGGGTTGTTTGCCATGGTGGTCCTCTTCACAGCAGTGTCGTTCTTCTGACTGTCTTTGTTTGTAGTGATCGAAACGTTGGCTATGTTATTAGTCACAGGAATTGTGGGTAGTGTAGTTCTTTTAGATGGCAGTCGGAGGAGACAAACTGTGACGTTAAAGCCTTCTCTGGACGTGCATGCTCCTCTCAGTAACTATGGAAACAGTGGAGTAAACATTTTCTGCTGGTTTTACTCTGCAGAGAAAATAGAAAACAGGAAAACAGTTGTTTAGAAACCAGAACCAGAGTGGAAACTGTCTGAAGACGTACCAGCCCAGCATCAGAAGCAGCACACATAAAAAATAAAGAAATAAATAAATTACAGGGACTCCTGAAGTAATCTTTCTAATTAATAGCAGAGAGACTAATTTGCCCAATTAGAGAAGAGATTTTCTCATCTTAGATTATTAAAGGAGTCCCCTGAATCACCGAGGTCGTTATGATATAAACTTATTATCAGTTTGCGCAGCTCCTGTGAGACTTGTGGTTATTTGGTAAATATCTGCTCTCCATTAACCATATGCTGTGAGTTTATCACTCTGGTCAGAAAAAGCAGCATTTTGTCTTTTGTTGTATTTATGAGGGAGTCATAGTTTATTTCCTTGCAAACAGCTGTGGATTGAGTTCAAAATCAAGGGTGTCAAATGTAGTTTTACTAACAACCACACTGGGAAATGAGAACGAAATCAAGTGCTGGACAGATATGGTCTGTTGACAAGGTTTACCTTCATTGAAAATGTATGTCTTCTGCTAGTTTTTCACATTAAAGCCCTGAAGCAGGCCACACAAAAACATTTATTAGCCTTTATAACATTTAGTCAAGATCACGTAGTACACCTGTGCCATAAAATAAATACCTCATTGTATGGTAGGGTTACTACTACTGCTTGCCAGTGGGTGTAGTACCATCATAGTAATTTCATAATTTACATAATTTCCTCTTGGATTCATGAAGTATTCTGAATCTGATGCTACAGAACTGCCACTGTGTCATTGAAAAAGGGTCCAAGGGCAAATCCTGAACCCCAAGTGGCAATTTTTCCACCTTAGTTAACATTTACTCATTACTATCAGAAAGAGCTTTCCATTTCCTCTGCTGCACCAACTGGCCAATTCCTGCAGAAATAATTTAAAAAAAGTGGAAGAAGACTGACCCCCCTCGGTTACACTGGTGTGTTTAGACCACAGCTACAACGGGGTGGATCAGATTTGGTCAACACTGAAATTATATGTGAGCCATATAAACATTTTGAAGGGTTCGAGTTGGCCCACAGGCCTTGATTTATTCACATATTCTCTTCTTCTCAGCCTTACTATGTGTGCAAAAGCACAGCTATACAGTGAAATAAAACACAGCAGTTGAAGACAGCAGTTGGCCTCTGAATTCATTAACTGAAGCATCTGTGAAAACAATATCAGGCAGCAAATTTAATTACAGACTACAAATCAGGAAAAGATTAGATGCCATAATCAAGAGTTTAGGAAAAAACTAGATGAAGAGATGAAGAGCCAGAGGTCACTGTAAATGCAATGCAGCTCTGAGAGCCAATCAGCATCAAGCAGGAGACAATGAGATGGAGGATATCCACTGGGTCAGAGTGTGAAAATGTGTGTCTGGCCAAACTCTGACTCTCCAGCCCATCGCTACAGATTATGTAAGTGCACATCAAAGGCTGTCCTCCATTTTTCGCAGTTTAGCGCTCTTTGATGGACGAGCGCGTGCACACACACACACAGACCCTGTTAGAGAAGTACTACCATTACTGCCGGGGTTAAGCATTTTCTGAGTGGTGGTTTTTGGTACAGGTGTTGCAGGATGATGCTTGGGTCAGTGGTTCTCAGACTGAGGAGGACAGACAGAACAATTTCAAAGCTCTGGTGAATGCTTAATATAACAGTGGGAGCTTCAGCTGGCTCGCTGTGCAATAATTGGCACCTGGTTCACTTAGAGAAATTACCAACTGAACGTCTAATCAAAGTATAGACCTCATTTACATTCGATGGCATCTGGACTCCCAAGTCAGAGACAGTTAAATGTTTATTGTGTAAAAATGCTAAAAAAAATTTCGTGATGCTTTCCTCTTCAGAAATTTGCTTTGAAGTCTCTATAATAATCCTAACATGGTTTGCTCGGTATCAAATGTAAGACAGAGATTGTTGTTCAAACAGGAATTGCTGATGGCCATCTCAGTATGACTTTACATAATGCAAATTTTCCCAACCTGAAACAAAATACACTGCACAGGGAGACTCACTCCACATCAGCGTGGCGGTACGAGCGAGAGCTCACAAGGATCAAAGACGTTTTTCTTTCTCGACATGTCACGTTTGCAGTGTGATATCTGCAATGTGATACTTTAAAATCTACTACAATGGCATTACTTTTTACAGGCCACAATACAGGAAATACAAAAAGTTTACTAGACATATTAATGAGTGAAGAAGAAGAGGTGCAGTCTCAGTGTAAGCTGTTGTGCTATGACAACTGCACACGGTGCAGATTTCCAGTTGGGTCATTTAAATTGTAAAAGTCAAGTTTTTCGACTGACATTTTGCTGTTCTCATGCCAGATATCCGCTTCCACTTAGGTATTCCCCTTTACAACCTAATCCTGTAACGCCAAATGTATCATATTTCATACGTGAGTTCGGCAGCTATTTCATGGTTCAGCATTTACCAGGCTAATAATAGACTGTGCTCATCTATATACTTCATTTTTTTACCTAAATCTATTAGTTACTGCTCCTTACCCTTAATCCAGGGATACTCTCTATTTCAATAAAAAAATATCCAAAATAAATATTAAGGGTGAATGGATGGAATAAAACCAGATAATTCATATTAAATAAACATTTTCCCAGTCTGTGTGATGGTTTTCTTTGTGAGGGTTTTCACCACGTCCTGCGTAATGTTCAACTTTGGGTTGACTCCAAATTCTTCCCGTTTAGAGCAACGCCAGCGTTCACAGTGACAGCTTAGCCTGAGCTTGAACCCGTGTGCGCACAGTTTGATCGACATCCCCCTAAGGGGACGGGGCCTTCCCCGCTTTCGTCACAGCCACTGATCAGTGGCAGATTTGAGAAAACTTTCTGTTCTGCAGCGTTGAATATTACAGAGCTAATGAAAAAGAATAACGTGGCGCATAAACATGCTGTGCAGTCCTTCACAAAGTAGAATATCGGGTCATTCTACACAAATAAACAAAATTACATTAACATGTTTGCAAAGTTGATTTGAATAAATTGTAAATAATTGCCGTAAAGAGTTTACAGATTTATCTGTGTCAACATCTGTGTCAACGTTTATTAATAATTGCTGCACTTTTACAAGTAAAAAAGAGGAGCTGGATGAGTTTGTTTTATGCCCCATCTCTCGTTTTTTTTTTTTTTTTGGTCTTTTTGTCAACTGGAAAATATTAATAAGAAAAAGCTCGTGTTTTTCTTTTTTTTGTATTTACACGCTTTATATTATTGACCGCCACAGTTTCACACGGCACTGGCCTCTCCCAGATAATTTAACAATCCCGTAAGTCTGTTTCATGTTTTCAGTAACTATTTTTGAGTCATTAGTCGCAACATAAGAACGCGGTAATAAAATGAATGCTTGTTTGTTCTAAGTTATTAAAGAAATTGTTGATGATGTCACTGTGATGGAATGTGTTAATTATGGATAATGAGATTACTTAATTACAGAGGCAATAAGAGGATGAAATGTGCGACTATTTAATTAAAAAAGATCGAATATCTACGTTTACATTCATTATTCAGATGTGCATTAAAGAAACCAAATGAGTTACCATGTTGTGCTTTTAGTGTGTTTTGATGTACATGGGCAGAGCTTCAGTGTGCAATTCATAGCTCAGTTTCTTATCAATTTCCTATTAATAGCAGTATTTTTCAGAAGCTTTATGACTGTCTTATCAGCATGGATATAATCAGCAACATTAGTCAGAACATTAATGTTTGTTACTTAATAAAAGGCCCTCATTCATGAATGTGAAATGGAAATAAAACAAAACTGCACAACCCACATATTTTGGGTGGAGTTTCACAAACAACATACACCTTCTGTTTGTTGACTATACAACCACGCCCAGCTCAGTTCGAAGGTAAGCATTTTGACCTTAAACCCTAATGACACACCTGCTCATTCAAACAAAACACACATTTTCTAGCCTGTCAGGTCACTGAGTGTTTGCAAGGTTGTCAGGCTTTAAAGAGTTGTTTCCTTATCACAAACATAAGTGGGGGAACAAAGTGATGACACGAAGATACACCACCAGGTTGCATATACTGTCACAGTGCAGAAAAAAATTGGTTTGTTTCATCTGCTTTGCAAAGGCATTGAAACCCACAGAAGCTGTCATCTGATAACTGTCATACATAACAAGCTGCAGAGCCATTAAGCTCATGTGCAGGTCAGCTTGCTACTGAATATTAGTGTAGAACTTGGCCAGAAACCATGTTATTGTCACTGACGACTAAAACTGGGTGGGGAGACACATTTCAGTTAAAATACAAATAGAAATAGAAACTAGAATAGAAAAATGGAAAAAATAACTGAAACAATACTGGGCACTTACAAAAGACATGCAGTATGCAGAAGCACTGGTATATAAATTTACTGAGATGTGTATATGTCAATACACACATGTATAATTAATGCTGATTCTTAATTTATAGCATCTTGCATCTGACAAATTCATCTATCGCTAACAACAAAATCTGTCTCTGGAAACCAAATCTAAAGTAAAATCTAAGATTTCAAATGAAATCAAGAACATAATAACAACTGAAAGTTTTTAAAAAACAAGAAAAAATCCTCCTGAATCCTCATGCCAGTCAGTAGAGAAATGGGATTTTCACCTCTTGTGTTTGAGAGCAAGACAGGAAAAATGACTTGCACGTACACAAATCAATACAGAGATGAGAGCCAGTGAAACGCTGCATCCTCTTCTGGTGGTTCATTTTTGATCATTTTCAGTTTTGATTAGATCTGCTCTCTGCTGCTGCACAAACAAACAAACTAATCAAGCATTTGTGGTTGTGGCTAATTCAGGGTTAGTAAATTATGTAATGCCCGGCTCAAACTACATGATTTTCTGTTTGTTACGTTATTATTTGTGTAAGATTAGGCGATTATGGAGTCATAAAATCCTGCTTTTTTCTTACTGTAATCTGTAATGAGAGGTGTTACAGATTACCGAGTTGCTCCTGCTGAGTTGCTAGTTGGTGTAAACATCTTCTTTTCCTGGAAATCACTAAGTGTATTAAATTTAACTAAACTAAACATAAAGGCGGGCAGCAGGAGTGTGGAAACTTTTAAGTGAACTGAAAGAAATGTGAAGTAAAAAACTTCACATTTCTGTCCTGAAAAACAAACTAAAATAAAAAAGGCAATTTATTTAGTATTGTATTTATTTTTATTTTTTAGCTCATTTGTGTTTTTTTTCCCTTCAAACTAGTGTATTATTCTATTAGACTAGCATGTCTACATGACAGTAAGTCATCCACTACAATGCCTGACAAATACCCAATCTCTATTTTTAGAATTATAAAAATGTAAACGATCACTAAAACTTACAAAAACCTTACCAGCTGGTTAGAGAAACACGTGGACGACCGAAAAGTCTTCGAGCAGCTGCAGCATTAGCTTCCATCCATTATGATGTGAGAGTCACTGCATGAAACCCATTTTCATTTCCCTACATCGATATCGTGTAGCCTAAACAATAGATTACAAAAGCAAAGTAGCCCGCCCCTAACATGTTACAACCACTTGCCGAATGGGAATGGAATATATTTGTAAAACCTAAATCACAAAACCACAAGGTTGTAACACAGGTCCAACTAGCTAACGCTGGAAAATTCTCCAATGTGTAATCACAACTACAAACAAGCTGCACAGAATAATGTACATGTGAAAACCGACAGGTCCGATCAGGTCAACATACACAAGCTAATCCTCCTGCACACTTACATATCACTCGCACAAACCAGTTCTTTCTCAGATTACTGGTGATGAAATATTTCCACTAGCCAAGTGCCAGCTGGAATGAGAAGTAGCTTTCTAATACACTTGTGTGCCGGTTTATTATTAGCTAAAACTAATGCAACAATCCTCTTAAATGCCCTTTCATGAAGGTTATAATGAGTAACAGTTTTAAAGAGGTGTTAATTCTACTGCGAGATCATTTTGGAGGCTGCAGCACATCTACAATATAGAAGTATAAATACACACAGACAGAAAACGCACACTTAATTTAGACTACCGAGTATAGTGTACATTTTTAAATCTTTTTAGGTGGAGGCTAGTTATTAAAAACTGTAAGCAAGCGTTAGTGATCTAATGACACTCACATCAACACTAAAGGAAAAGCAGGTTATTTAGGCGGAAATTTACCCACTGGGCAAGAACTAGTTGAAAGATGACTTTCCTAGACATCCAAACTACGTCATGGATTTGATTAAAAACGGAAAAGTGTTAAGTCGTCTTTCCAAGTTTTCAAGTTATAATTGTTATGATTTTTGCCTTAAATGCAGAACTGCAGGTGTTAACAAGTTAAGTTTTGACTGAGCACAAAGGCCAAAGAAATACTTTCATTATGCAAGTACTATTCAGATTTTAGTCTTAACGTGAGGCCAAGAACACCCGGCAGCACTGTTAAAAGAAACAATGATGTTAATGCGTTACATTTACTTTCTAAAAATGTTACTTTTGATGACTCGATATAGCATTACCCAGAGTTAGATATGATGTCACGGATATGTTAGTTTTTATGTTGTTCTGCAACACTGCAGAAGGCCTGGTGATCTTGAAACCACAGAGCAAAGTTTCCAAGACGTCACCTGTTGGTAGTAACCAAATTATGACCAAATGCTACACTGGAAACAGGTGATGTGTTCGTGAGAGTATTGCTAAAACTGCACATGCCCTTGCAAGTTGTTCATCTACACAGAGATCATTCATAGAAAGATAGTATCTGAGAGACTGGGCAACAAACATTGTTCATATATGCGTGACAGCGGCATGCCTATAGTATGTCTGTCTGCATACTGAACGCAGCTGCAGGATATCTCTGAAACTTGTTCTGTATGTTTGTGAGCCCTGATTCACTGCAAGACAAAAAAAAAAAAAAAAAAAAAAGAGAACATGCATTCATTTCCAGGCAGCTTTCCTTGCCACAGTAATGGGCCGATTCCCATTGAAAGTTAAAGGTTTAAAGGTGTTAACATCCAGTGTTTGGTGGAGAACCTTTACTAAACATTTCCTCTGGAAATGCAGTGGGAATGCTGTCAGCTGAAATAATCCAACATTTTCGTGTTTCAATATTTGACAAAGAGAAGATAAGAAAGTCCCAAGAGGTTTTGAGCAGACATCTAAATATAGATGGAGCATCAACGTGGCATTAAGACAACCAGTTTCCGTGCATGAGAGGCAGTGTGTCTGTTCTTTGTCTGTCTTATCTATTTCTTACTGCAGATTAAATTATGCTGTAGTTGCCATGTTGCCAGCCACTCAACTTATATGCATGTGCGATAGCATAAGCTTGTGTGTGTGGAAAACGAAAAAAAAAAAAAAGACTATTTTGGATTATATGTGTGGTTTGAAGAAGCCTTAAAACACTTTATAGTACAAGAACCCAATTGTTACAGAAGCGAGGCATCCCACTTTCACATCATGTGGAGATGGAGAAAGCGCCGTGTTTATAACTTGGTAAGTATTATTCAAAAACTAAGGGGCAGTTGAAAGACTGCAGAGCTGGTTATGAATAAATATTCTCATAAACGAGTCTCGCTTTGGAGCCCATTTCTGAGAACGTTTTGGAAAACACCTGAAAACATAAACATGTAGGCATGTCTTTTCACATGTAAACAGTTTGCAGACACACTCTGCCTCAGAGAGGATTGGATTCATGTTTTGGCAGTTCTAACTGCATTTGGTTAAACTAAACAAAACCAAGGTGCACAATGACTCACGCACTGACATCACATCATCACATTGTTAAAATAAAGAAACCTGTGGGACATTAACACAATAGAGTTGTGTTAAAATGTTCAAAAAGGCACCTAAAACGTCAGAAACACCGTCAAGATGACACAATTATCTAGACAGCGCGACTCCTGAATAAATTATTGGCGGGACTGCAGACTTCTGCAGTGCAGATGCTGAACTGTGTTTGTTGGACGCGTGGAAGACATTTGCTCAATCTGAGCTCCACCAGGTATCACCATTTTCTGAAACGTACTTAATTAACTCATACAAATAAAACAAGTCACCTCAAATTCAGAAAACTGACCCCTGGCATTAATGAGGCGTTTGGGGTCACTCTGAAATGCCGCCATTAATCAAAGTCAGGTAAAGGATAAACTGACAGACATCGTCACATTTGCATCTCTTTTACCTGGTTAATTATCAAAGCAGCTGATGCTCATTATAACCTGATCTGAAGCCAGTTACAGTGGGGCAAAAAAGTATTTAGTCAGCCACCGATTGTGCAAGTTCCCCCACCTAAAATGATGACAGAGGTCAGTAATTTGCACCAGCATTTTTCTTCTGCAGAGAATCCGTTTCGCTCACGGAACGTACAGAAAATGAAAAAAAAAAAACATCAGTGAAAATGTGGGAAAAACAAAACTCTGAACATACAGTGGGGCAAAAAAGTATTTAGTCAGCCACCGATTGTGCAAGTTCCCCCACCTAAAATGATGACAGAGGTCAGTAATTTGCACCAGAGGTACACTTCAACTGTGAGAGACAGAATGTGAAAAAAAATCCATGAATCCACATGGTAGGATTTGTAAAGAATTTATTCGTAAATTAGGGTGGAAAATAAGTATTTGGTCACCTCAAACAAGGAAAATCTCTGGCTCTCACAGGTAAAAGAGTGCAAATGTGACGATGTCTGTCAGTTTATCCTTTACCTGACTTTGATTAATGGCGGCATTTCAGAGTGACCCCAAACGCCTCATTAATGCCAGGGGTCAGTTTTCTGAATTTGAGGTGACTTGTTTTATTTGTATGAGTTAATTAAGTACGTTTCAGAAAATGGTGATACCTGGTGGAGCTCAGATTGAGCAAATGTCTTCCACGTGTCCAACAAACACAGTTCAGCATCTGCACTGCAGAAGTCTGCAGTCCCGCCAATAATTTATTCAGGAGTCGCGCTGTCTAGATAATTGTGTCATCTTGACGGTGTTTCTGACGTTTTAGGTGCCTTTTTGAACATTTTAACACAACTCTATTGTGTTAATGTCCCACAGGTTTCTTTATTTTAACAATGTGATGATGTGATGTCAGTGCGTGAGTCATTGTGCACCTTGGTTTTGTTTAGTTTAACCAAATGCAGTTAGAACTGCCAAAACATGAATCCAATCCTCTCTGAGGCAGAGTGTGTCTGCAAACTGTTTACATGTGAAAAGACGTGCCTACATGTTTATGTTTTCAGGTGTTTTCCAAAACGTTCTCAGAAATGGGCTCCAAAGCGAGACTCGTTTATGAGAATATTTATTCATAACCAGCTCTGCAGTCTTTCAACTGCCCTCAGTTTTTGAATAATACTTACCAAGTTATAAACACGGCGCTTTCTCCATCTCCACATGATGTGAAAGTGGGATGCCTCGCTTCTGTAACAATTGGGTTCTTGTACTATAAAGTGTTTTAAGGCTTCTTCAAACCACACATATAATCCAAAATAGTCTTTTTTTTTTTTTTCGTTTTCCACACACACAAGCTTATGCTATCGCACATGCATATAAGTTGAGTGGCTGGCAACATGGCAACTACAGCATAATTTAATCTGCAGTAAGAAATAGATAAGACAGACAAAGAACAGACACACTGCCTCTCATGCACGGAAACTGGTTGTCTTAATGCCACGTTGATGCTCCATCTATATTTAGATGTCTGCTCAAAACCTCTTGGGACTTTCTTATCTTCTCTTTGTCAAATATTGAAACACGAAAATGTTGGATTATTTCAGCTGACAGCATTCCCACTGCATTTCCAGAGGAAATGTTTAGTAAAGGTTCTCCACCAAACACTGGATGTTAACACCTTTAAACCTTTAACTTTCAATGGGAATCGGCCCATTACTGTGGCAAGGAAAGCTGCGGAAACATTATGCATTTTCGTTCTATTTTTTTCTTTTTTCTGTTTTTTGGTTTCGATCCTACGGGCTTCACAACCTACAGAACAACGTTCCAAGCCAGATCATCCTCGGCCAGCTAGCTTCAGTATGCAGACAGACATACTATAGGCATGCCGCTGTCACGCATATATGAACAATGTTTGTTGCCCAGTCTCTCAGATACTATCTTTCTATGAATGATCTCTGTGTAGATGAACAACTTGCAAGGGCATGTGCAGTTTTAGCAATACTCTCACGAACACATCACCTGTTTCCAGTGTAGCATTTGGTCATAATTTGGTTACTACCAACAGGTGACGTCTTGGAAACTTTGCTCTGTGGTTTCAAGATCACCAGGCCTTCTGCAGTGTTGCAGAACAACATAAAAACTAACATATCCGTGACATCATATCTAACTCTGGGTAATGCTATATCGAGTCATCAAAAGTAACATTTTTAGAAAGTAAATGTAATGCATTAACATCATTGTTTCTTTTAACAGTGCTGCCGGGTGTTCTTGGCCTCACGTTAAGACTAAAATCTGAATAGTACTTGCATAATGAAAGTATTTCTTTGGCCTTTGTGCTCAGTCAAAACTTAACTTGTTAACACCTGCAGTTCTGCATTTAAGGCAAAAATCATAACAATTATAACTTGAAAACTTGGAAAGACGACTTAACACTTTTCCGTTTTTAATCAAATCCATGACGTAGTTTGGATGTCTAGGAAAGTCATCTTTCAACTAGTTCTTGCCCAGTGGGTAAATTTCCGCCTAAATAACCTGCTTTTCCTTTAGTGTTGATGTGAGTGTCATTAGATCACTAACGCTTGCTTACAGTTTTTAATAACTAGCCTCCACCTAAAAAGATTTAAAAATGTACACTTATGTGTCTAAATTAAGTGTGCGTTTTCTGTCTGTGTGTATTTATACTTCTATATTGTAGATGTGCTGCAGCCTCCAAAATGATCTCGCAGTAGAATTAACACCTCTTTAAAACTGTTACTCATTATAACCTTCATGAAAGGGCATTTAAGAGGATTGTTGCATTAGTTTTAGCTAATAATAAACCGGCACACAAGTGTATTAGAAAGCTACTTCTCATTCCAGCTGGCACTTGGCTAGTGGAAATATTTCATCACCAGTAATCTGAGAAAGAACTGGTTTGTGCGAGTGATATGTAAGTGTGCAGGAGGATTAGCTTGTGTATGTTGACCTGATCGGACCTGTCGGTTTTCACATGTACATTATTCTGTGCAGCTTGTTTGTAGTTGTGATTACACATTGGAGAATTTTCCAGCGTTAGCTAGTTGGACCTGTGTTACAACCTTGTGGTTTTGTGATTTAGGTTTTACACATATATTCCATTCCCATTCGGCAAGTGGTTGTAACATGTTAGGGGCGGGCTACTTTGCTTTTGTAATCTATTGTTTAGGCTACACGATATCGATGTAGGGAAATGAAAATGGGTTTCATGCAGTGACTCTCACATCATAATGGATGGAAGCTAATGCTGCAGCTGCTCGAAGACTTTTCGGTCGTCCACGTGTTTCTCTAACCAGCTGGTAAGGTTTTTGTAAGTTTTAGTGATCGTTTACATTTTTATAATTCTAAAAATAGAGATTGGGTATTTGTCAGGCATTGTAGTGGATGACTTACTGTCATGTAGACATGCTAGTCTAATAGAATAATACACTAGTTTGAAGGGAAAAAAACACAAATGAGCTAAAAAATAAAAATAAATACAATACTAAATAAATTGCCTTTTTTATTTTAGTTTGTTTTTCAGGACAGAAATGTGAAGTTTTTTACTTCACATTTCTTTCAGTTCACTTAAAAGTTTCGCACACTCCTGCTGCCCGCCTTTATGTTTAGTTTAGTTAAATTTAATACACTTAGTGATTTCCAGGAAAAGAAGATGTTTACACCAACTAGCAACTCAGCAGGAAGGAGAGGAACAAAGAAGAAATCCTGTCAGGGTTTACACCACTACAATAGCAATGGTAATCTAACCCTCTCATTACAGATTACAGTAAGAAAAAAGCAGGATTTTATGACTCCATAATCGCCTAATCTTACACAAATAATAACGTAACAAACAGAAAATCATGTAGTTTGAGCCGGGCATTACATAATTTACTAACCCTGAATTAGCCACAACCACAAATGCTTGATTAGTTTGTTTGTTTGTGCAGCAGCAGAGAGCAGATCTAATCAAAACTGAAAATGATCAAAAATGAACCACCAGAAGAGGATGCAGCGTTTCACTGGCTCTCATCTCTGTATTGATTTGTGTACGTGCAAGTCATTTTTCCTGTCTTGCTCTCAAACACAAGAGGTGAAAATCCCATTTCTCTACTGACTGGCATGAGGATTCAGGAGGATTTTTTCTTGTTGTTTTAAAAACTTTCAGTTGTTATTATGTTCTTGATTTCATTTGAAATCTTAGATTTTACTTTAGATTTGGTTTCCAGAGACAGATTTTGTTGTTAGCGATAGATGAATTTGTCAGATGCAAGATGCTATAAATTAAGAATCAGCATTAATTATACATGTGTGTATTGACATATACACATCTCAGTAAATTTATATACCAGTGCTTCTGCATACTGCATGTCTTTTGTAAGTGCCCAGTATTGTTTCAGTTATTTTTTCCATTTTTCTATTCTAGTTTCTATTTCTATTTGTATTTTAACTGAAATGTGTCTCCCCACCCAGTTTTAGTCGTCAGTGACAATAACATGGTTTCTGGCCAAGTTCTACACTAATATTCAGTAGCAAGCTGACCTGCACATGAGCTTAATGGCTCTGCAGCTTGTTATGTATGACAGTTATCAGATGACAGCTTCTGTGGGTTTCAATGCCTTTGCAAAGCAGATGAAACAAACCAATTTTTTTCTGCACTGTGACAGTATATGCAACCTGGTGGTGTATCTTCGTGTCATCACTTTGTTCCCCCACTTATGTTTGTGATAAGGAAACAACTCTTTAAAGCCTGACAACCTTGCAAACACTCAGTGACCTGACAGGCTAGAAAATGTGTGTTTTGTTTGAATGAGCAGGTGTGTCATTAGGGTTTAAGGTCAAAATGCTTACCTTCGAACTGAGCTGGGCGTGGTTGTATAGTCAACAAACAGAAGGTGTATGTTGTTTGTGAAACTCCACCCAAAATATGTGGGTTGTGCAGTTTTGTTTTATTTCCATTTCACATTCATGAATGAGGGCCTTTTATTAAGTAACAAACATTAATGTTCTGACTAATGTTGCTGATTATATCCATGCTGATAAGACGGTCATAAAGCTTCTGAAAAATACTGCTATTAATAGGAAATTGATAAGAAACTGAGCTATGAATTGCACACTGAAGCTCTGCCCATGTACATCAAAACACACTAAAAGCACAACATGGTAACTCATTTGGTTTCTTTAATGCACATCTGAATAATGAATGTAAACGTAGATATTTGATCTTTTTTAATTAAATAGTCGCACATTTCATTCTCTTATTGCCTCTGTAATTAAGTAATCTCATTATCCATAATTAACACATTCCATCACAGTGACATCATCAACAATTTCTTTAATAACTTAGAACAAACAAGCATTCATTTTATTACCGCGTTCTTATGTTGCGACTAATGACTCAAAAATAGTTACTGAAAACATGAAACAGACTTACGGGATTGTTTATCTGGGAGAGGCCAGTGCCGTGTGAAACTGTGGCGGTCAATAATATAAAGCGTGTAAATACAAAAAAAAGAAAAACACGAGCTTTTTCTATTAATATTTTCCAGTTGACAAAAAGACCAAAAAAAAAAACAAAAAAAAAAAACGAGAGATGGGGCATAAAACAAATCCTCCCAAGCTCCTCTTTGTTTACTTGTAAAAGTGCAGCAATTATTAATAAACGTTGACACAGATGTTGACACAGATAAATCTGTAAACTCTTTACGGCAATTATTTACAATTTATTCAAATCAACTTTGCAAACATGTTAATGTAATTTTGTTTATTTGTGTAGAATGACCCGATATTCTACTTTGTGAAGGACTGCACAGCATGTTTATGCGCCACGTTATTCTTTTTCATTAGCTCTGTAATATTCAACGCTGCAGAACAGAAAGTTTTCTCAAATCTGCCACTGATCAGTGGCTGTGACGAAAGCGGGGAAGGCCCCGTCCCCTTAGGGGGATGTCGATCAAACTGTGCGCACACGGGTTCAAGCTCAGGCTAAGCTGTCACTGTGAACGCTGGCGTTGCTCTAAACGGGAAGAATTTGGAGTCAACCCAAAGTTGAACATTACGCAGGACGTGGTGAAAACCCTCACAAAGAAAACCATCACACAGACTGGGAAAATGTTTATTTAATATGAATTATCTGGTTTTATTCCATCCATTCACCCTTAATATTTATTTTGGATATTTTTTTATTGAAATAGAGAGTATCCCTGGATTAAGGGTAAGGAGCAGTAACTAATAGATTTAGGTAAAAAAATGAAGTATATAGATGAGCACAGTCTATTATTAGCCTGGTAAATGCTGAACCATGAAATAGCTGCCGAACTCACGTATGAAATATGATACATTTGGCGTTACAGGATTAGGTTGTAAAGGGGAATACCTAAGTGGAAGCGGATATCTGGCATGAGAACAGCAAAATGTCAGTCGAAAAACTTGACTTTTACAATTTAAATGACCCAACTGGAAATCTGCACCGTGTGCAGTTGTCATAGCACAACAGCTTACACTGAGACTGCACCTCTTCTTCTTCACTCATTAATATGTCTAGTAAACTTTTTGTATTTCCTGTATTGTGGCCTGTAAAAAGTAATGCCATTGTAGTAGATTTTAAAGTATCACATTGTAGATATCACACTGCAAACGTGACATGTCGAGAAAGAAAAACGTCTTTGATCCTTGTGAGCTCTCGCTCGTACCGCCACGCTGATGTGGAGTGAGTCTCCCTGTGCAGTGTATTTTGTTTCAGGTTGGGAAAATTTGCATTATGTAAAGTCATACTGAGATGGCCATCAGCAATTCCTGTTTGAACAACAATCTCTGTCTTACATTTGATACCGAGCAAACCATATTAGGATTATTATAAAGACATCAAAGCAAATTTCTGAAGAGGAAAGCATCACGAATTTTTTTTAGCATTTTTACACAATAAACATTTAACTGTCTCTGACTTGGGAGTCCAGATGCCATCGAATGTAAATGAGGTCTATACTTTGATTAGACGTTCAGTTGGTAATTTCTCTAAGTGAACCAGGTGACAATTATTGCACAG
>NW_024582387.1:528888-530031 GCF_018398535.1 Haplochromis burtoni | reverse complement strand
GTTTTTTTTTTATATTCTTAGCCCATTGAGCCGTATAACACTAGAGAAGGAAGTTGCGCAATAAAGTTACAGTACCAGTTACAAAATCACATGAAGTGACATTCAGCTGGTGATGCAGAAAATACACAAATGTTTTATGCTTGATTCGATCTGCTGCCAGGTCCCATTCAGGCTGCTGGGGATGAAGTAGCTAGAACACAGATTAGAAAATGTATCATTATAGGTTGTTTATTACCAAGAATATTATAATATATAAGGTCAAAGATCAAGCAGGTAACTAGAAAAAGGACATATCCCATGTCAGAGAATGATAGAGGATATGGCTAAAGGCCATGGCTAAAGGCCATATCCTCTATGGGGCTGATAAGCATATCCATTCAGAAGCAGGGCTCTATAGTAAAGTCTGTTTTCAGCCTGCTCTGTCTCAGCCAATGCCATTAACTCTTTTGATATTGATTATCTTACAGGACTGTGCCTTTCTGTTTACAGCTTTTTGCACATCTAGTTTCTGAGCCTATAGATAGAAATAAAACCAATCAATCATAATACTGTAACACACTCGTCTGAAAAATGTTTTTCATTGCAGTTTAATGAAGTCATTGTGCGCTACTCTTTGGCCTTAGACAAAATGATGCTGATGTTTGCAGTGTTTTTCCTGCTTAGAGAAATTTTTGGCATGGCCCGGAGGTCTGAAATCATCAGCAGTGAAGTGAAAATAACAGGAAAAAGCAGTCAGATTTGTTAATTAGACTTAATGCTTCCCTTTACACAAATTAACCCACCAAAGGCCAAAGCTAAGACAGGAAGGAACCCTGCTTACATTTTATTTTGAAAGTTAAGCTAAGCTGCAGGCAGACCACAATTTATCTCAGGAAATGCAATCATGCAGCAAGGCTAAACACACGGGTGGAGGACAGGAAGTAACACAGAGGGCTGTAAATGTAAACTCCAGAAGCTAGCAACTGTAACTCTTAATGTTGTAAATCACTCAGCTTCTTATCAAAAGCTTCACTGTCATCAGCAGCTATAAAAATGTTTGGAGGGTTGGTGAAGCTGTGCTAGTTGAAGGGGTCAAACATGTGGCCTAGGAGCCGTGACAGACCTGCCAGCAGGTCCAAATCAGCTTTATTTATTTATTTATTT
>NW_024582387.1:498829-520463 GCF_018398535.1 Haplochromis burtoni | reverse complement strand
AGTCCTGAATCATGTCAGTGACTTCATACAGGCTTTTCCACATGCAGGACACGTTACACTGAGCTAGTGTGAGTTGAGTCTAGACGACAGTGTGTGTGTGTGTGTGTGTGTGTGTGTGTGTGTGTGTGTGTGTGTGTGTGTGTGTGTGTGTGTGTGTGTGTAAGAGAGAGAGAGAGTGTCGCAGGATGCCAGATGGCCTAAGGAGAGCAAAGCAAGAGGCCAGGAATGCAGGAGACCACACCCATATCTGCAGTCATGTGACCAGAGTGGAAAAAGGAAATCCCCATACTGCAGAGAACAGAAACGTCACATATACACAAGAGCACACAAACACACAGTCATGTTTCCATCACTTCACAATGGAAGGACTTGCATTAATTATGTTGAGGCTTACCCAAATCATACCCCATGTCGGAGTCCCCACAGTGTGTCTATAGATTTATGGCCCCTCAGCATGGCTAACACACACACACACACACACACACACACCAGGGGTGTGTTTTTTTAAAGCACAAAATAGGCTTTTACTGGGTGACTATGCAGCTAAAAATATTTGGGTCCCTTACAGTGCACACAAATGTGTTTTCTGTGTTACCTTACTGAACAGTACATGTATATTTATATTCTACTCTATCACTATTACTATTTGTCCCCTCTTTTATGTAACATATACACTGTTATAGTGGTAAATTTCATATTAAATATGCCCAGAGTTACAAATAATAAGGTCAGGGTATGTACAAGTTATCCTGTACATGCACTGACCTTGTCAAATTGTTTAAAACATGAGGAATATGCCCATATTTATATGCATATTCTTGTTTCTATCAGTTTGATGGTTGTATGAATGATAATTAACCTAAAATATGAGAAACATATTTTGTTACAACTCTGGTGACTTTTCTTTGGGGCGGAAAGCTAAAACATCTTTGGAGGGAGCCACAAACAGACACACACCCACACACATTGCCTTTGTGTCTGTTAATGATGTTCTCACACAGCGACACTATATGGACAATTAGCAAGATTCATCTTACAGTTTTCCACTGCAAAAAAAAAAAAAAAAGCTCCCAAGGCTCAAAGTCACACAAGCACACTCATTCACTGGTTTGTAAATGACTCATGATCACAGGAAGCAAGACATGTGTGCAAGCAGTGCCAGCTTCCCGTTTGTCTGTTTATTTCAGGCTGCGCAATTAACCCTTCAAACTTTATAAGGCAGTCAGCACCAACTGAGGCTCATCAACTTAAACCCTTTAATTTAATCTTCCCATCACAGAGCAGAAAACTGCAATTAACCAGTCAGATCTACGAAACCTGAATCTATAAACCTGTGTTTTGGAAGTAAAAGAGCCTTTTATGAAAAATATGTGAATAGTTTTGATGTCTGTCAGTTTACATGTTTGTGATCAGGACTTAGGAGAACAATGTGTCTAAAAGTCAAAAATTGCCAATTTTAATGTTTTCAGGTTATCGGGTACTTATTGTTCATGACGATACTGCCAAGTTGCCTTGCGCCTTCCATTCTTTGTAACCAAGATGCCTAACAGCAGGAATCTGTCTCTACAAGATTTCACAAGTTCTATCACAATGCAGAAGCACAGAAATTCCCAGATGAGTTTGTTGCAGCAGTTGGAAAAGATGAGATGTTCTACATAAAACAGTGAAGAAACCTTAGCCTTTGCTTTGCTTCCTATATTGACTTCTATTCTTCGAAGATGGGACTAGAATAAACCGCACTGAGATGCTGTGAGAGTATAAATGGACACCGAGCTGCTGACGTTTCTGTCTGCATGAACAATGACAAATCTGTCAACCATAACCACAGTTTAGGTAGTCAGCTGATTGTTTATCTAGGAGTGACTGTGCAAAGAGATAAAAAGCAGGATTTAGAAATATCACTGTCCTTCATTTGAAACAGCAAATATGGTGGATGGATTCATATTAATATATAAGATATATAATATATAATTTCTACTCCTGCTAAGAACTCCAAGCAACTTCACACTACAGGCCACACTCACTCCGCTATGATACCTGCTAAGATTTACTCTTAAATGGGTGAAAATGGGCCCAGCTTTCCCAAAACTGCAAAGTCTACAACCTGTCACACATGTCTCAAGTATCACCTATTAAGGATTGCTGACGTGGTGAAGCAACAGCCAAGATAGTAGGCTAATTCATTCAGATTTTTTACAGATGACTCCCATGACGTTTAAAACAAATAATATGAAAAACAAATAAACCAATGCATAAATGAAGAAAAGGGGTGGGGGTGGTGATTTTTGTGGTGAAGAAGGTCGCAAAGAGAGCCTGGGGTTTCTGCCCACATCACCTCCATCACAGATGAACTGACCTGCACTGTAGCAGCAGGGCAACCACTGGAAACGCATGCTGGCAGTTGCTGTGTTTCGCCAAAAGCAGACCAGGAAACAGACCTTACGTGATCTGGAGACAGTCAGCTGCAGCAACGAAAAGTCTTTGTACATCATCATCTATGAAAACTTTGAGAGTTTTACTTCCGCTAGATAGATCTTGTTAAACGAGGTTTCTCTTTACACCTAAAGAATGACTCTGGGCTTTTAGTCAGGGGCAAAAAAAGGTAAAGGGAAAAAATAGAAAAATAAAGGGAAAACAGGAATCTTTTTACCCCAATTATCTTGTGTTTACAATCTTTGGAGATGGTCTTAAACTGCACGGGAAACGGAGGCGGTGTCATATTTATAGAGCACTTTTATCTTTAGCGCTTTAATTGCTTTTAATCCATTATGTACATACTCAAAATCAATGGACACAGCATGGAAAATCTGAGACTCACTATCTCATCCGAGGACTTCTCAATATATGGGATCAAACAATCGACCCATTAGTAGACAAGCCCCTCTACCTCCTGAGCTACAGCTGTCATCTGTGCCAAAAGAACCAAACTAGGGGCTCTAGTGTTGAAAAGTGTTTTTATTAACTCTAGAAAAGAGTCAGTGCAATCCTAGACAATCCAATCCATCAGGGCGATGAAATATGAGACCCCGTAGATTTACAGAGGGCTCATTTTGGATCAAGTGGAAACCTCTTTGCTGTCATGGATAGGCCAGAGAGAATGCAATCAGGCATGTTGGTAATCAACTCTGAAGGTTATAACATGCAATTTCAGAAAGAAGCAACACAAAAATAACCAGAAGAGATCTCAAACTTTCCTATTTCAATTGGTTGGAAAACAAAAACATAAAATTCTTCATTTGTAAGATGTCCAGTCTGCCTCTGACACACTACCAGCTCTGTTAAAAGATCTACAGGCAAACTTTAACAGGCAGTTATGGTGCAGACTGTGGTCCTGTGGTAAAAGAATTTAATCTACTGAGTGCCACAAATAAGTGACAGACATTTAAACCCAACATCATTTTATTATTCCAGGTTTTTCCTGTCTCAAACTGAGCCTTTAGGAATAACTATACAATATCAGACATTGCTATTGCTATGATGACATTGTCTGAAGGTCTTCTCCTCCCCATCTAAATGGCTACAGGGGCCCATGTGACATCTGTAAATATAGTCCAAACTTCATGACCACACAGGCTGAAAGCACCAACAAGCACATCCACATGAGCAACTGTTGCATAATAGTGTCATTATTTCCACTCTTTGATGTTTTCGTGCCTTTTTGGAAGCTGCTATGGAGACTTAAAGTTAAAAATAAATTTCCTGTTGCAAAGTTTTTTCCCCTTGTATCAGTAGGTTTGGGAGTTGCACAAAATAGAATCTAAAAAGGACAAAAAGCCCAAGTTCCCTTCAGCCTAACAAGAACTTTATCTTTCACATAAATCATTAGCTTTTCAGCTTGATCCATAGCATACTTGAAAATGAGCCGCCTCTAACTGCATCAGAGATCCCCATCTAGTACAGCTTGCAGGCTGACCTTAAAAAAAACCCAAAAAAAAAAAAAACCAAATAGCCACTGTAAGATTTTATTGATCATATATTTTTGGTTATATGTGTTTTAGTCTGCACCTTAAGCTGCGTTGTACATCAGGAGGAAGCCCCCAGTCAACCATACATTTTATTAGGACCAGATATCTTTGGAAGAAGGGCAGAAATTGTACTGCGAACAGAAGGTTTGATAAAGGAAATAAAAATAAATTACAATCTGTTCTGCAGCTGAGTGCAGTTTTATATCACACAAGTCTCAAGACTACAGCTTCAGGTACAATCCAATTCAGTTATATTGAAAAGCTCACTACAATTTATATTAATCTTGTAACAGCCGCCATAAGGGAAATTAGACTGTGAAACTTCTAAAACTGAGTGGCAGCAGACTAAAATTTGTGACCCTCAGAAAATCCTGAATAATCAGGCTCTCGGTCGATCAGTGATTGGTGATGATGTGGAAAAGTCTGATTGTCTTAGCTGAGCTGAGCTTCGTCCTTAATGTCTCCTGAAGCCTTGGTATAGAAAGACTTGAATCCTCCATTAACTGTATGAATAACAACAAACTGTTCACCATTTTCATGCAGGATCCTCCTGGAGAATCAGCTCAGGATTATTTCCACAGTTGTCCTTTCACAGATGTAGCACACAGTAGGAAGTAGTCCACTTCAGATGTTTTAGGCGAGGGAGGTACCACGACAGCATGCAAGAGGGAATGCTCGTACACCGGAGCATTCCAACGCCACGTGGATTTTGTGCAGGCACACTGGCAGTTTAAAGAGCAGCTTATATCCAGTGAAACTGCACCTGGATGTTTGAGCTCTGATATGCACCTTTGTTGGGTAATGCCTTGAGAATGTCAGGGCTGCAGTGCATGTATTAAAGCCACAGAACAATAATGTTGCTACCATAACATTAACCAGTGGCATTTTAAATCCTCAGGATTAGCATTCTAGCTATGGCTGTGTTGTTTTCTTGCAGTCAAAAGTCTTGTGTTTGGCTGTGATCAGATAACAACTGTGGAATCACAAACACACATATTGGCTAATTAACGCTAAGGTAAAAGACCAAAATAATACTAGAATTTTCTGTGCCTGCTGCCCTCCCCTGGGGGTACCGCAAGGCTATGTTCTTGGACCTTTCCTTTTCTCTTTGTACCTGCTGCCACTTGGTAATATTTTCTGGAAACATGCCATTTCCTTTCATTGTTACGTGGACAATTGTCAAGTTTATTTTCCACTGAAGCATACTGGTGTGTTCTTGGACCATCGCTTTGATTTTAAGCATTCCTGCCAAAAGATTACTGCTAAGTCAATCAATCAGAAAATTACTGGTTCTGTTGTTTGTTTTGTTCTTCCTCAACTGGAATGAAAAACATTTTATTGTTTTAAACATTTGAAAATGTCAACTTTTCTTTGAAAATGCACAGTATTCTATAGATTAAATTGTCAATTGAATAATCCTAAAAGGAATTAAGCGAGCTAATCAAATATGACAACTGAAATTATTCATTAGCTGCAGCCTGACACTTGTGTGAGATAATAAGCATGCTGTGTGTAAATGAATCCATTATTTCCTGCACTTAGATTAGGCAAATTGTCACAGAGAAAGTAATAAGAAGGGACAAGAGACACAGCATTAAAGAGGACATGACCTTATTGTCCTTTTTTTTAAGCCCAAAGAATGACACAGAGGAGAAGACAGTTCTGAAACAAACAAAGCAGCAACATCTGGAGAGCATCCAGAGATTTAGTAATCCTGTTTACAGCCTAAGGCTCTGAAGCTGTTCATCACTTGAATCCTGATCCACGCTGATCATAACCCAAAAACACTGAGGAGGGGGGGGAAACATCAGACACTGCTGCTGCTGGTCAGTCCCCAGGTGTGACTGTCTGAGAAGCAGGTTGATAAAAGCCTCCATTGTTGCCGCAGATGAAGGGAAACAGGCTGTAAAATTTAAAAACACGCCGCACAGCTGAAAGATTTAGAGCACTGCCCCTTTAATGTTTGTCCTTTGCATGACACAATATTGCCCCTCTGGGCCGCCACAGCCGTTTCTGATCCAACAGATTTGATTCTTAGTTTGGTTTTCATAAACGTATCCAGACACTTGGACCAAAAAAAAAGAATCTTTTATCAACTTCAGCCCACATCTTTGTTTCCAGATGTTTCAGCCATAAAATCTTACATCAAAATTTAGATTTTGACCAATTCAGCTCCCTGTTGTATCATTTTCAGTTGTTTATTTGTCATTTTATTTATTTATTTCATTGGCTAAAATGTCTGCTGTTTTCAGCTGGTAAGAAATGCTTAGGTGGATACAAACCCTTACATTCCCAAACAGCACACTCATGCACTTTTGGATTTTGTCTCAACCATACTTCATATTTGCAACTGTACAAATACAATATAATAAATGAGATTTAAACTCATTGCAATAGTACATATCAAAGGACCCGATTCATAGTGGGGAGCTAGAAGAGACTTTTCTTGCTTTCTTGCATGGAGCAAACTACAATGACCAAATTACAGGTGTCGTGCTAAATGCAGATGCAGAAAATGTTAGTTTTACAATCCTAACTATCGGTTATTTAGGTGTTTACTTAAAAGGTACTGCCTCCATTACAGAAAGGTGAAAATTATTCCCTTTTAACAGGAAGTACCAGGCTCACTGAAGGGCTCTTAGGGGTTTGGGACAGGACAGGACAAAAGACACACTGTGGAAGGAAGCCAGAGATTGATAGTAACTAATCATTAAATACAGAGTGATGAAAAGAGAAACACTCAGTGCACCATCAGGCCTATGACTAAGGGAGGGGTCGGGGTCACCTGATCCAGCCCTAACTATCCAATTGTTAAGTGATGACGTGACGAATCCTACTTCCGGGCCTAAAGTAGTCTGCGTTTAATATGGCTTTTGTGTTGTTAACATGTTTAATGTTATGTATTTTCTTCTATTTGATCTCAAAAAGCTCCTAAAACAGTCAGTGATCACTGTTGACCTCCCTCGGCTTTTATTACCGCTAATCATTTATTTAAGCTCAGTTTTTAAAACCTTAGGATGTAACTACAGCCCAGCCCATGCAGCAGTATATGAATGACTAACCTCGTATTGTGGATGGATTATCTCAGTTGTTCTCCTGGCTGAAGTTTGGTCCTTTTACAGCATCCTGCCATGCGATTACATTTGTTCCTGACCACCGAGAACACTCACGTTAACTTTTATCGAGTGGAAAAAAGTTAGCTTGTTTATATTATGCTAACATAGCTGTGTCGCTAGCGGTCACGTAGCACATCATTATATACCAGCTAGCCCAACTTCAGTAACCCTACAAACGTCACTGCTGTTTAGTTTTCTGTCTTCATTTATGCTGGAAGTGATAACAGAGCTGTACGTTTTAATTTGTTTCCAAAACCCCGCAGTCAGGACATGCTATATTGTATTTAGATAGAAGCTAGCGAGCTAACTCCCTGCTAACTTCTAACTCCGTTAAATGTCATAAATTCTGTTTTCATGGATGCCTGGATGTTAAACTCAATTGTTACACCTGGTAGAGCAGAACGCTGATCATTTTATTAAAGATGAAAGACTTTAGACAGTTTTTCAACTCTCAGTAATGCCATAGTGATCGTTTGATATTGACCTGCAGCGGAGTTTAGGTCCAGACACGACTAGTGACGTCAGACTGAACAACCGGATAAGCTTTAGCAAAAAGGAAAGTTCTAGCCTAATATTGAAAGTAGTGATAGTGTGTCTGTCTCCTAAATCCAAACTGGGAGCTGGTTCCACAAAAGAGGAGCCTGAAAGCTGAAGGCTCTGCCTCCCATTCTACTTTTAAATACTTTAGGAACCACATGTAAACCAGCAGTCTAAGAGTAAAGTGGGGCTTTTGTAGCAAGATGGGGCCTGATTATTCAAAATGTGAGAAGTATTTTGAATTTGATTCTATATTTCACAGGAAGCCAATGAAGATAAGCCAACATGGGGGGGAGGGGGGGGGGGGGGGGGGGGGGTGGTAGTCCCTGTCGGTACTCCCACTGCAGCATTCTGCATCAGCTGAAGGCTTTCCAGGGAACTTAAGTCTAACTTTTCTTTTAAAAAGATCATAGAGATAGTATATCAATGGTTTCCTGGTAATGGTGGATTCATGGGTATTTATAGTTTTTTCAAATTACATTATCCTATTTTTCTTCCTCTTTCTGTGAAACACTACAAGATTTAGATGACTCATCTTGAACTTGGGGGCAAATACTGTAAATGTATAACATGTAATTTGATTTTGGGCCAGCAGCTCAAGGCTCTGCTTACCGTATAAAAATGCATAATCGCTCATGTATCACAGCTTACCAGAGTGATATTACAGGAGTGGGGATATCTTGGCAAAAAGAGAAATTTGGGAGGACGACAACAGTCCTCTACAGCCCAGTAGCTTTTCTGCACCTCTTCTGCACCTCTTTCTACACCGCATTCACCGTTGAGCAACGCAGTCATACCCGAGACTTTAATCAAATCCTTCTCATAATTAGAGCATGTTTTTGGGTTCGTTTGGATGAAAATCACCTTACAGAAGACAAAGGAGCTTCTGTAAGCTTTGAAAAGTGATGCATTTGAATTTTGAAGTAGAGAATTAAATAAAGCACCATGTTCTTTCTTAGCTTTGTGTCAGCAGTTTATAGTTTGACCTGTTCCAACACCCTGTGGTCAAAGGCCTGCCCATGAAGAAATGGCTTTCCCCCGTCTCATGTGAGACGTTGACATAAATACTGATTTTTACATCTCAGGAAACGAGTTGCAAGCTCACTATGTGTTAGGATCTGAACTAACTCAATGAGACACCACAGTCAGAAAATACCTCAAACTATATTACTTGGTGTCTGTCATTGGAGTCTGATGGAGTGTAACAGAATCACGTATTTGTAACAAAAAAGCGAGTAAGGTGGGGAAAATATCAAAATATACTCCATATAGTGTAGTCAAATGAATGTCACTTCTTTAATAGGTGGATAAAATCCACAACAGTTCATGGCTTTAGTTGAGTACCCAGTAGTGCCTTTTTCTAGTTGGGGTTGTGGCCTGTAGCCTTGTGCGTCAGGTAAATGATTCTCAAACTTTGCTTCAAAGAAACTCTGAGTGAAACCTGTTTACTCAGTGACAAATAAAATTTGAATTTGAAGTGTTTGATTATTTCAAACATCAGAAAGAGATATGTAAAACTGTTTTACGTATTAACTATAAAATTACATTTCATGCGTTAGACAAAGATTATTCTGTTGTTTTGGGAAGCTTTTCCAGATACCTAGATAAGTAAAAATAAAGATGATACTGGTCTTCCTCAGCCCCATCCAAACCCTTTGAGTGCTTCCATTTGATGTGGCGTCTCATACAGTTTTGTTCCAAGGCTTCAACTCACACCGCAAACATTTCAGAAGCTGAGTGTTTAGCCTGCACAGTTTCTTTCATTTTGGAAACCAAATTCAGTCCTTTATCCCCAAACAGATTTTCTTCGAGACAATTTTTGAAACGTGCTCTGGTACATCTGGTGGAGTTACAGGCATTGTCTCGAGTGGGGGTTATATTCTCTTTTGGCTCTCTTGATATTTTCCCAAGATGAAGAGCCAGGCCTGATGAAAGTCACAGAACCCATTCACTAACCTGTTGGGAAGTCTTTCCAGAAAATATAGAGGCTGCCACAGCAAAAGAATTATGGCTGCACAAGCTTGTTGATGCAAACACAATGCAGATTGGAAATGTTGACAAATTTACCAAAGCCAACAGAAAATTATTTATACAAAGAAACTCCAGGTTCTCCACTCTGAAATGAGAAATGAAATCATGCATTTATTCATATCCTCCTTCTATTCCCTCTCTGACCTGTCTGCTCTTTGAAGGGGAACTCCTTTGAAGTGCGTCAGCATCTGTGCAGTGAAGACCCTCCAATTAGCTCAGACAGCTAACAAGCTCCACAGGGCGGCTCCATACAGATGACAGTACCTGCAGCTGGGGTCACAGACAGCTGACCCTCTCTGGGCTGCATGCTAACAGCTGTAGGCCCGAACCAAAAGTCCTCTCAGGCTTTGATCAAACACCGCTTGACTGAACCGGCGGGATGGTGATGGTGAGGTCTACAGAGAGCAGTTTTTACAGAAAATCCTGGTTTTATTTTCCTTTCTCTCATCTTTGTTTTTCCATTTAGTGCTGAAAGAGGAAATGAAATCACTGAATGAGGATTAGGTTGAAACTGCTTTTGTCTGGTAGCTAAAGTAGCCGGGCATCTTACCACAGCACCGCCAGTAATGAGAAAGGTACTATCCCATCAGACACACAGACAGACACACACACACACACACACACACACAGACAGACACACACATTTATTCTATGAATATTAATGTCATCTGAAGCCTGCGTGATGGCTGAATTAAAGCATGTGTTTGCTGCCTGAGTGCTCTGTTTCAGAGGCCGATCATCATCTGTGATCCATCTGTTAAACATCATTTTTAAGCATGAGTTTTTGTTATGGGTTTGGTCCTAAATAGGTAATGGGTATATAAGGCCATTATAAGGCCTTAGAAAGGGTGAATTTACAAAGAGCTACTTATATACATGTTACTGACACATTATATTTGTTTATAATAGCATTGCAAAGCCATTTATTGATTGTATTAATCTATATGTACATTTCTTATTAGAGAGAGCTAAAAAACTGTGAAAACAATAAAGTTGGAGCAGTGGTCACTTCATAGCAAGCTACAACCGGTTCACATTCACCAGCTGGGATGTTTGGATGCTCTCCGTGTGCCTGTGTGGGTTCTCTCCAGACTCCACAGACACACATAATGGGCTAACTGGTATTTCTAAATTGGCTGCAAGTGTGATTGCAAGGTTGAATGATTATCTGTCTCTCCGTGTTAGCCTTGTGATAGACAGTAAAAGACCTAGATGCCGCTTGTCAAGAACTATTCAACAAAACAAAACAAAAACAAACAAACAAAAAACACTTAACAGCCCACACGTTTTTACCTCCTGCACAGCTCGCCCCAACGTCACAGAGGTATGTTTAAAAACCAAAATACTAACAAATGACATCAAATCAAAGTGTTTAAATACCCATCTCTCTCCTCACGTCACGCCACACAGCTGTTCTGACTCTGACAATCACAGGACAAAGTACTGATAGTACTCTGTTAAACCAATTCATTTTCACATTTGAATGTTTTTTTTAAAACAAGCTAAAATATCATCAAAATTAGGCCGATTGAAATGTATATAATCCTATTAACACATATTGTAATATATTAACAAGCTACAAAAGTGTGAAAATACAGTGTGGGTTCAATTCCAGTTTATTTCTCTGGTAATTCAGAGCAATATGTACAATATTTTGTGCCACTCGTTGATTAAATTAGGTGAGCAAAATCCCGAGGCTGAGACCCCAGTGGAGCCAAAATCATCATCATTAAATCAAATCTGGATCAATGTGATTCAAAAGAATCTAAATGTAATCAAATCATGAGGTTTCCAGATTCTGACCCATAATAACCCTTCCCAGGACATTGTGTCTCGTTTAACCTTTAGTCCGCAAGTAAAACCACAGAGATAACCAGTGTGATGGTGTGACTGTTTACAGTTTCTCCTTTTTGAAAGAGGTATGTTTTACAGATTCTGGGAAATGTTACACACATCCTTACATTAGGAACATGAATATTTCATGGAGTCCCTACTGGAACCACAGCATCCTTTTATGTAAGAAAGCATTAAAAACCTTAAGAGCAACGCATCATTTAGATTTGGAAGCAGATATGTTAAAGTTACCACAAACATCGAACAAAAGTGCGAGAGCGGAATGTGGAGAATTCCCAGATAAATGTGGAGTTGTGTGGTCTGTGACTGATGAGATTCCACAAGAAGAGGAAAAAGGGTGCATAAAAAACTTTAAATAACAATTAGAAAGAGAAAATAAAGTGGAAATCAGTCTGTGCTGTGATTCACACTTGGACTGTGAATACTCTATAACTGCTTAATCAGAACATCTGTGATTTGGGCCAAGTTAAACCAATATAATAAAAATATACAGAAAGGAAATGAGTCTTGAACCAGAGCTTTTTTTTGGCAGCCAGAGGGACAGAATTAAATTAAAAACAAATAAACAAACTGCTGATGAATCTCCATCTCTTAAATGCTAATTGTATTGTTTTGAGGGCAAAATCTCACAGGCCAAATGTTCCACACTTTCCGCTACAAAGAATTACATATATTCTCAAAGACTGAGAGTTTGGGGACCATTTTTGAAAGATTTGTATCCAAGAAAAAGCCAGCCGGAATAACTGATTTGTATAAGCTATGCAGTGGATATAGATTCTCTTTCTCTTTCACTGTTGATATTAATGTTCAATAAAGATGAACCCCCCCTCCCACCCCTAAAAAAAACAAAACATGTTTCTCCTTCTTAAAGAACATCACAAAAGGAATTTACAGCAGTGCATGAGTCTATGTTGATGTGTGAGAGTAAAAGCCAAGGCATGCCAATGAGACATGGAGTGCGTCTCCAACATGTTAGATAACAGCTGTTGTCTGCAGCACGTTGATAAGCAGGTCGCACCGAGCGGGACATGGCAGCATTTTCCTCAAGAGGTAAATGAAGAAGAAGAAGCAGCTAAAAATACGACAGCGGCAGACAACAAACATCCTGACGAGAGACATCACACATGTCGAAGCGCATCATTTAACACGCTTGGATATGAGAAAACTGCCATTATCACTCCACTTAAAATTCAACTCCTCGTGTCAGTTATTTTTCCAATTACAATTAGAAAACAAGATATTAAAGATAAAACTAATATTGGTGGTCTCGTTCTCCAGTGCAACCCTTTCCTTCACAACTGTGCACTTTATCCCCTCTCTAAAAAGCTGAGCTCACTCTGGGCAGCAGTTTTGCAGATCTTTCTTTGGACAACCAAATGCAAATTTAATTGAACCCCAATACATCTTTCTTTTATTTGTGTTTTTAGAATTTTCTAAAGCAACAATTACCAAAAACCTCTGAAATCAGATGCGCTCTCCGTATTGGGAAAAAAAACAACCTTATCTAGGGCTTATTTTGAGTTTGCCTTTAACAGCAAATGTCTTTCTCACCCTCGACCTGTCTTGGCAGAGTGTCGCCCCTCCCTGAGCCTGGTTCTGCCAGAGGTTTCTTCCTGTTAAAAGGGAGGTTTTTTTCTTCCCACTGTCGCCAGTGCTTGCTTATAGGGAGTCGTTTGATTGCTTGGGTTCTCTCTTTATTATTGTAAGGTCTTTACAGTACAAAATAAAGTGCCTTGAGGTGACTTTTGTTGTGATTTGGTGCCAAAATGTAATATTTTATAACAGACTAAATTATGAAGATTGATGTGTTTGACAATCGGAAGGAGCCTTGCTAATAAAGCACATTTCCTGTTTTAAATAGTACCACTTGGTTTATATTAGTTGAGATGCAGTTATTGTGTTAAGTGAGCAATAAATTACTGCATATGCACTATATACTTGTGATTTAATACAAGTTTTGTAGAGACTTGGTAATAAGTCTGACTCTACTAAAGCCAACATTTGGATATGCTATGACTGACAGAGATACACACTATAAGGCTAAAAGTACTCGCTCGCCTGCCTTCACATGCATATGAACTTGAGTGACATCCCATTTTTAATCCATAGGGTTTAAATGATGTCAACCCACCATTTGCAGCTATAACAGCATCAACTCTCCTGGGAAAAGTTTTCACAAGTTTTACGAGTACATGTCAATGGGCTTCCAGAATCGCATTTGTGAGGTCAGACACTGATACTGGTCAAGATGTCCTCTCTAGTCTCCGCTCTAATTCATCCCAAAGGTGTTTTTTTATCGTGTTGAAGTCGGGACTATGTGCAGGCCAGTCAATTTCTTTCACAGCAAACTCACTCATCCATGTCTTTATGGCCCTTGCTTTGTGGACTGGTGCACAGTCACATTGGAACACGAAGGGGCCATCCTCAAACATCCTTCAAAGTTAGGAGCATGAAACTATCCAAAATGCCTTGGTATGCTGAAGTATTAAGAGCTCCATTCACTGGAACTTAGTAAAAGGATGCAGTGAAGACCCTCCAATTAGCTCAGACAGATGCAGTGGTCTAAAGCACCACTGCAACCAAAGCTTTGGGTTGTGCTTGGTGACACAGCTGCTTGGCCATGAAAACCCATTCCATGAAGCTCTCTACAGACTGTTCTTGATCTAATCTGAAGGCAACATGAAGTTTGGAGGTCTGTAGAGATCTACAGAAAGTTGCTGATCTCTGTGCACTATGCTCGTCAGCATCCGCTGACCCTGCTCTGCGGTTTTATATTGCCTACCACTTTGTAGCTGAGTTTCTATCATTCCTAATAACTTCCACTTTGTTATAATACCACTAACAGTTGAATTTGGAATATTTCACAACTGGACTCGTCACGTATTTGGAATCCTATCACTGTATCACGCTGGAATTCCTGAGAACAACCCGTTCTTTCACAAATATTTGTAGAAGCGGTCTGCATGCCTAGGTGCTTGATTTTTATACACCTGTGGACATGGAAGTGACTGGAAGACCTGAATTCAATGACATGGATAGGTGAGTGAATCCCTTTGGCAATACAGTGTATGTCTTTCCCTGTTATATTCATTAAAATATGCCTGTGCTTCAGTAGATGAAACATTTGTTAAAAAACAAACAAACAAAACCTTAGTGGATCTTGAAATATTTCTTTCTTCTTTTAACAGCTGGGTCTACTCTGAATGTAATTCAGTTTCTTTGCATCTTTCTGAAAAATAAAATTCAGCCAACAGAAAATGCAAATGTTTAAAAATGGAGAAATCTTTGTCAGCAGAAAAGTTGAAGCAGGTTGAATGCATACGAGAACATGCAGCACCTGAATGAATAAACACATGAATAAATGAATATGTCAGTGAAAGCCTGTCTGACTCACTGGGCTGCTTCATATGTATACATGAAGTACTAGCCTTTAATGTGCAAGTCATTCACAAACAGCTGTGTGAAGCACCTAATCTCGATGGTTTCAAACTACAGAGATCAGTTCTGTGTCAGTCTCAACACATACACACTCTTTTAAAACATATCGAGAGGCCAAAAGCCTACAAACCCACCGCAATTAGAACACTCCGCGACGACAGCAGCTTCCTGTTCTGGATAAACAGCTACAGCTACAAGTCACTGTATATCTGTTGCTTATCAAGAGGGAAATGTTAGCACCGCAATCACTTTCTTTCCTTCCTACTTTGTTTCACAAACTTCCATCAGTCTCATTTTCAGGCCATCACTCGCATAGCTGACTGCATATTAACACAGAAACACAGCAAAACTCCATAAGAGCCTGCACTCAGCTCTTAGTCATCATCACCACTGAATGCGGCTAATAGCCAGCTGAGTAGACCTCTTAAGGCAGCCGAGCCAACACACATGATGATGTCTCTTCTTCACTAAAATTCATTGACACCAGTGTTACAGCTTCTCAATGCTGCCAGTTATTCTCCGTTTCTATTTGGGCTGGGAGATCTTCTCTGTAGTCCAACAGACATTTATTAACTCCAGTGTCATTGCTAACAAGTGAGATAATCACTGGATGAGTTTAACACTGCGCGGTTAAGATTTTAACACCTGCCAGGTCATTGGTGATTGGTCTTGGGTTAAGGTTAGTTTTTATTTTCCCCACATGGAAAATGGTCAAATTCTCAGAAACAGAAAGATGTTGCCTTTCAAGTGAAGTGTCATGTTTTCATTTTGACATCACAGTTTTCCTTTTAAAAATGTTTTCCATTTGGGTATTCCAAAAGTCAAAAGTACATCATGACTAACCTTTACCCTTAACACACACACACACACACACAAACACACAATACAACGCTGCTGAGAGTGTAAGAGTGTTTACAAGATCTTTTGAGTGTTTACTTCCTACTTCAAGTATGTTGACAAAGACTACATACCATAATCATTGGATACCACAGCTAATGTTTTTATGCTTCTCACTTTTGAATCTTTAACTTAAGGCATTGAATTTTCTAAATGGCCACAATTTTTCAGTTTAGGGAAACATACTCTTTTTTTTTTTTATGTGCACGTTTTTGAACAATGGGGAATTTAAATGCCCAACTTGGTCTCAGTTTAGACAAAAAACAAACAAACAAACAAACAAACAAACAAACAAACAAACATGTAAACAAGAATTTAAAAAACACCAGACACGATGGAGCTATTGTGGAAAAATATAAGCACCAGTGTCTGAAAATAATGTAAAAATATTACTCCTAAGCTCAGGATTTCTATGCAGCCAACGATGATGAGACTCTAATATCATTCAAAAAGTGCAAATCTAATTGATGCTTAAAAAATGACTTGTTATCATCAATTTTCAAATGGCTAACAAAACACTTCTTTGTAACAACCATTACAAAAGAGTATGCATGCCCATCCTGACACGTGTGTCGAATTCTCAACCATTTCCCTGAAATATCAACTTATGTGCTCCACCCAGATTCAGTTAAACAGCTAAAAAGATACCAGGCCATCATATTTGTTGGCTCTTTTTGACTCCCTCACAGTCTCCTTTCAACCCTCTCAGGCTCAAATTAAACTTTTTGTTGCTAATGCACAACCAAGTCCTGCAGTGGTACTTCTGAGTAAAAAAACAAACAAACATACTCATAAAATATGTATGTGGGGTAATCAGGTTGTTAGTTTTTAACTGTTGCAAATCTGCAACGCCTGCCTCGAGAGGGTTAATGTGTCCCACCTGTTTGTCCTTCGCTGGTTTCCTCCACAGCGGATTCTTTTCACCAGCAAACACAAAGCCCTGTGAAAAAGAATGAAAAGAGGCCACTAAGTTTTAAACACAAGTTAAAGTTTTTCCTTACTCTATGATGAGAAATGAGTATATTCTCTCCAGATACACATACATTCATTTCAAAGTGTGAAGAGTTGCGAGCATTAACTTGCACATAACCATGTCGGTTACATGCCAGCATGCTAACATGAAACTAGCGTGGCTGATTAGATTTATTATCAATCTAATTATAATGATGACATTAAATTAATACGCTGACAAGAAGATGAGTTGGAAAAAAAATCCCCTTGAATCCCCTCTAATGATCATCTGACCTTTAGATCATCCTCCATCGACACAACCCTAGTTTCCAGTTCTGTCTCTTTTAAAATAGGGGCCAGTTTCAATTTCTCATAACATGCACGACTGAAGAGCCAGCAGACCAGACAACAGTTGAGACTCACACCAGTCTTATCAAAGCATCTTGTGCAGGGGTTTTTGCATCACAATAATGCAAATGCAGCTTCCTTTATAAGAAAAAGAGGATATTAAAATTAATGGTAACACTTTCTTGCAGGGAAACTGAGCAGCACTGCAGATTTTTACAACTTGGGTCAGTAACCTTTTACATCATAGGAACTTTTTCATATCTCCAGGATGTCACAGTACTGTTCCTATTGGCAATGCAAACCCAAATAGAAAAAAACCCCCACACATCCCGAGGATGTAGTTATTCCCCAGTGACTATGGGGTTCAAAAGCACCTTGCAAGCGACAAATTTCAATTAGAAGACACAGAAAAGAGTTGCATTTAAACATAAATATTGATTTAAATACCACATCAGAGTACCGACAACAACACAGTCTCCTCTCTATTCAATTGTGTAACTTCCATTTGTGTAATCAATATCTTCCACTTATCCAAAGTTGATTTGTGGTGGCAGCATGCTGGGGAGGATGTTCCAGTCATCCTTCTCCCCTACAACTTCTTCCAGTTCCTTATGAGATCCTGAGGTATTCCCAGGCCAAACCACCTTGACTGGCTCCTTGCAACACGGAGGAGCAGCAGCCCTATTCCAACGTCTCTCTCTAAGGCCTGCCCAGCTACCTTCTAGGAGAAGCTCATTTCAGTCGCTTGTAATCAGTCTTATTCTTTAGTTCATTTCCAAGATCTCATGACCATACTGTAGGTCACAGTTGCAACACAGACAGCCTGTTAAATCAAAAGTTTATAAAACTTTACCTATTTTATCTAATGGGGGAATGATCTTAATAACGCAGATGAGTTAAGAGTGTGTAAAAACATGTCTCTCCAAAGCAAAGTGTCTCAAATTGAAGAGCATAACAAGTATAATTTCCACAGGCAGCATGTATAAATCCCAAACGTAGAAAACGTATACACAACACTGATGCATTAAGGCCTTTAGTTTCAGACTGCGCTTTCCAGTGTGGTTGTGGGCATATAGAGCTGCTGTGGGCTGGGAAATAAAAAAATCAATCACTCAGTCAATAAAAACAATACATTTTTCTTTCCGTTTATTCCTCGTGGAACTTACTGTTAAACTATTTTTGTCCAGCAAAATGTCTGATGTTAACTTTGAGGCTGGAGTCAATGTGGACTAAACGGGCACTTCAGTCGAATCCTGCTGACATCAGGCGTCTGATGGGAATATAAAGCCCATAGATGTGAAACCAACCCTTTGTTTTAAGAGATTTCAGCCCCCTCACAGGGATGTTTGCCTCCACTTAGATTGTTTTTTTAGTGGTATTCATGGAACAGTTTTGTTAGCAGCCAGCTTGTTTACTTCTGGACTGGACCTAACAGTGATGTTATCAGCTGTGGGGAAAATTTGGAAACAACAAGTCAGAGGAAAACTTGTTGTTTGGCAACTCAGTACTCGAGTTCATGTTTAAAAACAGCTTAACAGCTTCGTCCCCAAATCAAAATGACCTACTTTCTTCTCTGTAATTCACACCAAAGCAAAAAAAGTTCCCTCCTGTCTAATGGTTCTCTGCAGGTTGCTCAGGTTGTTTTTGTTGTGCCTTATCCCACTGTCAGACATACTCCAATTTGGCGACGGTAGTATGCTAGAGAGCCTCCCGGAGCTGGAGCTGGAGGGGCCACTTTCACCACAACCTGGAGTAGGTGGAGAGCTGGGACCACTACACTGAGCTCAGAGCAAAACAAGGACTTTAGTCGCCAGCTACAGCTCAAGATGACAGAGCTGGAGTCCATCCACGGGGTGAGAAACATGTTCGAGAGGCAGCTGAGGGGCACAGTTTAGTGTCTTAAAGCATTTATGGTATTCTGTCACGAGTCTCTCTTCACGAGTAAATGGAGGCGTTGTTCTTCACAGCATTACATTTGGTGGGTGTAGTCTGATAGAAAGAAATGAGTTCCTATATGAACTGTGAACATGTTTTTTTTCCCCTTTCTGCAAATAAAGCGCCATCTGATCCCAGTATATTATAGAGAAAGGCAGACATCTCTACAGCCGATATCTCCAAAAACTGGGCAACAGTTTTGCAATATTTCAACACAATAAAAGCAAAAAGCAAATTCTGGGGTCCAAGCATTTAATTAGGGCTGTGCAATATAACCAGAATCTCATATCCCGATATAAAACCTCTATCGTCCCAATAACGATATAAATCACAAAAAAATTTATATTTTCTGTAAATTCTGTGAATCTTGGGTAGGTGAAGTGTTTCCAGCTGGGCGTCGTGTAGCTGGAGTCGAGTGTTTTAACCGATGCATGACACTACACATTTTTAGACATAGGTTGTAACAGCCGCCGTTTTCTTTGTGAGTATTTCTTACACGGCGTGCTGCGGGGAAAAGCCTGTTCTAACGTTTGAGTCTAAGGTTTATTTTTTAGCACCTGACGGCTCTTTTTTGCTTCTCATCCGTCAATACTCTGCATACTTTTTCACGTGATTCCGTTTATTTTGAAAAGTCTCCACATGATCTTGAGCTTTATTGTGAAAGGTTTATGTGGAAAATAAACAAGAGGACATGTGATGGTTTTACCGTCGTTGTTGCTAACGACAGCGCATAAAAACAGGCGCTTGTCCGTCTGTAGTGTGGTTATATTAAATATAAGAGAAAGAGAGAACTTTAAGAAATTAATATACTGTAGCCACTACAGTGCCCATCAAAACCATGAAAAAAAAAATATTGCCGTAAAGTTTATTTTGCGACACCACGAAACAAACGATAGCGTAAAAAGAAACGATAGACGTTTTTATATCGTCATCCGATATATATCGTTATATTGAACAGCCCTACATTTAATCATACTTTTTTTCCCCTATTCTATAACAAACCCATCAGCCTCTTTCAGCCCTCATCAGTGAAGCAGCACATTACTCAGCCTCAGATGACTGTTGGTGGAGCATCTTGTGACTGAGAGCAGAGCGGAAAAAAAAAATCCTCACAGTCTGCTGTTTGTTGGGCTGAAAACCAGCTGGACAATGTGACACCAAACATTCCTGGGTTTTGTGAAAAATAACTGTTCAGGCTGACAGAGTGGAGAGTGTCTGAACACAGAAAACACAAGCTGCCATTCATACCAGTGGATGGGAGGAGTGTATCTAACAGTCCAATCGGTGAGCAGCTGAATGTGTGACAGGGTCAAATTCACAAGAGGAATGTGACCAAGGAAACATGTTTCTGTCTCGAGTGTTCAGGACGAGTATCCACGGCAGTGTTGGCAACATTTTTTCCTCAGAGGGCCAGACTGAGTTAGATAGAGTAAGCAGAAGGAAACAAAGTGCTTAAAATCCACTAGAAAATTCCTGAAAAAATTATGAATGTGCCAGTGTCCCTATTTCTGTGTAAAATAGGTTTGCAGAGATTGCAGCAAATATTGTAAGGAAAATGTAGACAGCTGGAAACTAGAAACAGATTTTAATTGTTTATGTTAATATCCTGATAAAAGTTATTTTCGAGTTTCCCAAAAGCTAAAAGATCCATGGATCTGAATTTTAGGCAGAAGAAGGAGAATAATAATAATAAGAAGAAGAAGATAATGACAAAAATCTGACAAATAATAAATAGTCAGCCTTAATGCTATTGCACTGACGCACTCAATTAACTTTGACAGTCTTGATAGATTGCTTTAAACTGTAAAAGCCAAAGAATGTTGACTTTTCTCTGTCAGGCTGTTATGAAATCCTGGTTGATTTTTGTTTTATTTCTTGTAACGAGGCTTGCATTGGATTCGCTGCGGTGGCTGTGTCATTAAAGTGTAGCTGTAATAGGTTTTTGTTTTGGGTGTGTTGGTTATGGGGTTCTCCATTTTGTATTTTTGCGCTGTCTGCAGGACAATTATGATATTTTGTGTGTGCGAGCTTTGTATGAGTGGATTATTGATTTAGGGTCGCCATAGTTCGTAGTGGTATAAGTCAAAGTGTAGGGGGGACATTGTGCTTGTTGTGTGCTTTGCAGTTAAGTTCTTTCGTTCTGATTGTTGGTTGTAGTGTTTTTTTATGATTTGTTTTGATGTTTTTTATTGTTTGTCAAGATCAGGGGATTTTTTCTTTTATTTTGGCGTGATTTGTCCTTCTCGTTTTTTACTTATGAAGTTAAATTGGGCTCAAGCTCTAGACGACAGGGGTGGCGGCGGTGACGTGGTGTCTCATGAGACAAGTCCAAAGCAGGACCCACTATAACTGGCTAAGACCGGATACTGTGTGATTTAGTGATGGATTTGGTATCGCCTGGTTTAGGATTAGCCATTGTCCAGGCTAGCAAGAGTTGTCAGGGCCTTGTGCTGATCTGTTCAGAATGCAGTTTGCGTGCGTACTAATCTGAGGGGAACTTTGTGGGTGGGGTGCAAAATGTAGAGCTAGTAGTGGGTGTATTATTCAATACAAGATATGCTT
>NW_024582387.1:492849-498697 GCF_018398535.1 Haplochromis burtoni | reverse complement strand
ACCACAGAGATCATCATTTAAATCATGAATGAAAAATGCATTATTCTGCTGCAGTTTTTGAATCTGCTTTCACAAAAACTTGCATGCTTCACAAAGGCGTTGCCATCTGTATAACACTCAGTGTCAGAATTATCACAGGCCTCCAAGTGTGTTTAATTCACTAGTCTCAGGATAGTGTTCTTTTGCCTGGCAACTAACCAGTTATTCAGCTAATCATATGCGCACCACCTTCAGTGGAACTCCCATCAGTATGTGTACTTCAAATAACTCCGTATCAGCTGCCAGCTACTTCAAGTTCATCTGTTATTGCCACGTAAACATTTCCAAAGCCAAACGCACTTGAATGCAAAGATAATTAAATTTATTTCACTACCAGCACACACACACAGACCAGGAAACTTGTATGTGATTAGTATCATGTTCAAGGACACTTCAGCCTCTAGACGTGAGGAGCTACAGATGAAACCACCAACTCTGCAGTTAATTTACAACCAGTTCTACGGACTCATCCACTTTTTTCCCCCCATAGTGTTGAAAAAGCTAAATTTCTCCATTTTGAAGATTCTGTGTGTGAAAGCAGAATCCAAGAATATGACACAGAGTCACATGAAAGCATGCACAGAATGTTCTGTGTGGACAATGTTCTGTGCCTCTCCTGTTTTTGTTTTTTTTTCCTGGTGAACTTTGAAATGAAAAGCCACTTCGGTTTTATTGAGCACATGATCTTACACAGCTGAGCCCAAAGGCCTCGCTCAGTGGACTCAGAGTCAAACTGTGGAAAACACAAAAACGCACCGGCAGGTCACTGGACCAGACCTCCAGAGCAGTTTCTGGTCCTCAGAGTCAGAAAGTCACCGAGTTGTTAACAACAGCCGGAGATGAAGAAACAGAAATGGAACAGCTGAGAATAAATTCAGCCTTTGAATTTATTTACTTATTTATTCTGCTTTCCCAAACAGCAGAGGAGCGAGCGGGTCCCTGTTCCTCTCTGATGTGTTTTATGTTTTAACAGATTTCATCTTGTCCCAGTTTGGAGCATCTTGGCTGTGATGGCAGTGTGTGCGTTCAGATCGGAGCCCTGCGTGTCTGTGCGTGCACGCTGTGATGAATGCCTGCGTGCTGATTGTGAGAGCTACGCCCAGCTCTCCAAAACAAACATTGCATTCCACCGATCCTCTGCACCAGTCACAGACCGGGAACAGGAATGAGGCCTGAGTGGGATTCCCACCTGGTAGGCAGAGGAGATGTGTACGTAGCAGAGTTCCCTGCTGGCAGAGCTCCCGGTCAGCTCAACAACACATTGACAGGAGGATAGAAAACAAACCACAGCGGGGACTCTTTGCAGCGTCTGCAGTCTGAACATGAACTGAACTGACTACTGGCAGGGATTCCCCCACAGAACAGTGCAGTCCACCCACATCCTAAAACAGCTCATGTAAAAACAGACCATGGCCACACCGCCTAAACTATAGTGACCCCCATCTCATCCCACACATCGGATATGCTGTGCTGAGGTTATACATTCACTAAATTTAAGGTATAAAAGAAGGCTCTGTTTATTTAAGGCAGGGTTGGACACCTCTTGTATAAAACACTAATCTTTTTGCCACACTTGGCTGGATTAGCTGGGATGCACTGCAGGGACATAGTCTTTGGGTAATTGGGCTGCAAACGTTGTTCAAATATCCTTGAAAGGTCTTTTACCCATGGATCACTGCAAACAATTGCAAAGTAGTGATAAGAAGTGGAAAATGACATCAAAATCAAAGTTCAAAAAATAAAAATAAAACATTTCCAGCACAGTTTAGCTTTATCCTTGCCACATTAGCGGGCCATTTCCGGTAGAAATGTGAACATAATGAGTAACAAATATTAAAAAATATTGCAGCAGCACATAAATATGAGCTGGACTCCAAATGGTCACTTGAAGGTTAAAAACATAAACAGTGCGCACAATATTGATCTAAATTTACCATATATGATGTGAAATGCGTTCATTTGATGTCAATCAATTTAAATGTTGCCACAAACATACCTTAATGCAGCGGTCCCCAACCTTTTTTGCGCCACGGACCGGTTTATGCCCGACAATATTTTCACGGACCGGCCTTTAGTGTCGCGGATAAATACAACAAAATAAAACTAGTACCGGTACCGAAAAAAAAAAGATTTATTCATAACACACGTGAAAAGACCCAGGAAAAACCGAGTTAATGATAAAAACGATAACAAAATAACGCTAAAAACCGATAAAAACCCTGAAAACCATACATTTCACACTCGAGCCTCAACTCTCGCGGCCCGGTAACAAACGATTCACAGACCGGTACCGGTCCGTGGCCCGGGGCTGCCTTAATGCATCCCTCACAATGCCTTCATTAAAACAAATAATAAAATGGAGGTTGCTGGCCCATTAAACAATGGTACTGACACCAGCAGTGTTCAAAGTATCCTTTAACTGTAAAACTCGCTCTGCAATAAGATGACTCATATGTTAAAATTCTGTAAAATTATCCAGTGGTTAATGAGGTGTTTTTTTCCAAGGGGAACAAACCACATAATTAACAAAATAATGCAACATATATCATGCTAATGGCTAAAAACCTCATTGTTCTTCTCTGTGAGTCTTTAAAATGATGCAGCAGATGCTCCAACTGCATTCATGTGAGAACAAATCTGATAAGGAACTATGTAGGTTACACTGATATTTCCACCAAATCTTTTACAGTACTCAGCCTCCAGTGGAGCTTCAAAGGATTAGATGACAGAGAAAGACAGAAGTCTGGTGGTGGGGGGAAAAAGAAAGAAATATACTCCACCTCTGCTCATTTTATGGAGAAAAATAAAATGGTTCAAGCACCAACACCAACACTGTTTTGAATTTTTAAAAAAAGTTTCTGAGGTCAAAAAGCAACATGTCAAATAAAGGGAGGAAACAGACACACAGAAACAGCACCTGTTGGGAGTGTAAGTAGAGGGAAGTGAAATTTTGACTGTTGCCAACACAACATGAGGAAACCACCGAGCCTTCACTTCCTGTTGGCTCTCCATGTGCCCTCCATCTGCTCACTTCCTCCTCTGACTGGTGCCTTTTTTTCGGACCGTCTCTGAGAACAGAATCTTCCTATACATCTGAAATTTTAAGAAGCTCCTCTGAAGTCATGAAGTACCAGATTGAAAAAAAAATAAAATAAATGACAATAATAATTAAGAGAGAAGGAGATGGAGGAAGAGTCTGATGCCTACCTCAAACTATGTTGTATGACTGACTTCCACACACTTTGTCACAAATGCATGATGATGTTTTACTACAGAAAAGTTGCGTATAAAAATATTTTTCAGTGTTAAACATTATGTGTGTGTTTGGGTGTCACTTAAAAAACCAGGCCCACACCCACATCACCTTCACCTCAAACCTGGTCGTCACGCACACTTTGTTTCAGCCACCTGAGTGGAAAAATCCTGTGGGTTTTCTACAGACTTATACAGAGGTTCAGCATTTTCCAAGTCAAGCAGAATGCGGACTGTTGTGTGAGACATTGTTATATCCCTTGCATCTCTTTAGCCTTTTATTGAAACAGAGACTTTCTCCCTCTCTCTCTACGTGCTGCAGCTGAACAGCATTCTGGTCAGTAGTGGAAGTGCACATCTAGCCCCCCACAAAGCGCTTCTTGCCATTTGGGCTCTCTGTTGTGTGGTTGCTAGGATTAGTAGTGTTTAGTTTCACTAGAAATCTGTCCTTTGAAACAGACTTGTGGCAAACCTGTAAAACCTCAGTATGCTTTCTTTTGTGTTTGAATAAATCTGGCTGCAAGCTTGGTGGGAGTTTTCTGACAGTATTTAAACACTTTCTCTCCTCTTTTGTGGCTAGCCAGGGAGCCTAGGTTTTATAGTTTTGCTTTGTTTGTTTTTTTTTTTGTTTTTTTTTTTAAACCTACAGCTCGGTGTTTCTCTTCTTTCTAGAAAAAGTGGATAGGTGTGGGTGGGGGTCTGTTTGTTGGTTTGGTCTTGAAGACCCAGAAGGCTATTTTCTTGCTTTCCTTTTCCTAACCAATGCAATATAACCTACAGAACTGTACTTCAAACAAATGAGCATCAGGAAAGCGTTTACTGGGGTTAAAGGTCAGGGGAGCCAACAGCTTATTCCCCATAGATTTTTATAAAACAGTAAGTCTTTTAGAAACCAGAGGAGTCGCTCAATGCTGTCAATTAAAAAAAAAAAAAAAAAAAAAAATCTGATTTCACTGGCTTGACTTTGGGAAAAGTAAAGCCACATCCCCCTTTTATACCATCTATGGTATGCACAAAAGCACTATTGTTTTGCATATTTTTAAGGCAATGACTCTGCGTCACCATCCTTAACAGAAGCCTGTTCTAATTCCTCCTATTTCCAGCCATTTCTGCCCATCCTGATGATTTCCCTTTGGGAATAAGAGCAAATACAAATTTCAGGAAAAACACAACTAAACAGATTAAAATATTTACCTCTGAGTCATTTCACTTGGAGTTCTTTTTAGCTGGTTCAAACCTCTCTGGTCTTGGACAGATACTTTCTCCTGTGGCTTCGGTCTTTTTATTCCCTCGTCTTTATCAGTTGGTAACATGTAGCAGAGGGCTGCCAAGTAGGCTGCCCCTCTTGAATATATGCACACCCAAACACAAGAGTGGGCTGCACACTCTTCACAGACACCAACCTGAATTACACAGCCGCTCAGCCAAGGAGCTGAGTCAGATTACCGCAGTCTGTTTAATATACAACATCTAAAGGTGAGCGTTATGGAGCTTTCGGGAAGGGAGTGGCTCTTGTACCTGCCTCTATTGGAACCAGTGTAAACAGGACTGTAGCCACTCCAGCTGGAGAGTCGGCTTTTCTTATCACTCTGCCAGAGTCGATGATGGTTTAACCTTTTTTAAATAGTGAGCACACAGGAAGAGGATGCACGAGCAGCTTTTACAGCTGTCTGAGTTCTCTGAATTAGGAGCAATAGGACTAAAGAAGGTCATTTACAGCAAATAAGCTCCATTTTAATCTCTATTTTAGATCTATAAAATCTCTGTGATATCCAGAAAACGTATATGAAAGTGTATTTATATTTGCAACTAGGGTTAGGTGACTATTGTGCTTGTCTTTTTGTTAGCAAAGTTACATTAGTCAACAGTCATGAAAGGCACAGATTCATTATAGTCATTCATGTTTAGATTCATTAATATAGTGCTGCCTTCTGTTGTTTGTTTTTTAGGGTTATTCGGTTTTCCTTTATTTTTTACCATTGTGAGACAGGTTCAAAACTATATATCACCTCAGGATATTGGAAGAATTGTCTTGATTTTCAAGAAAAATATCCAAAACTAGTCTTGATCCAAATATCCTTCTGGATCTTGATTCCTTCTGTTAAGGGAATTTTCATTCTTAACAGAGGTCTCAGATTGCTCTTATCATTATAATTTGCTGATTATTTTTGCAACAAGTGTTTCGTCTACAAAAGATTACGAAACTGAGAACTGGCAACCGGAATTCTCTAGAGCACAAAGCAGCGCCAGCAAAATTTCATTTTCTGTCTGAACAACAGTCCAAAATCTGAAATATTCAAGTTGCTCTAAGGTAGACATGGAAAAGCAGCAAATTCTCACATTTTCAAACAGAAACATTTTTGCCGTTTCTGATTGAAAATTAAAAAAAAAAGCATAATTCAAATAGTTCAAATAGTTGGTGTATAATTTTCTACTAAATGAACTAACTGTTGTGAATATAACTTATCCTCATAGCAACAGCATAGTTATCCAGCATCACCTGACCTCAACTGTAACAACCCACAGAGCAAAAAAAAACAAAAAACAAAAAAAAAAA
>NW_024582387.1:454264-492829 GCF_018398535.1 Haplochromis burtoni | reverse complement strand
ATGCTAATACAGTCACACAGACTCACACAGCCTGGCTCACTGCAGCTCATCACATTCACAACAAGCTTCAACACCTCTCTGCAACAATGGCTTCACACGTATAAACACACACACACACACACACACACACACACACACACACACACACACACCTGAGTGTGTCTTAGCGGCAGCTTCACCTTTGTGAGGTGAGAAATGTTAAACTGAGAGCACCAAGACAGATAAATGTGCATTAGATTTGCTAAGATTTCTTTTTAAAATTGTATATATCCTGTGAGACACACAAACATTTAGTACACACGTGTACAGTACGTCAATGTCAAACAGCTACATGTGGGCCAGCATTATCGTAGCTACATATGCCAAACGGCAGCCTGATCTGAACCACTGAGTCATTGTCCACATATCTGATTTTTTTTTCCAGTGCTTCCAACAGGTCTCTTTTTGTGCTAATCGATAAGCGTTTCCATGGATGGAAAAACAAATAGCCAATCACAGCCTTTGTGGGTGGAAGGACAACATTTTCATGTCCCAGAGCCAGAAAAAATACGAGTATGTGCTGCTTTCTGAATTTCAGCTTACAAAACATGATAAAAAGCAAACTCAAACCATGAGCACTGTCAGAATAATGAATAAATAACGAACAATGAAAAGGAATTGGAATTCAAATGGATCACCGGTGCGGCAAACAGCAGAGAAAGGTAAAAGCTGGTGGTAGACAATTAAAATTATTTATTACCCAGATTGAATCTAATCATTGTCGCCACATAATGTAGATTGGAAATAATTGGACTGACTGCCTACAAATATTTTTGCCATAAACCCACAGTACAATCCTCAGTCTTTCAGGAGTAAGGGACAGACTGAATGAGTCAGCAAAAGAAATCCTTATTTATACTGCAACTTCTTCTTCGATGTTGCTTCTAAACCATGTCTCATTCTGCTGTATGTTGCTGTGATTACAGCTGTTTTGTGTGCACTAGGACTTGGAAACCAGGACAAAGCTCGATGTTGGTGGGAATCTTTGCTGCTTATAATACAGAAAATGCAGTGCCTTTTGTAACTTTTAATTAGGCTGATAATCAACAGTTTACCTCCAAAGACACAAAGTCCTTTATTTTTATCTTGAATTTAATTTGTCACCTCAGATTGTGCACAGATGGAGCTGTTATTTAATTCTTAAAAAAAAAAATCTACTGCATGGAGCATGTCAGGAAAAAAAATTGAGATTCAGCTAAATTTCTAGTTTTGCTTCTTTCTTGCTTTTTTCTTAAAAAAGAAAAAAAAACTCAACTTGTTAATTAGTCACTATGATCATCCCCAACTCAAACTGAAAACGTTCCCTCACTCACGTCTGCAGCAAAGCAAATTATTAATGGTTAACAAACAGATTATTGACAGTCTAAGTGTTAGTTTAACTTTGAGTTTTTGTGCATTATGCACAGTGAGGGATGATGTAGGAAAAATAAAATCCAGGTCACTGGAGGAGCGATCATGGCCTCGATTAGTAGTCTTCTACTCACATACTGTCCATGAAAACCTCTAACTATCCAGGCTGCCGGAAGTTCATCACATAAAAGAGTTTAGTGAAATATATCCTGCATTTGTTAGCAGCTAACAGCTCTGACTCCAGACTTTAAATGAACCTTTTATCACCAATCATTATGTTTTTATTACTAAAGCATTAGAAAATAAAAGCATGCACAGCAGGTAGCGGCATCTTAATTTTAGCTGCTGTGACCCTCGCTGAGGTTGTTGATTAACATGACAAACATCAAAAGCAGCAGCTTCAACAAGCAGCAGATAATTAATGTTGATTTCATAACAGCTAAAATTACAGTTTTGGTTGTTGTCCAGTGAAAACGGTCTCTACAGCCAAACAGAAACATGACTCTGACACTGAGCGCTGTTTCGTATCAGATAAATATCAGGAGAACCACCCAGTTTAACTTCTAAGGGTATAATATAAATTTCTTATCAGCTTCACAGTGTGAATCAGGACCTCCATTATTTGAATCTGATTCATATTTAATCAACACTTCATATCATCTCCTGCTCATCTAATTTTCTGGTTCAGGCTACAGGCTGCCGATGTTTATTATGGCACTAATATAAACTGTAACGCACAAACAAAGGTGATTACCGATCCAAATTCAATATTTGACTCATAACTTTAGTTACTTTAAAGTGATGAAAGCTGAACATAATTACATTGGATGAGCAGATTTGATAAAATAGCAATGCTCATCACATCTCAGGAACTCTGCCAACTACTGAGGCTGACTCTTTGGTTGAGCTCATTTCAAGAGTGTTGACAAAAATGCTGTTTCTGAATTTTCCTCCTGTTGCTCAAACCTTCCTGTCTATCATAAATGCACAAACACCCACATCTCCACCCACTAAACACCTGCCAAGCAGCACACACACTCACACATCCACACGCAGGCGTTATGTAAGTGTGTGTCAGGAGGACACTCTCAGACGGTCCAGTTACAATCATCAATCCTGCTGACGCCTCCATGTCATCTGTGTGGATATTTCCATAAAGCAGGTGGACAGTGAACCCACTGCAGTGAGGTGGAGGCAGACTCCCATCCAATACTAGACTCACACATGGCCAAAATATGGTCTGTGGACCAGATGCCGGCCCCCTGACATCCTGAAGGGAGAATTTAACACGTCCCCAAAATAAAAAAAAAATGTAAAAAGTTTTAGCTTGGGGCAGGGAGCATGCAAAAGCAGGTACACCCAAGCCTTCAAAACACATTAATAAATACAATACTTTGTGATAATAAATAACAGGTATCAGCTGTCTTTTTGTAACGTTTCATCTGGCAGGCAAACTCTAATGCCTTGAACTCCAGTTTGCAGCTGTAATTCCTGCCCTCGGTGACCTCTGTATAGCCAACCAGTTCTCTGCATGCTGCAGGTTCAGGTAAGAATGACCCTTGTTAGTTGGTCACAATCGATATCCAAGAAAAAACAAGGACTGCAGTCCAAGATATTGGGAGCTAGAGTCTGTTGAACCATGGGATGAGAGTCTTGGTACCACCACAGCTGTGACCTGATAACTCTACGGGTAAACACAAGATGGGAGCTAGCTAGCTAGTGAATGAACATTCAATATAACAGAAGGGATTGTCCAATAGTAAACTGATCATGGATGTTAAAAAAAAAATTAAATGAAAAATATATTTGGCTGACTAGTAATATAGCATGTGGAAGACATTGTATCTCCCCGCCCCCCAAAAAAAAGAGTTATTAAATAGTAAACATACGCTAAGCTCAGTGATGCCTGTGGTGGTACTGCAACGTATTGAAAATCTGAGTTACCTACAAAATTTAAAACAGAGGCTAAAAATTTTTATTTTAATTAAATCATAATTATGAATAAAATTATCCTTAAACACATTAAGCATCGATATGAATTGTAGACACTGAAAAAGGTTTCTTACTGAAAATTCTTGATTTTTTTTTTTTACCAGGTGTAAAATCCCCACGTTTTTGTTATGTCTGCAAAAACGTGGGGATTTTAACATATTTCAGGACTGTATGTGTTCATGTGTCTGTTTAGTCATTTAATGTGTGGTGCTTCATTTATTATATCCAATTCAGTCTGGCCCTCAGAAGAAAAATGCTGCATGCTCTTGCTCTCTCTGGACAACTGTGAGTCCATTATTGCGTCTTCTGTCATGTTCGCTGATCAGAGGAACAAAGGTCGACTGTGCTGAATCCTCCTTCATGCTTTGAAGAGTGTTTGTAGTTACTTTAATCCGTCATCTCTACCACTGGACTAGTTTCACCAGTCTAACGCTAAGAAGCCTTAAGCTTCAGTACTGTTGCTATGGTTACCTGCACTTGAACATACAAGAACAGGTCTGATATTTCCATGTCTTGCACATGCTGCTGGTGCAAGTGAGTTGGATTGAAACAAAGACCAAATTATCACCAATGTGAGGCTCATGCTAGATTCTGCATAACGTACATTTTATTTAGCCTACTTTTTGGGTTTTTTCCACCATTAAATTACTTGCAGTGGATCTCAACTTTGTATTTCAGTGCCTCCAGAATTCAAACAGTTTTTTCTTAAAGAAACCAAATGTTTTCTAAGCCATTTGATATTATTTTTAGAAAGTTTAAAAATAAATAAATAAATAAAAAAATTTTTTTAAAAAAATGCTCACGCAACCTGCAGACCTTGAAATGAGCTTGTCCAGTATATCTTGGAGCAGATCAGAAAACATTTAAATGATTAAAAGAAAAAAAAACAACAACAAAAAAAAAACAAAAAACGCATGTAGCTCACTGGTTAGTGCACTTTTCAAAGTGCATTCCCCAATGTTAGTTTTGGGCACCACTATTTTGTTTTTGGAGCCAAAAGTGACCAAATCTGGAAAAAAAGGTTTGAGTGCAAAAATTATCAGCTAAAAATAGAAGACGTGGTTTACAAGCTGTATCCATAAACCATATGGATACAATGTGCAGACACATACTTGTTAATTAGTGCTAAATAGCAGACTGATAAAATATTGCAATAAACATAGAGCACTAACTTCTTGGATCATCAGAGGTTTTCATTAAAATTACTCAAAAGCCACCTACACCATAAATATTAGGGTGAGGCAAACAATTCATTTTGATAGTCGACTAGTCACCGATTATTTTTGCAATTAGTTGACTAATCAGATCATGCATCCACTGGATGTAAAACGTACAGTTTATTGCATCAGCATGTGTCTGCGCTTATATAACTATCATTAGCTTACAGCTTGAAGTGTTTAAGGTATGTGCTAACGAAAAAATAAACAAAAAATGATAGTTTAAACTTTTAATGAATTTTGCAGATTGTCTCAGTGGAGTTTAATAAACTCAGCCGTCTGCTCCTTGCTATCTAAAATATAACAGGACACTGGAGTAAATTCTCTACTATCTCACACTTCTGTTTAATCAGTTTTCTGTTTGACGTTTATTCAGCTGTGTGAAAACTAACTTTGATCTCAGCCAAACAGATTTACTTAGGAACAAATAAAAGACTGAAAAAGCCAAACAATAACATTTTTAAGTTATCTAAGTGACTTATATATATCATGTTTAACCTGAGTAGCAAAAGACCGCAGGGGGTTTGAAAACGACTTATCGGGAGTCCGCTGTTCTCACCGGCTCTAGTGAGCCTTGAACCCCGGCTAGCTACCCTAACATATGTCTCCGAATACGTCGCAGCACTTTTACAAATATGTGACCGAACCGAACAGATATTTGAACTTTACACAGCTACATTATTTCCTGAAAACATGTTAAAAGTTTATTTTGTGACCTAGAAAGAGTAATAAAAGTAATATTAAAACTAAGTAGCTACCGCCATTGTTGGAAACAGGAATTGGCTGAGCTGTGCAATGAATTTCTGGGATAGGTTTGGTCATACGCCCGACCCATCCTTCAAATCAGGAGAAAAGTAGGATGCGTTTGTCGGCTGCATTTGCAGAAGTCTTCGAATTTGGACAGGCTTCAAATGCTGCCTCCGAAGGATGCGGTTCCTGAATTTGGACACAGCTACGATACCGGAGTTGTTTCTTCTTCTTCGGGGTTTAACGGCAGCTGGCATCCTTGTGCAGTCAGTGCTGCCATCTTCTTTTTCAGTCCGTTATTACACTCTGAAATCCTACTACTTATTCCTGTCTTTCAGGATCTCACAAGGCTTTAAATGAGGCGTCGACTATTAAATTTGTGATCGACGATTTTGATAGTCGACGTAATCGTGACTAGTCGACTAATCGTGGCAACCCTAATAAACTTGGTGTTGAAATTCAGTTTAATGAATTCATCAACATGTTCTTTTCAAAGCTGGGAAACACAGGAGTCTATGGGGATTGAATCACTTTTGGAACCAGCCTCAAGAGTTCATGAGATGAAATGCACTTTTTGGTACATTTGTGTGTATCTTGTTATTTGATTCAACTTCAAATAAAAATGTGAGCTAATGCAAATATTACACTAACCCCAACCATGAGCATGCAAGTCAACCACAAAGACTCCCTTTGTGAGACACACTAGAAACAAAAAAAGAACATTTGAGCCCTTTTCAAGGGCTTCAGCTCTCATGTTATTCATAATTTCAGTTTGTTAACCTCCAATTCGTGGCGTATTTTGTATCTGCAGCTCATGGGTACTGCTGCCTGAGTGAGGATTTCCTGCTTAAATATTTTACAATTGAATAAAATGGATAGCATGCAGTCATAGTTCAGCAGTTCTTTATTACAGTGGGATGACCTCTTTTTTTTGCCAGCAGGGATATGAAAAAATGATAAAGGCCAATGGCTCTATTATAACCACAATCACTGAGGCTCTGCAGAGCAGAGAGCATCCATATCTTAAATATAGGCCTGAGCTTCTCAAAGCTGCACTGCATTCATTAATTTTTGATGTGAACTTACATAAGAGACAAAGTGAGCGCTGCAGGGTCTGTCTTACAGGCAGGGACTCCGCCTGCAGAGGGGTTTCCACATTTCACTAAATCTTAAAACCACGTCCATACAAGTGTAATGGATGGTGTTTTTGGATGCAACAGGCATGGATGATACCAACTGCTACATGAGCATGAATCTCCACAGGTTGTGAGGTGGATGGTGTCATGACAGTGACAGTATAAACATGTCCACCTTTGAAGATGTTGCTATACTTTTTTTTTTTTTTTTAAACAATAGACTGATGCCTTTATATGTCTCCTTGTAACAGCAAAACAGCAATATGTAAATTATTGCATTTTCTTAATTTTTGTGCAGTAAAGTACTTTAATATGATAGAATGATTTCCTGTATCAAAAATGAGAAAAATGACAATGATAATATCCCAGAGTTGATGTCTTTAGATTGATAGTTGTTTTGGAAGCAACCAATTGTCATTATATAAAACACACACACACACACACACACACACACACACACACACACACGATAATGGATTTTACCCATAAAAGAGCCTTTCTTTTGAAGAACAGATCATCACAAACTTCGTACCAGTGTCAATGGTAAAAAGCTGAAATTACATTTTACAATAAAAAGTCTAAACACTATAAAATGTCAGACAAGAAAATAAAAGCTCCAAGATAAAAACAACCTGAAAGCAATAAAAGAGTTAGTTTGTTCAAATAATTTCCAAACTGAGTCAAAAGATGAGATGAGATATATATTTGTATTATTTTAATACTTGAAAGGAAGCTGAAAGGAAGCGGAGCTCCGATAAGAAAATGTAATAAAAAAGGAAATACATTTTTAAAAAGTATTTTCAGCACAAACAGCAACTTTAACATACAGAAGAATGAACACCCAGCGGTTCAAAGTTCGGCAGTAAGGGAGGAAGCGGTTTTGCCTCGGGGTGACTCAGATCACATCGATCTGTAAATCAAGTCCCAGATGGTTTAGATTCCATCTGGGGTCTGAAGGTCTGACTCAGTGAGATCACAACAACACACTTGTTTGCAGTCTCATTGTCAGTGTAGCAGGTCAGCCTGAGATGTCAACACTTGCAACGAAAAAGGCATATGGATAAAAACCAGCACGAATGTCTCGATGTACATCTGCGTCACGCCTCTTGTTTTAATGCCCACAGCAGCCAAGGAACAGCTTGCATTTAAGGAGGGGCGTGAAGTAAGAGCCACAATTGTTTTTCCCTTTTTACTGCAAAAATGGCTGCTAAGCCAGTGTCTACAGACTGAAAACAGAATCAGATGAGACTGCAACAAACAGACGCTTCCTATGCAGTGCTGCAATTTAATAAGTAAAAACAGTGCATGTAGAATCTTAGGGCGAGGGCTTTTTACCGAGTTACCATTTTGAAAGCAGAGCTGAATACACACAGTGAGACAGCATGTACCACACAACATGTATGGCAGTTTTACTTGGTACTTCAACAACTACACAGACGCAGAATGAAGCACCAGCTCCTCTTTTCCGTCCACTTGGTGGAGAAGCGCTGATTTACAGCAATCTACCAAATGGAACAAAAATAAAAACACATGCTAGAGCCGCTCTTCCATACAGAACGGACATTGGTTAAAATTAATATAAATATATATCCGGCCACTATACGAGTCACACCTCTTTACATTTACTGTCTGATATTCAATATCCAACCTAAAACAAACATTAATTGAATGATGAAACCTTCAGCCTGCCCCTGAACTATTAATGTTAATAACAATTTAATTTTTCACAACAAAGATACCAGCTATGTGCTGCATGTGGTACTGTTAAATAGTCTTCTTAAGAACTGTTATGGAAGGGGCAATTACACTCTGCTGCAGACACAGATGAGTAGGCAGTGCTGTTATACTTCTTAGAAGTCTGACTAGTTGCTACATTGTAATGTGAAGTCTCCGCTTCTGAGTTGCCATCTGACTGGACATTTATGCTTCAGTGGGGAATCTAGCTAAGTTGTAACCGCAAACTGTGGCGTCGACACAGCTCACAACTCACAGCCTGTATATATCCAGCTACTCTTACACTGCAGTTTTTCATTTTAAGAATACCCTTCATCAATTTAAATATAAGGAGTAATAATTAAAAAAAAAAAAAATCTAAATTCATAGAGGGAGATTGCTGAAACTATCAAAATGGATACAAGGGAATATACCAGCATTGCAGCATTTTATTTGTGTCTATCAGCTGGTACCCCACATAAAACATAGGGACACAACCACACGGTAATTAACACAATGCACCTCGCACAAGAAATGTTGACAGCAACGGCGGCCACTTAAATCGGTTACATTTTAGGCTCTACAAGTAAAGGCCTGTGTTTTGAAGGCCTGATTATGAAATTCATATCCCTCTGACTCAACCAGAGCCAAGCAGACTCACAGACATGGAATCTATAACATGCTTTTAACTGACTGACACGACCGGAAAGCATCTGCGTGGCAGCCATAAAAAAAAAAGCTGGTTAAATTCTTTGAATACCTATACTGCTTTTTTTATTACCACTTTTAGCAAAGAATATGCCTGCGAACAATCCGTAAACAGCGTTGTCAATGTTATGTTGATGGTGTTGTTCAATAAATATTAGTGTGTTTTTGTATAAGCTAGGATGTGTTTTGAACCTTCACCTTCAGCCATGTTAAACCCACCTGTAAATCCTGTGTATTCTGAAGCTAAATCTTATAAATCTTTTGTGCATTGTGGTTCCCATTTCCCAAGTCCTTAAATTCTCTCTCGCATTGATGGAAAACGGCATCAAGGTCAAGGAAAAGTGATTAGACAAAGACACGGGGTTACTTTTTGGACTTTTTGACCACAGCCTTGGTTAATTCTTCTTAGGCTAAAGGAGCTAGAGCCTCATGCAGGCCGTTCAAATGACAGACGCACTGAGTCAGCATCCGTCGTCTCTTGTGGTCATCAGGACGACAGCAGCAGCTTGAGACAGATACAGAACACTCGACTGTCTGCAGGTAGGCGTGACCGTGTGTCTTCAGTGGGGACGAGGTCGAGGTTGGTGAGATAATAATGATCAGCATGAGAGCTGGAATTTACAACGTACTTTATTTTTAGACATTTTTATTAACATCACTTCAACTGCATGTAATATAGCTACTTTGTATTGCTTTAGAGCACAACTGGCTCCACCTGTCTGTTACAGAAAGGCAAGAGATATACACCCCCTGCTGCAGTGGCACCCATTACATGGCTCTGTAATACACCGTTATAACCAAGAAATCTATTTAGGAGATTATTTAAATAAGGCTGGGCAACAAAGATCCTAATTTTGAATGTGATCTGCTCTTAAAATGCATCACCAAATAAATAGCAGCGCAGTATGAGGCCTGCTCCATTAAGGGAGAAGAAAAACAATCATAATTACTAGGGGTGCAACGATACAACAATACAAAAGAGAGTTTATTACAGAGAAATGGCTCTTTCCAAAATAAAAGCTATACTATACGCTTCTTCTGGTCTATATTCTCAGCAGCATATTAAACATATCAGGTCCCCATAAGGAGAATCACGTGCTAACGGCTGTCTAAATGACTCGGGTAAAGTTTGTAGCATGTGTGCTTGTTGGTTTTGTCTGCTTCCACTTGTCTTTGCACTAGTATGATGTCGGAGTAAATGGGCTATCATATTCGTTGTGTTCCCACTAGTGCTGTCAGCGTTAATCTCGTTAAAATGACGTTAACGCCACAACACGGCAAATCTCCGTTAACAAGTTACCGCGGATCACCCCGTGCTTGGGGCTGGACGGCGTCAACACGTTAAGAAGCTAACTGCGCTACCGCACTAGTTCCCACAAATTGAGCATTGCGTGGCACATCCGACATACTGTTTTACTTTTGTCCATGACGCGCTTACCATCAGGGTCATGCTTCACATGAAAACCAAGATAGTTCCAAACGCCAGATCTGAATGAGAGTGGGGGAGGTTCAATTTCGGGTAGCGTTGAGGTAGTTGCCATGTTGCAACGAGCTTAGCTTCCGTCTTGCTAGCTTGCACTGCGCTCAGTGTATCTGCACTTGACAGTGCAGCCTAGGCGGAGCAGTCGAACGCAGATCCACTGAGCGCTCAACACAGACAACATCGTCAGAAGGAAAGTTGATAAAATAAATAAAAAATGTTGTATTGTTTGATAAATATGTGTACCGAACCGAAAGCACTGTATCGATCGGTTCAATATCGATACGAGTATCGTTGCACCCCTAATAATTACTCTGGTAATTATTGAGATGATGTTTATTTGACTTTGAAAAAACTGTACATATTTTTTCTACTTCTTCTTTTAAAATTGGATTTTAATTATATCTTAATTTGTTTTATATAGATTATCTTGTTTTAATAGTCACTGCAAGCCACAACTGTAGCTGAAATAAAAATTAGACGAATGCCTTTATTTTACATGAACTTAGCAAAAGCCTGAACAGCTGTGACATTACTAAGATGACACTTAGTTTGTAAAACAGAAAAAACATGAGGAAAAGGGTTTTAAAGACGCAAAGAAATGGATTTTCATTCTGCCTCAAAAACATCACCATGTTGGATTTTTCTGTATCTCAGAGTTTTCTGTGGCGGAAGGACAAAATACTTTATACGCAGGAAAAACCCAGCAATTCGTATCTGATGTATGCTGATAATGAAATAATGTAATGTACTAAAGAAAAAAGGTAAAATGTAAAAACCTTTTGACTGGGGTGAGATGCTGCATCAGCTAATTCAATAGAAATCTCTTTTCTTGAGCAGAGTTTTTGGTCATTAAAAACTTTTCCACTATAAATAACTGTTCCTGCACCCAAGTCCATAGGTTTGCCTTCTTGTGGGTCCCAATTCCCAGGAGAAGAGAGGGAGTTTGGTGTTATGTGGATTGAGTGATGGTCTGCCTAACGGTGCAATCTTCAGGTACAAAAAGTGAAGACAGATCATTTTATTTTCTTGGCCAGTCCTGCAGGTAAGATCTGTGTGTGGGAAGCACTAAAGTAAATCCATGACACGTCAATATCATCAGATACTGAAATCATAGTCAGAACAGTTTCAGCCAAGTGCTTTACAACCAATCTGCCACTACAATAAAGGCAACAGTCCAATTTACACATAAAACTGCCACTGGACTTACCAGAACAGGTTGCCTGTCTCTCACATACCTGACACATTTCTAAAATTATCGTAAAATTATGAAAACGAGGTTCATTTGTTTCCCAATTGACTGATGAGTATAGATAATGTGAGAAAACAGTGAAAATGTCCATCACAGTTTAATCACAGCCTGGGGTGATTTGTCTAGCCTGCAGCTTGACAACCAAAGCAGTTTAGAGTGATATAAGCGATCAATCAACTAATCTGTTCAGTTCTAGTTCGATCAGATGTAGGCCACCTTGCCTGAAACAGCGCCCATTTAACCTCATAATTTATTTATCCAAAAATACAGCGTTAACCTTCAGCGGCAAAAATCAGTGATGCTGCTGTTAAGGTTTAGCAACAAATAACATCAAGATGCACCAACATAGGTGTGGCAGGACCACTTCATTTGAACCACTTAATGAGAAATCTAAATAATCCTGTAAACTGTACGAGATGGTCTAATACGACCATTGTTATACATGGAAATAGCATTGATCTATCCAGTGAAGACATTCAATGAACATGTTTTGTTAGTTAGTCAACTAATTCACTGACTTGCAACTAATTTGATTACCAAATGACTGTAAAAAGGTACCCGCATAACATCTACTCCATATATATATAGAGTAGTATTACCAGATGGCCATTTTTAAAAATATCATCATTACTTTTAAGCCACTTATGTATAACTAGGCGTGAATCCTGTCTCATCTGTTGTATGGTGAATTGAAGGGGTCCTTGTAGACCCTATGATGTGAACACAGGGGTGTCCTTAGGAGTTTTTCCTGGCATTCTTATGCTCATCTTGAATTATAACGTTTTCTGTCACATTTTCTTCTACTCAATTAAGATTAATATAAAACAATTCTTTCATCGACTTCCCAAAACATTTTGACATTGAATAACCATTGGCTGTCCATCTTTTCTTGATGTCTAGTCTTGAAAACACGCCATAAATCCGACTCAAACTCTTGACCTCTCTCTTGACCATTCATCCATTTTCTTCTGCTTATCCAATTCAGGGTTGCAGGGAGGGCTAGAGTCCATCACAAGAAAGGCAAGAAGATGGGTACTTCCTGGACCCTGCCTCCAGGCTGACACAGAGACAGACAACTATTCATGCTACCATTCATTTAACACCTACAAACAATTTAGAATCACCAGTTTACCACCAGCTTAGCTTTTTGAACATGTTTGCTGGGTTTCCAACAGGGATGTCCAGATGATGTTGATAAGATAACACGCAAGAGATGGCAAAATTTTGTCTTCAACTTTCATTCTGGAACCACATATCAACCAAGACACCAACATAAAACAGTGGTTTAACATAAATTTTACTTTGCTGTAACGTCTAACAAAGACACCCAGGTGAGAAAAAGTAAGCCTAGCAGATATGTCTGTGAAGGTTCTCAGTCATCCAGGTCATCGTAGTCAAAGGGGCTTGCAAAGAAAGGCGTCTGGACTTCTTTAAGTTGCTTGAAGACGTTTCCCCTCTCATCCGAGAAGCTTCTTCAGTTCTAAGGTCAAATGGTGGAGAGTCCCAGATATAAACCTAGTGGGAGTAACCCCCCACAGAGGGACAAAAGGACCCCCTGATGATCCTCTAATCGCCTGAGCCAAGGTGTGAAACTGGGTGTGGGTCAAAACACAGACTTAACAATGTGGTGTATGCGGTACAGTTCAGCAAGGAATGCTCAGACCTCTACATTGGAGAGACCAAACAGCCACTTCACAAGCGCATGGCACAAGCGCATGGCACAAGCGCATGGCACAACACAGAAGAGCCACCTCCACAGGACAAGACTCAGCAGTCCATCTGCATCTTAAGGATAAAGGACACTCTTTCTAGGATGCCAATGTTCACATTTTGGACAGAGAGGACAGATGGTTTGAAAGAGGAGTGAAAGAAGCCATCTATGTCCACTGTGAGCGACCATCTTTGAACAGAGGCGGGGGTTTACGACACCAACTCTCTGCCATCTATAATCCAGTTCTGAGATCCCTTCCCAGACGCCTTAACGCCCACTCACATCCTGGGCCATCTGATCTCAGGAATTCGCATGATAAGGTGGGGCCAGGTTTCACAATGAAATCACCCGAAACTCTGGCTGATTGGGACCCACACCCAGTTTCACACCTTGGCTCAGGCGATTAGAGGATCATCAGGGGGTCCTATTGTCCCTCTGTGGGGGGATACTCCCACTAGGTTTATATCTGGGACTCTCCACCATTTGACCTTAGAACTGAAGAAGATTCTCAGATGAGAGGTGAAACGTCTTCAAGTAATTTAAAGAAGTCCAGACGCCTTTCTTTGCAAGCTCCTTTGACTAAGCCTAGCAGACAGTAAACGTTTGTCTCCAACATTGGCACAACCTTTATTTTGGAGCCATGCTTGATCCAAGGCTAGATGTTGACTAGAAAAGACAGCCAGTAGGCAGTTTGGCAGTGTCAAAAGGTCAGGAGTTTGAGTTTCCCTCATAGTATTTTTTTTTAAATTCGTTATGTTGTTGTAGTCCATAAATAAAAGGATAATATACAACAGTTCCTTATCAGAGACTTAATTTGTCAGAAAGTCCAACCAGAACATCTAGGTGATAAGGAGGTACGTCCAACAGACGACCCTTGCTCAACTGTCATTTTCAAAACCTTGTTTAAACAAAAGCGAGACCTTAGAAAAGTGGCTCAATGCATTTGCCTGACAAGAAAATGATCCCTTCTCTAGCCCTAGGGGGGAGACACAAAACCTTTCAAGGTTGCCAGGAAGAGCATCTGGTGTCAAAATATGCCAAACCAAATAGGCAGTGCTACCTGCTGTGCTTGTGAATGGAGGACTAGTTAAAATCTTTAAACAGAATTGAGAGACAACGATTATTCAAATTTGAAATGTTTGCTTGGTGTTATCATAATGGTTGGAAGCCACATAATCATATTTCATTCCAAACCTCGATAAACTGTACAGACTTCGGTGGAATACAAAAAACTAGCCATTTTCCCTTTAGAATCAAGCAAACAGCAAAGTCATTGCTGTCATACTTATAATTCAACCCTTTTCAGCAAAGAGTCTTCAAAGTTTCCCTTTCTACTAATTTCATTTTGCAAAAACCCTCTATGTTCCGATAATTTGCAGCAGCAGAAATCAGAAGGAGCAATGCCCTCTTTTGGAGGTCACAAGCTGAGGAGGAGTCACCTCATGAGCCAAGATGCGGGATCCCCCCTCCTTTCTAACGCAATAAGGCAGGACACACCCAGCTACAGAGGGGAGGAGGAGGAGAAGGTGGAGATGGATGAAATGAGAAGAGAGGAAAAAGAAGCAGAACTGCTGCTGCTCCTCCTCATCCGCCCAAATAAGCCGATGACGTAAGGATGGTCCTTCCTTAATTAAAATAAAGCGCAGTCGGTAACGATTTTTCCACCCTTGTTCAATACCGGCAGCCTTGAAAACGCAGAAGTAGTATTTACAGTGCGAGTGCTAAATATGGGGGAACCACTCCAACAAGCTTAACAAGCTCATCCTGAAGGCGCCACATTCGTGTCAACAGTGTGAGGACACCACAGTGATACAGAAATATACACAATTAATATCACAACAGGGACAAACAACCGCAGCAACCAACGCTCGCTGCTCAGAGAGCTGTTTTTAACCAACTTACCACAGGTCCTGTGTTTTTTCTGATGGTAAAAGGCGCCTTTTCCGGTTACCACTGGAAATATCACTCGGAAAGCAACACACTCAAGCCAGAGACTGTTAACAAATTGTTTCCAGGCGCCCAGAGACATCCGCGGGCGGTCTGATTCCTGCCTCGCAGCCAATGCACCAGCAGATACGTGCCTCGCTGTCGCTCGGGGAGACCTGGCACCAGAGCGCCATTAAGAATCTGCTCTTTTTGATCTACATCTCCTTGTTGGGTTTGTGAAAACGCAATTTTGTAGCCATTAATAACAATTTACAGACCTTTTAGAAACAACCCTTCAATTCGGCATACCCCAATGACATGTAAAAATGTAATATTCAGAATAAAATAACAACTTTTACCAGCAGGCTCCTTACTTTGGCAGGCGGCAAACTAACTAGCAGTGCGTATCCAGTTCAAAAGTTGTTTTTTTCACCAAAAGTGAGTCATCGTCTGTAAATTTTACAGGTGTCTGATTAGAAACTATTGCACAATATCACAGTGTATGCTTTATGGGCATTTTAGTTTGTCGAAAAGCGTTTTAAGTTGGATTTTAAAGTCCGCATTATGAATGAAGACCCGACAGCGTTGACTGCAGGGAGGGAACGGCACGTATCGGGGCTGTAACCTAGCTAACAGCCGGGACGTTTGGCGAGGTGAAAGAGACAGAAACTGTACCTCGGGGTTTCTGAGAGACACTGTTGCTATTAGGGAGGAAAATACGCCAAGATGCGTGTTAAAGTGCGTCAGACTGGGATAATAGTGCGTTCACACCTGTGGAAAATCCCAAAAATCTCCCTGTAGTTGCTAATAATTGGGTGTCAAGGTAAAGAAACGGCAGTTATGAACGTTACCCGGATGCTGAGCAGTGCGGACAACTTGGGGGGGTGGGGGCACGACAGACCCCTTAAAACACAGCAAAATGTCACTTTCACGGTCTCCGACAGACTAAGCGAGCCTTTCTTGGCTTTCAGCCACAAGTGAATTGAAAGATTGTACAGACTCGTGGTGAGTTAAGTTTAATTAAGAAACAAAAAAACACTGAGATTAGACGTTACCTCCACTCCGTGGATCTTCGTCCAAATCACGTCCTGTGGCTGAGTCGGAACGGTTGGGAAGCGTCTTTAGTTTAGAGGGGTTTGTCCATTTCCCAGCAGAGCTCCAACTTGAAAACTGCAGTGGCGAAAAAAATGACTGACAGGCCGGGTGGTGGTTGGTGGATAAAACCTTGAACCGTTCCTGACGTTTAAACCGTTTTTAAATACATCAGTAGGGGCACCAGCTCTGTTCCTGCAGTGGTGGCGGCAGCCCCGAGCAAGGAAAACAAACCAGATCCAGATTCAGTCAGAAACGAATCCTTTAAAAGGAGAAGATAAACTCACCCTCTCTCCCTCTCTTTTTCTCTCGCTCACTCACTCTCTCCCTCTCCTGGAATAAAAGCAGAGGAGGGAAAAGGCTCTGTTAACAAAGAGCAGATCCAGAAAATGAGGACTGGTAGTGTGTTTGTGTTGCTTAGCGGTGGGTGGAACTGGAGGGGGGGTCCGGCACACTCAACCAGACCAGAGGAAACACCAAAAGTCCGGATCAGATCTTTTCCTGCCAAGCTGGGAAACTGAAAGAGAAGGAGGTGAGCTTGTGGTGGCGAGCAGGGGGGAGGGACCAGACCGGGATTGCCCTGTTTTTAAGGTGGATCTATGAATTAATTAGGTAACAAGGCAGAAACAGAGCCCTGCTCTCGAGAACAGCCCCGGGCCACAGATGCAGTCTGGAAACTCAGGGGGGGGAAGAAAAAAAATCCAGATCTGGATCTATCCCGGAGCGATGTATGGAGTCTCTTTTCAGCCAAACAAATCAAAGCATAAGACCTTGACTCATTTGTTATTATATACTATTATATACTATCATTATTTTGATTTTTTAAATATAAGATTTGACAACGAGGGATGCAAAATTAGATTTTAAGAATACTTTTGTAGCCCGTTATCTTCACCCAAACGTTTTAGTACGTTTAGAAAAACTGTTGTCAGACTAATTTTGAGATAAAGCTTTTTAAAGACTAAAGCCATAGTTACTTCACGTTTTCAGAAAACCCTGCCCTGATTCAAGAAAAAGTCAAATTTTTACCAAAAAGTCTATTTTGGTAAAAAAAATAAATAAATATATAAATAAAAATAAAAAACTGTTACTAAACAGTAATAATTTGAATCAAAAATTAATAAAGCCAAAATATGATTTTTTTTTCCTTTTTTTAGAAGAAGTATAGTTTCAGGCAAAATCCACAACAAAAGTCATATTAAATAATCACTATACTGGTGTGCATTTGAAGCCATCATATCAATTCCAAAATAATTCAAGGCTAAAGTTTTAGGATAAACTCAGAATATTTTTAAGTTTCTTCATGAATTACCCCCCTTTACCTCTTTTTTTGTATTCGCTTATTTTGCCACAAAGGTTGGGGGGAAATTAATGGAAAACACCAGTTGTAATGTAAAACTTTATTTTCTTTTTTGAAAATTCTAGATTAAATCTGAGATCTTATTATTAATTAATAAAATTGTAATCTTTTTACTTTAAAAAGTGTTTTAAAGGTAAAGTACAATTCAAAGATGAAAATCATATTTTTTTAATATAAAATTATAAAAGTGATTGATATAATCTGATAAAATTTATTTTAACATTTACCCATTATGCCTACCAACTGACTGGCAGCCTGTCCAGAGTGTATCCAGCCTCTTCCTCAGTGACAGCTGGGAGAGGCTCCAGCCCTCCTGTGATGTTAAACTGGATGTTTTCTGTATTTTCTTTAGTTAGGCATTGAATAGTATTTGCCATTTACCATTTATGGAAATATTTAAAAACTTATTTAAGTGTTTCTTTTTCAATCACCTTTTCCACATTGCATTTAATCATTATTTATTATTAATCTCTGGCTATCTTCCACAGCTAGTCTTTATCCTGTCCATCCTGTCACTCTCGATCAGTGTTTCCCAACCTTTTGGAGCCATTTCACGTTAGAAAAATCACACGGCACACCACCAAACAAAAATGTCACAAAAAGCATATTGATAATTTTTCCCCATGCACCAGGTATAGTGAAATTGACTCGGTTTGTCCACAACAGAAATGGGCAGTAGTGCATTACAAGTAACACGTTACTGTAATCCGATTACTTTTTCAAGTAATGAGTAATGTAAGGGATTACTATTGTAAAAAAAAGACATTAGATTACTTTTACTTTCCTGTAAGCACGCTGTGTTACTGCGTTACTAAACTGTCATGATTTTGTTTGTGAGAGTGTCTCATGACAATGACGTTAAAAAAAATTATAATATTAAAACTAATAAAACAATTTTTAGAAAAAGGCTTTCCATTTGATTCAATTTTACATGATGGATTATGCATAAAAAATAGAATTGGCTTGAAAGGTCTATTGCTTTTTTATTTATTCAGGTTGTGTATCATGTTTTTGAAAAGTAACTAATTACTTTTGAAAATAAGTAATCAGTAAAGTAACGGGATTAATTTTTTCAATAAAGGAAAAACTTTAGTAACTAATTACTTTTTTCAAGTAACTTGACCAACACTGGTCCACAATATATATTTTTTGCTTTCTTCTGACCACTACTCATGCTAGGGCCTTCATCTGGGTCGGAACTTTCTGCAGGACCCAGTTCAGATTGACTACTTTTTCTTTTCAAATATTTATCTATTCCTATTTCATGCTGCGACTTCCAACAGCATGACTAGTATGTAATTTCTTCTTCGTCTTCTTCTGTTTTACGGGCGGTTGGCAACCCATTTAATTAGAGCAGGTAGCTGTACTGCCCTCTAGTGGAAGAGAATGTAATTGTTCTGTGCGTTACTCACAATCGCGAGTACTAATCAGGTGGAACCAGATAATCTTCCACAGCACACCTGATCATTTCACACACAGTGGTTGGGAAACACTGCATTAGATGACTGCTCTGAGCCTTGTTCTTCTGGAGGTTTCTTCCTGTTTTTTTTTTCCTGTTAAAAGGGAGTTTTTCCTTTCCACCCTCACCAAAACACTTGCTCATAGGAGATGATCTGATTGTTGAGGTTTTCTGTTTTCTCTTTATTATTATTGTAGGGTTTTAACTTGTAACTTGTAAAGGACATTCTTGAGGAAACTGTTTTTGTGATTTGGTACTATACAAATAAAACTGAAGTGAATTGAACCACAGTTATCAGATTACATCATATTGTGTCCATCTGTTGGACACACCCAAGAGTCTAAACAACTCCACCCTTGTAACCATGATCTAACCACTGTGCTGAAGACAAAGAAGATCCATGAGAAAATACTTTAAAACCTTTCTCAGGACATTTATTTTAACATCAATTAAGTTTCATAACTTTTTCACCCTGACAAGAATAAGCGGAAGAGAATGGATGGATAGAAGTGTTACATTAAGTTCCTGAGTTTTGTTACCTTGAAGTAAATACAAACAATAAGAAAGTGGATGCTGCAACACATTAGCAACCTGTCCACCTCTCAACCCATGACTGTGATAGCCCTCCTGTGACCTTGAACTGGACAGGTTGGTAGATGGATGGTACTTTTTATTATTATGAATATTTTTTAAGTAAAATTAAAGATTAAAACATGACAAAGGTACCTCTTTGGTGAGGTGTTTTGGGTATGACCATCTTGGAAGAGGGAGGTCTGGACATCTGTCCCTGAGACCCAGACATAGTACAAGTACAAGATGAATTGGTGAATGAAATAAAAATTTATGGAGAAAAGTTAGAAAAAGCCAATATTATTGAGTAGTAGTTATATTTTTTTTTTACTCAGATTTATTTGGGGACTTCCAAGAGGAGTCTTGACCCTCTGGTTGGGCACTTCTTTTGATTTATGTTCAGTTAAAAGACATTAAATAGAATCTGTCTTGAATTTAATTGAATCTCCAACAATCAACAAAGGGTCTGCTTGAAATAGCAGTCTACTGAATTGTTCTTGCGTCATCTGTTCCTTTATTATGGGGGTTTGGTTGGGTTTCATTCTCTTTGTTGTGTTTAGTTCTGGGTAAAATCTATTGAAGTTCTTCCCTGAAAATGATTTATTTAAGCCTCCAAGCTCCTGTGCACATCTGTTTAATATGGAGATATGAAAAAAAAATCAGAGACCACATCATTATAAATCAGAGGTGGAGGTGGATGTTGATGAGATGGTGATTTATTTATTTATTTTACTCGTGCAAATGCAGAACTTGAACAAAGATTCTGAAAAGAAATTTCTCTCTGACTGCCAACTGGCCACTCAATCAGCTCTTCCTCCTACGCTATGCTAATGACAGAGAGGCAGAGAGGTGGTTAAAGCTGCCATTTAACAGCACATTACACTGCCTCACTTTAGATAAAAAACTGACTGCAGATGAAAGAGAGCTGCAGAAATGTTCAAAGTCCTCACCAGTCCCTATCTCATCCTTACTGTGTGCATTTGTGAGACGTTGGTTTTATTAGTCTCAATTTACACTTGAAACACCGTATAACCTTTGCACTACACAGTTTCCTTCCAGTTATTGTTGGAGATATCAATATACTGTATTTTAAAACTCAGCAAATAAGTTGTACATTCAAGTAAGCAATTTTCAAATAGCATATTTACAAGGAAACTGTTTGTTTGTTTGTTTGTTTTTATTTGAATTTTTGAATTTGTCTGACTTATATTTTGTATTGTTTTTTGTTCCATCTCCAAGGCAAAGGATCATTGCAAGTTGTTTGTCTCTTTGTCAGCAAGATTATACGAATGACTGCCAAGCAGATATTTCATCAAACTTGGTGGAGAGGGGATTTAAGGAGCATTTTGGTGCAGATCCAGATGAGTTTCTTTTAAATATTTGAATAAAAATGGATTCCATTGGTTAACAGAACATTTGATGTTATGTGCATATTTAAACCATCCACCCATCCAGTTCTTTTAACATTAAATCTTAATAACATAAATTCACAAACGTTTAACTTAGAGGACCCACTTTGTTTTAATTCCAGTGGTTAGGGGGTCAAGACTACAAGGGTGGGGTTATAAAGACTTTTGGGTGGGTGGGTCTAATTGACAGGATATGATATAATGTGATTGTTAGTATAGTCAGGAAAAGCACATTGTAAAAAATGGAAAACAGCCTGGTTTTGTTTTTTCCAAGAAGTTTATGAGCATACCATTTAGTAATATTTGACTTCAATACTCTGTGGAAAAATATAGGAAGACATCTAATAATATTATGACATTATGTATTCATTCTAACATAAATAATAAGCTTATTATGTCAATTAGTAATTAGGCATTGATCTTGAATGTTGATTTGGTGGGTTGTCGAAACAAGCTGTAAACTAACACATGCCACATCTTACAGTTTCAGAGATTTCTTTGTGTTTCATGTCAACAAGAATTGAAAAGGCCATTCGCAGCGTTGGTATAACAGGCGTCCAGACTGGAAGCGACTAGCAGCAACTAGTGTCATCTGGCTGACCACAGACAGATGAATGAACTGCTGGTGAGCAGTAGCTATTACAGAGTCTGTTTGAGGCTCAAAAATTCACAAGGAGTCCTCCAACCAGATTCATCACCATTATGTTAAAAATATTATATTGAATTAATAATAATACCAGTTTAATATTTCTTTTATGTTGGCTGAAGTAAAATGACAAAAAAGTAACATGGCATGTCATTTTACAAGGATTCTTTAGAGTGCAATGCATGTACAGTATAATAAAAAAGTAAAAGCAAAATTCTGAACTTAACATTATCAGCATTTGGAGGGGGTCACCTTATCCTTCTATTCTGGTGTTGATGCCACAAACGATTTGGGGAAAAGATAGCATGATATAGTATAAGACACTCAAAACAGTTAATAGCATCAAATTACAAAGCTTTAACATGGCAGATATGGAATATACAATAAAATGCACACACCACAATGCACATATAGCACAATAATATGCACCAGTAATGGATGCCAATGTACTTAGAATGCATATCCAAATTTCTTTATATCAGAATTTTTTATCTTAGCATTAACAGTTTGACAGTTAGCTCAGTCGATCCGCTTTTATCATTTTACTTTAATAAAGTCCAAAATTACAATAAGTTCTCTTATATTATTGTTTATTGGCAGCTGTCATTATTCTTCCCCATCTGTTCATCCATTCATGTTCTTGCACTGATGCAATCCAGTCCGTGTTTGTGCTTTGCATCCATACAGTTAATAGATGCTTACTTCATTTGCTAGAATTAGCCAGCACCTCAACACTCCACCCTTTCATCTTTTCAGCATGGTCAAAATAGATAACTGGCAGGAGCAACAGTTTAGTTTATTTACAACATATGGTGTCCCTCAGATCTCTTAGGATGTTTCAGTGAACTGTCTTTGCACAACCCTGCAAATGTATAAATAAATAAACAAACAACAACAGGGTTGCTCCTGGTCACTCCCCTGAGCTGATCTGCCACCACCTGGATGGGGGCGGGGATTCTGGAGGCATCCCTGTTTTTGGCATGGTCACTCTGGACTCTTTTGCTGAAAAACACTATTTAGGTTTGGGAAGAGAACTTTAATGACCACGGCTGATTCTCAGTACTAAAGTCGAGTCAATTTGTCATAGAAGTTGCTCCATAGTGAAAGTGAAGTGGTTCCAAAGTATAGCAGCAAGGAGCTCTGGATAGGAATAGCACCTACCTCGTACCTTTAGAGTTGAGAGCTAAATACATGTGCTTATAGGACTGGAAATCCATCATTTAGTGAATTTCTTTGCTGATTTCTGTTGGTATGGTCTGGATCGTTATGTCACTGCAACAAAACAATGCTATCAGATTATGCTCTACATTTATGTATCAGTGGGCCAATAAAGACCCCCTCCTCTTAAGATACTGTGGTGTTGAAGATAGATATTTTCATGTTGCCCAAACTCAGAAGTGTCTTCTTGCTGTAACTACAGTACAAGTTACTGAGCTTTGTGTCAGGACGCAGAGTTCATGGTGGATGTAGTTGATACAACAGGTCACACCTCAGTTTAGTAAACTCAAAGGGCTTGGAGCGGGTTGTCTCAAAATGTTTTTAAAACTTAAAAAAAAAAGGTGCAGATTTTTATTTAATAAATCTCAATAAGTGATATCAGTGAGTGGAGTGTTTTACTGGAAGTCAAACTGCCACTGATCGTCCTGCTGTTAGCTCTCCATAAATCAAAGCTGGACACTGTTGGTTCAGACTGTTGGAGTGTCATAAAAGGAAAACATACTTGCAAAAGGGGGTAGTATTTTTATTTATTTATTTACTTTTTAAAATGTGGATATGAAATTGAAAGTTTTTGCAGTGAACTTCAGACTTCAGATTCTCCCCCTAAATTCAAACATTGTCTGATAATACTGGTGCTCATTACACCTTGTAACATGTCAGTGTTGATGTTAGACCCGACCCCTCAACTATAACTAAAATAGAAATAATGTTCCTTGTCAAGGCTTACCTGCTTGATTCATTGCAGTCCTTTACCTCCCCTCTGTACCATACTGTTGTCACAACACACCCGTGATTCTAAGGTCAATATATCCTGCAGTGGCAGGACAGGCGGAAGAAGAACTTTTAATCGGAAGTCCAGCATAAGTATTAGGCTCTGATTTTTTTGTGTGGTCCATCTATAACATCAAAAAACAGGTAATCCTGACATTTACTTATCGATTGTAGATAATATTGTTGTAACCTAGCTATGGGTGGGCCACAATCCACTGTACCTCTAGTCCTGTTCCCAAACAAAACACGTGAATCATGAAGAACTCCATACTGGATCAGCGGGGGCCCAGGTTACCAGCAACCACCTCTGGTGCTGTTTGCCAACTGGATGCTGGTGAAAACTGTGCTACTGTTGGCTGAAGACAAAGAGAGAGAGAGATGACATGTAAAGTGCTGGTGTAACAAGGGATGCAGGGTACAAGAGGGTTAAGATGATATTTTAGTGATTAGTTAATAAAAACAAAGTATTAAAACTTGTAGGACAAGTTTGTATCTGTTGGTTTTTGGTTCCCCCCCTTCCTGGTGAACTAGGGGTCAATTTGTCCTCTCACGAACAGTCAGCTTAACTGTGGTTTTGTATCAAAGGGGAGTGAGTTAACAGACCTTTCAGAATCCACAGACCAGCTGCGACTGTCACTCTTACCTGTAGAATGCATTCTGCTACTCACAGTCCGTGGCATACAGACCCAGGTCCACATACATGCACACGGATTCTTTTTCTTTCTCCCTCATAATATTGCATGTTATGGATGTAGTCCTGGTGAGATTTTGAGGGTGTTAGCCTATTTTGAAAGGTCAGTGTTCAGAATCAGAATACTTTATTCACTCCTAAGAAAATTATGTGGTTATAGTTGCTCCAAAACAGTCAGTACCCGACTGAACAAAATTAAATAAGAAATAGCTCTAATATATACAAATAGTTCAATTATAAATATCCAGAATATTACAGAAGTGAAATATACATGATTGACATTTTACTCTAAACTGTAAAACTTGTTATTTGTTATTTTACTGTAGAGCATAAGTAAAAGGGTGTAACTATTGTACTGTGTAGTGTGCATTAGATGGAAGAGTTGTACAGGGTGTGTCGTTCAGTGGTGCATTTGGGTAATCTCAGTCTCTCACTGAACATGCTTCTGTGACTGGCCAGCACCTCATGGAGTGGGTGGGAGGCTTTATCCAGTATTGTCCATATCTTGGACAATATCCGCGTCTCCGACACCTCCTTAAGCCAGTCCAGCTCCATTCCCACAACATTACTGGTCTTGTGGATCAGTTTATTGAGTTTGTTGGCATCTGCGACCCTCAACCTGCTGCCCCAGCATGCAACAGCATAGAGGATGGCGCTGGCAACAACAGTAAAAAGATCCTGTGCATTGCACACACGTTAAAAGACTTCACCCGCCTCAGAAAATACAGACAACTCTGGCCCTTCAACAAGGTGCTGTGAACAATCCTCAGAGATTTTTGATCCATATTGACATGATATTGACATATTGACAAGCACAGCTTGATTGTACTGCCTCGCACTTCTCTGGGGAAAGCAAGGCATTATCATGTCAGAAAAGAGACATAATCTCTTCAGCATGTCTTGGTTCTGCTCCAGGGTCTTTTCCCAGTTAAGCATGACCAAGCTGCCTGTAGGCATCATCCTGGTCAGACACCTAAACCATGTCCAGTGGATCCTTTTGTAGCAGTGGGAGCATCCATTCATCTCTGACGTTACATTGTGTTTCTCATTCTCGATGCAGTAATTGCATTGGTGTGGACTACACCGAACACAATTAAGCTGATAAGGTTCTGGAAATTCAGTGTTCTGAAATATAGAGGGATGTTTCAATGGACTCATTGAATCTGACAGGGTCTTTATGTCCTCAGTGTCCTCTTGACTGCCTCTGGCTTTAAGCTAAATTTATAGTACAAGCCTCTTACGGTCAACATGCTGTTCATTTTGTTAAAACTTTGGGTTGATTTGTGACATGATAACCTTGTATCAGATCAACCTCTTTTTCATCAGGTTGAGTTTTAAATAGCTGGAGATGATGGTGAAGTCGGTAGTGGCAGTCTTGAAACAAAAACATTCATCAATGGCAAAAAACAAAAGACAAAAGAGAGATGCTGCTTACATTGCCGTGTCCTGTGGTTAAAAAAAACACAGCAAAAAGAAATTTGAACTTTAATAAGAGATTTGTTATCATTTGAGCTTAACAAATTCAGGTATTTAGGTTATTTAATAATTTAAAATAACCTCCTGGAACCCATCCCTATACTCAAGGTCGTCTAAGTGCTTAAGTGCTTTCTGAATTGCTCTTCCACAAACCCTGAGAGTCTTAAAAAGGAAATTAGAGGCTTTTCAAGCTGAATCTTATGTTCATAATTGTGGGCTGTTCTGACTATGGGTTACACTAACTTTGCACTTATGAAATGCACTACGGGGGTTAACCAGGCTCTCCACATTGTTTCCTTGACTATCCTTCTGAGATGAGGACCGAAACAAGCTAAAGAAAACAGATGTGTTGATGAACAGACAGCTGTTTGGCTCGTGTCCATCTGACAGAACATATCCTCCTAGTTTAATCATATATATTCTTTTCATATATTTTTGCTTTAATAATAGTGCATTTATTTGTACAGCACTTTTAAAATGTAGTTACAAACCTTTTCCAAGACATGGAAAAAACTGTGCATTCAAAATGAAAACATGCACAATAATTGTTTTTTTTTTGTTGTTTTTTTTTTAAAGGCATAAAATCTGAACAAACAGTGTGAATGAATCCATTTCCTGCTTTTTCATGCACTACTGCCGCAGTCAACATGTTTTTGGGCTCTTCTAAACTGTGCCTGAACGCCTCCTGTGTAGAAACAGATGAAGAAGTGAAGCTGCTGCTCTGCTTACATGCTGCACACACTACGCCCGCTGTATGCCCTCTAATGGTGGGAACTTCTTTCTGTGTTTACTTTTGATTTGACTCAGAGACATGTGAATGTATAAACTGATTCATGAAAACTTTTTAAGACTTACGGAAAGCTCTGAGGGGTGTCAGACGACTTCATATCATAGTCACATCCAAAAGGATGTGCTGAGAGTGATGCGCAGTCAAAAGAATCGCAATGAGAGTACTGTACCTGCAACTGACTTACTTTGCAATTTAGCATATTTTAGTTTGCAAATGTTTTTTAAGCGGGGGCCCTGATCCATAACCTAAACCATTCAAGGCATCTATTTAGTTGCTGGAGCTTGTCCACAGCCTGGAGGGAGAGCATCCCAAGAGACTCAGTTCAGGGCAAGAAAGTCACCTCTCCATCTGCTCATGGCTGCAAAGGCAGCAGGAGCTCTCACACACACACTCACACACACAAAGTTGTGTTTATGACACTTCAGAGGACATTTCATTGACTTGTATTGATTTTCTGGAGATTTACCACAACCATGTCCCCTACTTGCCTAAACCTTACCCTGACCTTAAACGAAACCTTCACCCCATAATTCAATGGCTTACTATATAGGAACTTAACTTTTGCTTTAAAATGGGAGATGTGTCCCCACAATGTGACCATATAAACAGATTTATGTCCACACAAGATGAGTAATACAAACACACGAAGAGGCAAAGCAGAAGGGATACTTGTAATTTCCCAAAATGTCCTTTTGACAGCCTCAACATAGCCTCGACATATCTGAGTATCCGTTTTATAGGATTTATGTGTTTCAGCCAGCCTCAATGGAACAGCAGCCAGGAATGCAGATTGTGTCCTGGACATTTTCTCAGTCAGAGGATTCCTGTCTGACCGGTGCAGTCTACCCAGCCGTGCTCATTCTTTATGACTCAGATTACATTAAACATATTAAATTTGATTTTTAATCTTTTCGTCCATTACGTCAGCTTATGATTACCTGGAATTTAAAATTGTTGCTCTGACTCATTCCACAGCCACTAACAATATAACCAGAATATTGTTTACCATAAATTGATGATCTAATTAAAAATGTATTAATGGTAGAAATCACTGAAAGCTGTTGTTTAAAAAAAAAAAAAAGTGCGGCACAGACTGAAGCAGGCTTCTGACTGATCTTGTTGTCTGTGGTGTAATAGCGTCATACATCACTGTGTGGTGTGTTATTGGTGCTTCTGCCCTGCAGTTTCACAGATACAAAAGACTGATTCCACCTGCGGCTCAGAGTTACTGCAGTCCTGCAGCTGTGGTGAATTTCATGGAAATGTAACTTTATACTTTGTGTTTATTTATAACTGCAACACTCAGTGCTTCAGAATTAAACTTGTGCATCCTGTTTGAAAATACAGTTAGTTTCAGATCTTCAGCATCCTCAGAGGATAAATCGTGTGGCATTTAATGCAGTGTTTGTGCAAATGTCTGGTTACTCCTCAGTATCTGAAATTAGTGCGTGTCCCATCGTCTTACTTTCAGGGACAGCTCAGGTTGAGCAATTTGGAGACTAAATTAGAGAAGGAAGGTAGAGAGGGTTTGGACATTTGCAGAGGAGGGATAGTGGGCAAAGGATGTTAAATATGGAGCTGCCAAGAAAAAGGAAAAGAGAAAGACCACAGAGAAGGACATGCAGAGGGTTGGTGTGACAAAGGAGGGTGCTAGGGATAGATGGAAGCAGGCGATCTGCTGTGGCAACCCCTAAAATGAGCAGCTGAAAGAAGAAGGCGGCCTATATATATAATAATTGGAGAAACATGTAGGGAGCATTATTCAAGTTTACTACCCAAACTCTGTATTTCAATTAATAATGTTCAGCTTCTTCAAATGATATCTCATTGCTGAATTAAAGTTTTAAACATGAATATATACACAAAGTAAAAGTATTCACTAGACAAAATCTCTCGGCTGTATTACAACAAATAAAAAGCTGTTTACATTAAGCACATAGCTTTATCACTTATTCCAGATTAACTCTCCTCACCTTAGCTAAGTTGCTAAGACTTATAACAGCAGTTTTCTCTTTATAATATTTTCTGTTTAAACTTTCTGTACAGATACAGTTCCAGAAACACATTTTACTTTGCTCCTTGTAGCTTTGCTTTCCAAGGTACTCAGAAGAAGAAGAAAATCTTAGGTGCCCACATGACGGCCATGCATGATTCAGGTTTAGAAATTGATGTGAAAACCTCTGAATCATGGTGGTGTCATAGTACTCTGGTGGTCACCAGAAGTAAAAAGGATCACAGAATTGCCTGGGGGATGTATTCAGCTTAACAAGATTTGTATTTTCAAATCTGCAAAACAATAAATTCCTAAAGCTTTAAAGTAAATTCTACAGAGCATATCAAATTCTGCTTTCAAAACTCCACCACAGCCCCCTCAGGACACAACCCGGGGAAGATATACAAACTTTTTTATTTACTTGTACTTTCAGTTACTTTTAAGTTTCCTTGAGCAGCTTTCTTTTCCTTTAATAAATAGAAATAAACCGGCAGCCTTAGTGGGACATTTAACTTTTGTCCCTTGAAGAAATCAACACTCATCCTCCTCGCAGGTTTCTAGATTGACTGTGCTCAATGAGTGGGAGAGAACAGCAGCACCTTTGACTAATCCACAGGCAAAAAGAAACATGAATCAGCCCTGAATGTGCCTACCTGAATGATCTAAATACCAAAATAAATAGCTATTTAATTTTGTTTATATTTGCATTTGCACAGAATGAACAAGTTTATTCTGACATTCCTATCCTCTGTGAAAGCCTAGACGTTATGTTTCTTTCATTTACAGATATAATTTGAGTCATATTACTATTCCCTTTGCTTTTTTCTTTCTTTTCTTTCAGCCGCTCCCTTTAGTGGACGCCACATCTGCTTCCACCTCTAGCTTCCGCCTCTGCCACACCAACCTTCTGCACACCTCCTTCACTACATCACTGAATCTTTTCTGTGGTCTTCTACTTTTCCTCCTGCCTAGCAGCTCCATTTTTAAACAGCTAACACAACTCTTTGCAAGTGCTCGTGCAGATAGCATGCTAACGCCAAGCTAGCCAAGAACCCAGAGTGATGTTAAAGCTGAGTGAGTGCTGACTCCAGGCCAGCAACCAGACCCTGAACTTCACACAGGTAACAAAGGGATGAGCAGTCAGGTTGCAGCCTTCGTTCTTACCTGTTCACGTTTCTAAAGTAGCGATCGCTTTCATCTTTGCTTTGTGTCATCAGGTTTTTGTTCATACCTAAATATGAAGAGAAGGATCATGTGTGTCCTCATTAGGACAGGGATTTGTGTTGATGTGTGGGACTGTAGCCTTTAGGTTTATATTATTTAATGGTAATCACGAAACAATGTGTTTCAGGTCATTTTACGGAAAACACTTTTAAAGTAACATTAATGTAACAAATTACTTTCTCGTGTGTATTTATGTAATAGATTCCTTTGTTTGCATAATGACACGAAGAGGGGAAATATATCTAACATTTAAAAAAAATGTGACCAAGCAACATGCAATTAATTTGCACAGATGTAATGTCTTTGATATGCTGCTTAGTGATAGGTGGTGATCCTAAAGCAGAGCCAGCGGGAACACAATGAGATAAGATAATCAATAAGAGAATCGATAATGGAATTAGAAAGGGTAAATTCTTCACATCACTTCCCATCCCTAATAATCAGTGGTTTTACAGGTCTCTGAATAAAATCTTTGCTTAGTAAAAAATTAACAAACAACAATTTAACGAGTGAAATGATTCACAATTTTATCTTTCACCTTTGAGAATGAACAAAGGATCAAACAGGTTGTTTAAAAAAAAATGAAAAAAGCTGAATTGTCCTTTTATATTCCACTCGAACGTGTTCGGCTTTTAAACTAACATGTTTACACTTCAGCTGGAGGGTTTTATGAGGTGTCGTATGTGGGAGTTTTCTGTGAAAACAGCAGGAACCCATCAGAAACCATTGATACCATGAAATCGCGGATCAGCAGTCCTGCTGGAATGAGACGCAGTCTTCCAGAGAAACTTTTCAGTATTAATGTTAATTATGAAATGGAAGCTGTGATTCAAATCCATCAGGCTTATGTAACGCTGTGACTTCCTAGGGTCAGGATCCACCTACACGGCAGCTATCTGACAACACACAGCATTTAGACAACTACTTGAGGTGGAAACACATAAATCTCTCCATATATGCACTGACAAGGGTGACTGGATGTTGTATCCATGGCTACCTCCTCACGTAATCTGCATTATTTTTATCACAAAAGCCGTCCTGCTTTTTCTCCTGAGCCTCCTGGTAGCATGATATACACAGATTCAGTTCTATATGTGAAGAAACTAAACCGAAGAGACTCAGAGAGACACAGGGAGGGTGTGATCAGTACGAGCAAACTGGAGTCTGTGTGCCTTTAACTGGTGAAATGATTTCCATTTCAACTGACAGGCGTAGAGCTGCGCCTACAGACCCTTTCAATGAAATATAACTTTTTTTCTCCCCACTCATTTTCCTCTGGACTAAGGATGAAAAGTATTTTGTTGCTGCGTCTGTATGGGCCAGGATGACAAATTCTTCAATCAAGAGTAGCCGATGGGCTGTGTTAATGTCTCTCAGAAGAAGTTTTTAAGACATACAATTTGACTACACTGGAAATCAAATATATTCACAGTCATTCAGAGTGAAAAGCCAGCTATCATAGTGAGGGGGAGGAAGGTGGAGGCATCATATTTTTCTAAAAACATGAATAATGCCTCTCATTTTCAGAAGATCTCTGTCTCTCTATTTTAAGGCGAGAGATCTTCTGAAGCTGCTAAACTTCCCCTGGGAAAAATAATTTTTTAATCTAATGCACACAAATTATGCATGTTGTAATACAATATAAATTCATATGCACCTCTAACAATATGGAAGGAAGCCACTTAAATATTTCATTTTACACACAAGATGATTTACTATAAAAATTTCTCCAGTCATCTGCTATACGGCTGTTTAGTATGCGCGGAAAATGATTCCTCCTGATGACAAGTCGAGATGCAAAGGCAGCAACAATTTCACTGGGGTAAAATAAAATTTTATTAGCAGCCTTCTCTCCACTATATGATGACGGTGTGCATTTGAGGTCGTTAGAGACTCGTTCGTTTCGTGCCCTGTGGTATCCATTAGCTTTTAATAGTTTCAAGTGTTATTTTCTTCACGTGACTTCTGTGCTTTCCTTTTGTTATCTGTGTTTCTGGTCTTTCTGTCCAGGAACTTCTTGGCTTATTTTGAGGAGATTTTGTAAAAAATGTAAACTATAAAGAAATACTTTTGCATCTGAGATATCTTTCATGGTTGAATTAATGCCAGTACATCCAAAGTTACCTGATTAATTACCTGAAAATGTCCCACTAAAAGTTCCATCGTCATTATCCAGTCAGCTGCAGGTTTTTTAGTGGACTTGGCTTTCAGGCTATCAAAAGTCATTGCACACTTCAACTTTTAGATATGTTTTGCGTTTGATCAGGTGTTTCCTCAGATTAGATCTGCTCTACATTTTGTGCTACAAACGCTCCATAGAGTTTTGAAAAGTATAACCACACCTTTGACCTGTGTGTACTTGTTGCTCCTCAGTGCATTGAAAGCACACGTCATATTGTCTCATTGTCTAACACTCTGCTAAACCAGATATGCTCTGGTGCAGGGCTGCCCAATCCCAGTCCTCAAGAGCTACTATCCTGCAGCTTTTAGATGCATCCCTACTCCAACACAGCTGAATCAAATGGTTTGATTACTTCTTCAGCATGCCATCATGTTTGGCAAAGGCCTGATAACAAGCCATTCATTTGATTCGGGTGTGTGGGAACAAGTATGCATCTAAAAGCTGCAGGACGGTAGCTCTCGAGGACCGGGATTGGGCACCCCTGCTCTGGTGCCTAAATTTGGCATCGCCTTATTTCGTGTAACTTTGTTCTAATTCAGATGACACTCTAAAAAAAATTCAATACCCAACCCTACCTTCATGATCTTCTTTTCTGTTGTTTTACACTGTAACATGTAATTTGACATGTCAGTATAACAATAGATTACCAAAGTTATTGTTATAACATGGTATTTGTCATGGTCCTGGGTCGCTGACCCAGTGTTTTGAGTTTATTGTTATCATTTTCTAGTTTCTTCTGTTTTTGTATTAGTTCTTAGAGTTTGGGTCTTATGTTTAGTGTTTCTGTTATCCCTACCTGTGTCCTCTCCCGGTGTTCTGTTCGTGTCTCTGAGTCTGTGTAAAACAGTCTGTGAATTTCCTGTTTTACTTTGAAGGTCTGTGTCTCGTTATGCACATTAGTTTCAGCTGTGTCCACCCCTGCGTGTCATTTCCTCATTACCTGGTGTGTATTTATAGTGTGTGTTTGCCTCTGCTCGTCGTCATGCTGTCTGTGTTACTTGGTAATCACTGTGTCTCTCTGCTCTCCATTCCAGCTCTCCATCCCCTGCTCGTCATCCCCTGTGTCATCCCCTGTGTCATCTCCACATGTTTCCCTGTGTGTTATTCCATGAGTTATGGTTTTGTGTTTGGTTTGTTATTAGTTTCCCCAGTTTAGGTTTATGTTTAGTTCTGTCCTCGCTTTTGTTATTTTCACCGTCCACAATAAAGCTCCCGTGCATCACAGCAAGTGCCTGCATTTTGGGTTCTTCTTCACAACACCACACGACTGCTGCCCCAGCCGTGACAGAATTACAAGTTTAAAATGTCTCAAGTATGCAAATGTTAACTTGAAAATTCATGTACAGCTAAAATCAAAAACGTACACAGAAATGACCAGAATGACATTACATTTCCATGACTGTCATCGAGGTGCATCATGAACAACTGGTGGTTAAGGGCATGCTCACATTACGTGGACATTTCATCATCATCACCACTGGAAGCTGTTTTCAAGGCGAGTAAAACTGGTTAGAACTACAAGGAAAAAAGATACAAAAGCTGAAACGCGTTTTGAGTTTGCTGAGGTATAAACTGTGGTTTTCTTGAGACTGCAAACTTTACTAAAAAGTTTGTTTCAGCTATGTTAATATTAGTCAACCGTTACATAAGATGATCCCGACACTCTTTTTTTATGGCGCACGGACCAAATTAAAAGCAGATTAAGTGTTGTAATAAGCCTGTCTGTTTTCCCACACGTAATCACTTCAGTTGTTATTTACTGTAGCCATCAACAGTGCACTCTACACATGGTCTATTGACTAGCCTTAAATTAGTTTTGATGACCTTGCCAGCATGAGATACACACTGAACTGCCACTAACCAGGTAATGTTAAGTAGTAATTTCCCTCATAACCTGTTCACACAAAATCACACTCAGCTTCCTTTTGTGTATGTTTGACAAATACATCAGGTAATATGTCATGCATGGTTGCAGGTTATACATGCGTCTTCTAAAAAGTAGAAATATATTTCTCTCTGAAATACTTGACAGTTAAGAAAAATAGCTTTATTTTTAATATGTGTTTGAATTCTTGCAGTCAATATGATCAAACTGTGTAAGTTTCCATAATAAAAGACCTAACGTGATAGAAGAAACTGATTTTGGCATGGTATACTGCAATATCCCCAGAGTTGTTTCACTGATTTGTTGCATAATTTGGCAAACTTCATCCCTTGTGCTGCAATAAAAATAACATTGTTTATATTTTCTTTCTTGTTTTATGTTTGTGTGACAAAACTTGGTGCTGGATTGTTTGTATTTTTATGTTTTCATAGAAATGAAATGGTAAATTAGGTTTTGTGTATTTTTCATATTACTCGATAAATGATATGAAGGTTATAGTGTCAAGGCACGTCTTAAGTAGTAGTATAGGGCTATTGATGATCACATGGAGGTGACATAAAATAAATAGATATACTACCAGCAAGTTATTCATCAACAGTAGCAGTGCAGTATGTTTACATCATCATGGTTATAATAGCATTTATAGCTGAAGGTTTTTCATTCAGTTATTTTCCCAGGTCTATATGATCACATCTGTTTGTGTTTTTTGAATGAGGAGGACTTGGAAACTTTGAACTGTTTTTGTGGGAATCATTAAACATTATAAAAACAGTCACAGACATTACTGAAAAAACTGTCCACCACCCTGCACAGACACCAGACTTTCTGCAGCATTCAAATCTAAGGAAAGCTCTCTGTGTCCATTTAAGAGATCACCGTGTCATAGATGAAGAACTAAAATGCCCATTGAGCGACTTTATCGAGCCGGTTGGATTAAATTACTAAACTGTTTTGTCCATCAAGGTAAACATCTGAGGAATAGGGAAACTGTTACTTGCTGTTCTAATCTGTGTCCTTTTAAATCACACATTTATCCCAGTTTTATGTCACAGAAAAGTTGTTTTCGTCCGTGTTGTACTTTAAAAGATTTCAAGAAAAAGAAACTGAAGAATTGGTAGAATGTGAAATAGCTGTTCATTTGCAGTGAAAAATTATTGACAGTGATGTTCAATAATTCTGACATGGAGCACCATGCACCATGAAACCAATGACAAAATTCAGGAAAGGCTTGCATCTTTATTTCTGAATTGATAAACCAGGAAATAATCAGTGATGTTTTTGAAACTGGCATTTTGATTGATGATCTAAACAGGTATAGAGTATTACTTTCACAATCCTGTGTCTGACTGGTGTTGGGCTCCAGTTTATGTTGTAGCTTTTGATAGACACCTTATTTCTGGGATATTAAGAGCAGAATACAATAATGTCAGCCTTATTTGAATTCAGAAGCGGGAAATTAGACATTTCTGCAGCTTAACAAATTGCTATTTCATCTGGCTTCTTGAGTAGATAAAGCTGAGTATCATCTGCATAGCAATAAAAATGTTTGCTATGCCCTTAAATGATACTACTGAAGGGAAGCATGTATAATGTAAACAAAATTGGTCCTAGCAGAGAACCCTGTGGAACTCCATAATTAACTTTAGTATGTGAAGAAGACTCCCCATTTACATGAACAAATTTTGATCTATTAAATAGATTTAATTCACTCAGCCCAGTACATTTAATATCTGCTCTAAACTTTGTAAGAAAGTATTTTGGTCAACAATGTTAAACACTGCACTGAGGTCTGGCAGGACAGCTAGCACAGAGATGGACCTACTGTCAGGCCATAAGTAGGTCATTTGTGACCCTCACTAACACTACTTCTGTACTGTGATGATTTATGAAATTTGAAGGCACTGATGAGCTGTGTGGTTTGTTTCTGGTCAGTGACGCTGGCAAGACCTGGCTCATTAAAGTGCTCCATAAAAACCCTCAGAGCTGTGCTGTGGTTTTCCTCCCTGACACATCTTTTTGGATTCTGGTTGTGCTTTGGTTTGGGTTTTTCAACTAAACAACATCGCATGTATCATTTCTTCACCCATACACTGATTTATACCACTGATTGTACAAACCGTGGTTAGATTCTTTCAAGTCTGGTTTGTGACGATCTGTGAAAAGAGCATTGGTCTGTTAAGACCATGTGAACTGAACACTGCTGAGATTGCCACCACTGCTAATTGATGGTGTTGTGGTGATATTACACTTGAAAATCATGTAATTCTGTACCCAAAATATATTGTGGAACTCAGAACTGCAGAGCATTTTCTACTTTTACAGAGGAAAGCTTGTGTTACCTTGATGCCAAAATGAGTAAGACAGGATTGCGTTTCCACGCCAGAAATTCAAAACTAAACACTACTTCCTGAAACACTAATCTCATTTCATTTCAAAACGCAGAATGCAAGACAATGAAAGGCAACTTGTAAAATAGTAAAGTATTTACTGAATGCTAGGTGGGGACTGGTAACTGAGGGACCCAGGGGAGCTGTGAGGGACAATAGGTTTTTTTTTTTGCGTCTTCAGGGGTGGGTGGGGTTCATCCACCGGTTTTCTCCCTGGGAAGGAGGATGATGGATAGTGAGCAGGCAAGCAGGGAAGTGATGTGAATGTTTCAAAGCAGGCTTTATGAGGAAGCTGACCAGCTCAGTAGACACAGGTTGGTTTGGAATATAAGAAAATCACTTTTTAACCAGCAGGGAGGCACCGAGAACAAGGGAAAAGGACATTGAGGTAAGTTCATAAAGGTGTTACAAAAAGACCCTGATTACCACACTTAAGAGGCTGAGAGCATTTCTTGTGCATGAAGGTATTTTTTTGTGATGTATTTAAAGTTTATTTTCCTCTAAAATTAAGATGGAAGTAAAAATAATGTGTGGGAGGTTTCAGATTTTCCAACTGTGCCTACATTTTACCAGCTTTTTTGGAGCGTTGTATAAAATGTTTCATCTGGACACGTCTCCTCTGTATACACTCATTTGACTCACCAATTAAGTTACGCAATTGCTTAACTTGTATTTGAATATGTCACGACAGGGTTTGTTGGTGTGTTTGGAAACAGGACCCAGAAGCAGACGCTGAGAGAGGAACTGCAGGTTTTCAACAAAAAAAGAGCCTTTAATTGTGACTGATTAACAAAATTACAAAACTGGAAAACACGAACTATTAGCTATGAATTGTTAACTGTGAACTAGAAGAGAACTATGAACGTGCGAAAACTAAGGCCTGACAATGAACAAAGCTAGACAGAGGACTTAAATACACACAGGAAGTAATCAGGGGAAGTGGGAACACATGGGGAAACAGCTGACTGAAATAAACATAATGACACCACGGGGGAAGTGAAACTAATGAACAAAGAACACAAGACTCTTTCAAAATAAAACAGGAAACAGGGAGACGTAGATATGACAACACAAGAACTAAATATCACAACCTAGCATGAGAAGCTCACAATATTACCGGTAACTCAAAAACGCTGGATCAGAGACCCAGCCCGTGACAGAATATCGAGAAACCAGATCTTACCTGGCCCTGTCATCATGGGGCTTCTGTAGACTGGAGAAGAGATTTAAGGGCATTGGCTCGGAGTCAGTGGAATATTGGATGAAGATCAACGTAGATGTTTTCATTCAGTGCCAGATATGCATCCTGTCCGACCATGTCTAGATGCTATTTTTTCATACTATTGTGAATGTGTGGAAAAAACAATGAACTGTTTCCATTAAGGAAGCACATTCTGATTCTTTCCAAATATGGATCTTTGGGGCTAAGATCAATATTTAAGTTTAATGTAACTAGCACTGTTCTAACATTTAGCACATTAAAAAAAAAAACTTCAAATTCTTCTTTAGACAAAAATACAAAATTATGGAATCACTTATGTAAATTGTTGTTCACATTGTGCAATTAGAGAAATGCTCTGTGACTTATCATTTTAAATTTTTAAATATGATCACTGTAAGAAATGGAGTTGCAGCTTGGGTGGATGCTTTATTCTGAAAAAACTTCAACTAATAATGGTGACACCCAAAGCCAATCAATGCTTCTATTTTAAAGTAAGGATGTTACATGATATTTTTTCTTTATTTGAATTCTTTTATATTCCTAATATAATGAAGACATGTTCATCAAGGGGATTAAAGTTGCGTTGGCATTGTAATGTTGAAAGAAATAGAAAACATCATCACTGTGTTGGTAGTCCTTGAGGAGGCAGTAATCCTGTCTGATGTCCCAAGTGCTATTGCCATGATGATGGGTCTTTTTTGCCCATTCCATCTAAAGAAACTTAAGTACACCTTTGAAGTCATTCATAGGGGCTTTATAACCATTGGTGGAAGGCAGGGTTCCTTTCTTGTGCATAGTTTAAGAAACAGACTCTTCAGGTGTGAATCTCAATCAATCAATCAATCAATCAATCAATCAATCAATCAATCAATCAATCAATCAATCAATCAATCAATCAATCAATCAATCAATCAATCAA